>NW_028297149.1:5470393-6070393 GCF_055798465.1 Pogonomyrmex barbatus
AATGT
The DNA here is from genome assembly GCF_055798465.1 of Pogonomyrmex barbatus. NCBI lineage: Eukaryota > Metazoa > Arthropoda > Insecta > Hymenoptera > Formicidae > Pogonomyrmex > Pogonomyrmex barbatus. The sequence goes on from NW_028297149.1 coordinate 5,470,399, forward strand.
CCCCCTGGTAACGGACGAAAAACAATATACCATTGTTCGAGAGATGCTGCTATTATATTTCCATGCATTTTATTCCCACGCTGATATTTCCTTCGGCCTTCAACGCATTTCTTAGAATTTTCTTATAATAACGGGAAAAAGAAAGACAATGTCTCCCTGGTAAGCTATTATAACGTTAACTCGTAATCTAATCCCGATCTAAGTCAATCTCGCGCCGTCGAGGAGTGACTTACGTATAAATTCTTTAACGAGCAAAGCGTATCCTTCTCTTCGCAGGAATGACAATTAAAAAATTATTTGTCCGCGTGCAAAGAAATTTGTTTAGTGTCAGAAGATGTTTTATCAGAAGTATATAGCTGAGTTTGCGTTATACAGGGTGTAACTAAAGTAAAGTAACAATTTTGGAGATGAGCTTCTCGTACAAAAATTTATATGAATATATTTCCGCAAACTCACTGTTACTAAGATACAGCTTAAAATGTTTATTAATAGGCGACTCGCTACCTGCCATTTAAAGTCATCAGTTTATGAAGTTTTAATTGCCAACGCATTTTTGTAAAACCATTTGTAACCGCCCCAATTTTTGAAAGAATGCAATGTGATCCAACGTGCGTATTGAATTAAACTTATATAATTGTTGTATAATTGTTGTAATTAAAAATTGAAAATAAATAATATCAAATAATAATGAATATTACTTCTTCATTTTCCCCATTAGCCATTTCCTTTTACAACATATGTCCACCAATGTAGCACATATGCATATCTAAAAAATCCTAAATTTACTCTCTTTATATAAAATTTGATACGTTATGGTTTTCGAGGTCGTTGAATCCGAATGTAATATCAAAATTTCAAAATTCAAAGTGCCAGATCTAATAGTGGCGGATAAAAGTTTGGAAAAAATAGCTAGATTATTATGAAAAAGAGTCTTCCAAAATCGTTGAAGTTACTGAATCAAAATATATCAGAATTTTTTTATTCTAAAATGGCAGATCAAATTTATAAGAACACAATTATTTTTCCAAATTTTGATCCGCCATATTGAATCCGCCATTTTGAAATTCCGATATCATATTTAAATTCAGCGACTTCAAACATCTTAATATCGAATAGAAATTTAAAAAACTTTTTTTCACCCGGTGATGGCACAGAAATATCATTTTCGTCTGACCACGAATTAATAAACATTTTAAGCTGTATCTCAGTAACAATGGGCTTGCAGATATATGTTCGTATGAACTTTTTTTCACATTTCGATGTGGAGAGTTCGTTCCCCGAAGTTTATCACCTTGTTTTAATTACATCCTGTATATCACAGATTTACAGACAAAGGGGGGCTTCGGCTTTGCGAAACCGCACGCTTGTATCTTCGTGGTTTTGCGCGTACCCCGTGCAACGGGGGCGACTCATGAAATTCAGAATCGATCGTACCGCTATACTCTTCAGGTAATCGGAGAAACGTCGCAGTTCTTCAGATAATAAAATTGCAAGGGCGAAAGGTAGACGCGGGCGCCTGTCGTAAAAGCGACCGATAAAAGTATTATGTTCCGTGGAATTATGGGTGCTGCGCGCACGGCGGAGATTCATGCGTGCTGTGTACCAGCTTCGGAATTTTTAAACTCGCTCGAAGTTTAAAGGAGAGAGAGAGAGAGAGAGAGAGAGAGAGAGAGAGAGAGAGAGAGAGAGAGAGAGAGAGAGAGAGAGAATCGCGGGAAAACCCGTAACGATCACGGAATTATATGTGATTTTTAGAACGAGCGAAGCGGCGTGATGCAAAAGCAGAATGCACGAACGGAATAATAAAAGCTATGTCCCGGCAGAGATGACAATAACGAAATGCGTTCGCGCAGCGAGCACACTAAAAACCAATCCATCTCCAATTAAACTAAATTTAAAATCGGAGGAACGCTCCGCGGGTCATGAATTAAATGAAAAGGAAGATTCAAACAAATTAAGGGAAACTAAAGCGAAAAGGGAGGAAGCTTTAAAGGGATGAAGAGCTTGATTTTTTTTTATCTTGAAGATTAGATATTCGACTTCAAAGAGGCACAAAAGTTCCTTTCTCTTCCTTTCGAGTCATCTAGTCTCCCTCCCCTCCCCCCCCCCCTTCTCTTTTTCTCTCTCCGCCTCAACGATCTCTTTTAGCTCGCCTTACCCAATTCGCTGCGCACGTGGCACGGCATATAATTGCATCCTTCGCGCCCTTCGTACGTAATCTAAACCCGGGGGAGGACGTAGGTGGGCTGTTATCGCGGCGTAACACCATAATTTCAATCCTCGCGAATATATCATTTTCGTTGTCCCCGGTTACACACGGGGCGGGCAAGTAGTAGCGCACGCGTTTGCCAACGTGCGCGTGCATTCCGCCGTGGCATGACTATGTATAGACTCGGGGGGGGGGGGGGGGGCAGAGCGGGGCCACCGGCAACGCTAGCCGCCCTACGGAATACCCGTATGGAATATTGAAAATCGATTAGGGTATCAGACCCCATCAAATAAATATGTCGGCGCGCCCTATCTCTCGTCTGCCCGGCACCCTCGCCTCGTCGCCGACGTCGTGGTGCACCACCTTCAGCGCCGTCGCCTTCAGCGCACGTTTGCGCCCGTTACGTAGCACGGAACGTGGCCGTAGTACCCCGAGGACCTTCCCCTAGTCCCTCCCTCCCTCCCCCACTCTCTCTCCCCCCCCCTCTCTTCTCACCCTGTCGTATACGCTTATTCCCGCGCGTCCTGCTAACTCGGGGATTGAAATCGGAGTTAAGTTACAAGGGAGCTCGGTAAGTTCCAACAGAGTTCTAACTCGAGCAACATTTTATACCCTAAAGTGATCCTCGACAAAAGGGTCTTGGCGTTCCACTTTTATCCTTACTGATGATAACAATAAAATACAATATTACATTTTATTTAATTTTCTTCCCTATGAATTTTTTTTTCGCTGCTGATACAGATCTGACCGTCGGTTAGAAATATCGGTCACGGTCGATTAATTATTTCGATCGGCGAGAGTATTATTTTCCGCGTAACGCGAATATAAAGTTTTTTTTAAAACGGAATAATTTGGCGGGAGAGAAAGGAATGAAAAACTAACTCTCGCGCTGTTATCTATATCAATTTCGCTTTTTTATAACCGGCACACTAAATTCCGCGCCGTTTATGACATGTGATTTAGCGGGAGTGAGAAAGAGAAAGAGGTCGAGAGAGGAGAGGTCGAGAGAGAGAGAGAGAGAGAGAGAGAGAGAGAGAGAGAGAGAGAGAGAGAGGAGAGAGGGCCCAATAGGATTCTTCGCAGCCTCCTGTAAATCTCCCTAATGAAAGTCTCCAGAGAGAGGTTCCTGCAGGATCGTATTAAACCCGGAAAGCTCTGCTAAAGAACCTACCCGGCAACTCTTGTGAGACATCGTATGCGAGAGAACATCTCGCAGTCGGCGTTTCCTTTCTCGGCTGTAGTTTCTTATTAAACATTCTTAAAAAAAAAAAAGGGGGGGGGGATAAAATTCCCCCCGTATTATCCTCGGAAGTGATAGTGACGGTCGTTCGCAAAATTTAACGACCGAGTTACACACCTTGCAACCCCTTGCCGCGTGAAATTGCCGCCCGAGTGAAGAAAGCGTCATCGTAATCATTTTCGCGATATCCCATCTAAATCCTTCCGAACGTGAAATAAAACGGAAATAAAAGAAACAATAAACTTTAATAAACCTTTCCATAGATATAAATGTGAGGACGAGGAGGAATGACGTAACGGGGGCTACAGGGTCGGGGTCGCCGACGACGCTCGTTGTTGTTCGCGACTTGACCCGTCGGGGGGCGCCGACGATCTTAATTCGATAATCCAAATTTTAACGATCAACGGTCGGAATCGGGCGTAATGACGACCTTAGAATAACGCGAGAAGGGGAGGGGGGGGGGGGGAGGGAGGGGTGACAAAGAGGAGCGACAAAGACTTGCGCGGATGCGAGCGAGGACTGATCGATACGAGCCGCCGCTGGGGCTCTCGCGCGCGCGAATAGATATAGGCCAGAGTAAAACGAACTTGCTCGACCTAACGAAACATTATTACGCGCCCCAATGAATTCGATCAGTTTCCGACGTTGCATAAGCCGTCACCGGCAGAAGAACGGCGCGGACAGAACGCGGTTTCTCTGCCCGCGAAGAGAAACGCCGAGAGAGGCGCTCGGCGCTCTCCTGCGAGGAGAGACGCCGAGTTATCGACTCGATTCAGAGCCGGCCGGCCGGCTCTGGCCCGGCCCCGGGTCAAGCCTTGGTGTTGTTTTCAGCGAAACACAAATGCAGATACACTTGCTTGATGAGAACAGATGGGCTCCATATGGACTTGCACTACGCAGTTGCGATTTAACTCACGCATGGAGCTGTCAGGAGTATCGGAGTCCTTTGTGCGCCTTTATGGCGCGATAATCGTACCGTTACGAGCTATAAATTTAGTTGTCACGATCATAACCGCTTGTAAAAGATACACGTACGATTCATACCATTACTTTTATCAATCGCCTGGATTTCCATTGCCTAGATTAATTCCTTTTACGGCCAAGTAATGGTTCGCGTTCGATTTTTTTTGTATTTTATCGATAAATTATCGAAACGCCGAGCGTCACGAGAGCTCAGTTGTGAAATAATTTCGGAATATCAATTACTATTCGTTGCTTGAAGAATTTCAAGGATTATATATTTTCGAAAATTATTTATTTCTGGCGTTATGTAATTTAGCAGGAGTTTATCTCTCTTTCAACATTCGATACGCATTGGAATATCGATTTACGGAAAAACAATTTTCAAACGCATGGTGATCGAAGATATCTAGTTGCATTATCTATTTTTTTCCATCTATACATACTACTTAAATTTTTTAATTTCGACAACAATAAGTTAGATACTTTTCTGTATCTTATTTAAAAGATTGTTTTAGATACAGAGATACAATTTTGAAATAATTCCTTCAAAGGGTTTTTCTCAATGTCCTTTTATTTCTCTAATCTTCCAATTTTCAATTTTCATTAGTAAAGTATTCTAATAAGATATGCGCGAATAAAAATGTCGTTATGAACTATTATTTCTATATTTCCGAATAGTTCTATCGTTCGAAATAGTTCATTCTTCTTTTAGGATTATGTAAAAATAAAGTTGTCAATATGGCCATTTGATTAGTTAATAATATCTCAAGATTATATTTAAAATTATCCTAAATATAAGATCCTAAATATAAGTCAAATTAAATATTTGAAAAAAATTGTATTTAAAGAAATGTATCTAGATATACTTTTAAAAATTATTCTATCCACAGAATGTAATCCCGAAATTAAATGTCAAAATTTTAGAAGCTTCGAATAGAGGATCGAAAAACTAAAACAAAAGATCCTTTAGACATTTGCTCGTTTTTTTTGTTTCATTGTTTTGAAGAAAATCGCCAAAAACAAAAAGAATTTTTTTTAAACTCTCTCTTACTTATTAAAACATTTAATTTCAAGACACCCTGTATACCTAGTTATAAGCTTAAAATGTACATCTATATCTAATTGCACTTTTCTTAAAGTATCTACATCTTCAAAAATATGTTACTTGCGAAAGTGTAATCTCTCGCAACACGCGATTGGTCGCATCTAAAATTCATCCGGACGAAGCTCGACGGGAGATTATAATCGCTTCTTTCGCGGACGGGGGCTTAAATCGTTTTACCGTCTTCTCTGTTTCCCTGGAAAACGTAAGATCTCGCTTTTGTGCCGCGTACCTCGGTCGCTGCGGTTTCACAGGCGGCTTACGCGCCATTCTCATATTCCCCAAATCCGTGCATGCGATGCGGTTGAATTTCAAACTAGCCGCTGACAAGCCGCCCTTTGTTTCGCGCCTCGTACTACACTATTACGGTATGCACATTAGCTGGCTCATTGTTTTTATCATGCTGGCAAACGCTAATTCGAAACGCTAGCTCTCCGCGCCCTATGTCTATTTATGCCTCGGTTAATACAAGATTTATACTCTCCTCCCCCTCCCCCCCCCCCCCCCCTCCCCCCTGCCTCGACAAGTCCGCCGACACGTACGCGATGAACTTCCGCTGAACTTCCGTTATCTTACGCAACCGGTTTATTTTCAGCCACGAAAAAAGATGTGTTTTTTTCCACATCCTAGATCTAATAAAAACGGCCAAGGTGTCTGCATCAAGCATCAAGAAACGTGTTTTCTCAAGAAACGCCTCTCTAGAGCGAAGCAATTTCTCTCTCGTGTGAAAGAACGTACGTCGTTTTAGATTGTAATTAAAATGATTAATTGGTTTGACATTTTAATTTATTGAAAAAAGTACTATTAATTATAAAAATGTCTCTCCGAGTGCTTCGAGTAGAAAACGTATAACACTCAGAACCGGCGTGCCTGGAAAAGAGTCAATTTTTCGAAAATCCGACGAGAGAAATGATATATATATATATATATATATATATATATATATATATATATATATAAAATAATCCCTCGAAAACGCAGAAATAATCTTTAACTTAAAAATTGGAAGCCAACTTGCGCGTTTATTTTCATGTCATTTTTCCGAGTCAACGGATCTCACGTTCGATCGGAAACGAGGTGTGAGAGAGGTGTTAGTTTAAAGGGCACGCCGTAAATCGACTTACCTGCCTGGTATCAATTAAAATAAAATATTTGATCTTTCGCGGGGGGGGGGGCAATTAACGTGGCCGTATAGGACGATTACGAGGACATGTACGGCCGCCAGTCCGGGAGGACTAATGGAGTTTCAAAGTCGTTAGCCCCGATCGCGTTGTCGCGTATCCCCGGATCGGCGAGACGAGGGCGAGATGAGGGCGAGGCAGAGGGGAGAGAGAGCAGAGCGAGCCCCCTGGTCCTCCACTTTGAAAGGTGATAGGTGACAATTTGAAGGCGAGGCGAGGCGAGGCAAGGCGAGGCGAGGCGAGACGAGACGAGATGAGACGAGACGAGACGAGACGAGACGAGACGAGACGAGACGAGACGAGACGAGACTCGGCTCGCCGCCCCCCCCCCCTCCCCCTCCGTGCTAGTCCCTGGGAGACTCTTCAATTTCGCGAAGAAGGCCGGAAGTATATCACTCAGCGACCCGGACATATTGACACTTCGCCCAGAGCAGGCTTGAGCTACGGCATGCCTTATTAAACCACGCTGGCTAAATTATGGCGAGGACCATTCACCGCCGACGTGGCGTTACTGCCGCATCTGACACGCCACTGTCTTCATCGAACCTCGCGCCTAATCTGCGATATATCGCGCTCTCAATTTTGCATCCTCGAATGCACCAACGAGAGCTGCATTCGAGTTACCGAAATAGCGAAAATTAAAATTTTTCCGATTAAAATTTTTCACGATTTTTCCGGGCCCGTTCACGATATCGTTGTCATTTTTCGTTGCCGTTATTTTTCTCCGATTGGAAAAAATACAAATTCCATCGACTTTGTATTACGATCACATAATACGCCATTGTATTATATATTACTGTAGAATATCGTTTACCGCTTGATTTTCAGGAATACGGATTACGGGTAAATATTAATAATATTGTGTGATAAATGTGTAATTTTTCTGCATTATTTGAATAAAGGGCGATATAATCGGCGATCAATAACGCATTAAGCTTTCCATATCCGGAATTATAATTACTTAATGAAAGCAACACCTTTATAGGAGCGGAAGGCCAGCGAGCTTATAATACATGGTAAAAGCTCTTAACCAGCTACATTCGTGATATTGCGAACAACAACCGCGTGTATACTCCGTGTATTGTATCGTTAAAGGGTTAAACCGCAACATTTATGTCCCTCGCATTTAATGCTCACTTACAGCTCCGTAGACGCAGCTCCGTTATCTCGTTACGTGTAATTAAAAACTTACTTGCTACAGCAGATTTTCAAGACACACATGTCATATATTATTACACGAGTGGAGAGATATCTCGCCGTTTCTAGAAATAATATGAAAAATAAGGCCAGGTTGCATCCACGTTATTTTGAATTTAAGCGAGACATAAACATGTATCCGTCTTTATCTTTCTTTCTGAATGAATAAAGACAGGGCTTTTTAGGCTATTTTATATCTAGATCGGGTATGTCGGACAAACAATAAACAAATTCGTGCGTGGCGTTATACGGTCGGGCAGGATTTTTAGGCGCCAATTATATTTTTATCGCTTTTGAATATATCAAACGAAATTAAGAATTAATATGTAGGTAAATTAAGCGAAATGAAAATTAATTAATACAAATATTCTGAGTATGGTAGTTTATGTTATCGTTACCCCACATTTTAATTTTACGCTTCGCAATATTAATATCGCAGCCAGTCGGTCGCGGCGATAAAGATAGCCCACGCCTGCTCCATATTACGAAAGCCGACAAGAGAAAAAAGACAATTTTTCTATTATGCCTTAATAAACGGCAAGCGTAAGCTAAGTGGCATTCTCGAAACGAAGCTCTCTCTATTTAACCTATTAACCAAAGCAGAAACACGCTATTAGTCCGAATTATCCGAATGTAATTGTCGATGGGAGAAAAAAATTCTCTTCGTGGGTGAAATTTAATTAACAAATAATTCGGAAATTAAGAATTAACTATTTTTTAAGTGCTTCATGACTAAACCTCTTCTTACTCACCTCTTCTTATTTTCTTTTGTAGCGTGCATGTCTCCTTTCTCAATTATTGTTTCGAATACGCAATATCCGAATTTGGATTGCTATCGCAACCGAATTAATATTATTCATCGAATGTAATTAATGTTTCGGCGAGTAGAGGCGAGTATGATTAATACTAACTTTAGCATCTAGCATTTCGTGTTTCCATGTGGATAGCACATTAATTCGACTCCGCAAATGCTAAAAAGCAATTAACTGATTTTGTAATATAATAATCATTAAGATACAGGCTAAACAATAATTGTCATTAAATTTACTGTAGGCACACAGAAAAAGAATTAGTTTTGAATCAAGACAAATATTTGCAAATATAAGCAAAAATATTATAATATTCTTGTTTATGAGAATATCTACCATTTGTACCGATACAAGAATTCAATGAAATCAAAATTTTTCCAAGAAGCTTACTAATACTTATTATGCTTATATATGGGTCTTGATTTAAAACTAACTTTTTTCTATATATATATATATATACACGATTCAAGAAACCGACGAGAAACTTATATACATTTTTCCTCTCCATTATCTTTCTATGAGAAAATAATGGAGAGGAAAATATAATTAGATAAAGAAAGAGCAGAAAAAACTGTAAATTTCGGGAGTAGCAACATAATTCGACGTTAAACGCCGGCGCGTAATTGTTGTACGCGGAATTCGGGTCGGTCCCCTTTATCCCGCTTATATTTATAATACCCGCAGGATCGCGAAACACAGAAGTGGTACCGCGATGAATTTCGAGGGTTCCGACCCGTTTTCGAGCGGGCGTCGCGTTAAAGTTTCGGCGCGTAATCGCGCGGTCGGCGGCAATGTACGACGGCAATGCTGCGGGCGCCGTCGCCATTATTATTTTAGGACGATGAGAGGGACGAAGCCCTGAGGGCGACCATAAGATTATCTAATCGAAAGTTTCTACGGCTTCCGACACGTGCCTCGCCAATACGTCGAAGCGAAGACGTGAGAAACGGCGCCGGATCTGACATTCCGGGAACGTGTCCTGGAGACCGTGGAGACTTTCGCCCCCGACGCGGAATAAAAAATTGGAGCGTGACGAGCACGCAAATCGGAAATAAAGGGTAATAGTTCCAATCCTGACCAATCTTACTCCTAATTCATTTAAAAATGAATCCTATCGACTACTACTATATAAGTAGGTAAGCGAGCTGAACGGTTGAATTAAGTTTTCGTAAAATGTTACCGATTGATAACATTTGCGCGAGAGGAAATTTTTTTTAACGTTTTTTTATAAGTACATCGCACACCGATGAAATTCTTCTCTCGCAAAATATATTTTACGTCTTCTCTGCGAGGAAGATGAATTCAATTGGAGCACGGTTTTAAGATAAGACGCGAGAGCCTTAAAGGAGAGACAATATCCTTCCGCGCGGTTAACTTTAAGTAGCCGATTGAAATGAATCTCAGTTGCCGAAGAGCAGATTTATGGATGGAATCCCGGTTGCCGGACGATCAATTATGAAACGAAGCCCGAACCGCCTCTCCCTTAAAAGGCCGCCTAAAGATCTCAATTTTCAGATGGCCGATTCTAGTTTATTATACACGCGATACGAAGAACGGTTGCACACTCGCAATTATCGGCGATAATAAACAGCATTTACGGTAAACCGCTCCATTCCGAGCTAAACTGCGATACACATTGTGTATATAACCCGGAGACTAGAGAGAAATTCAAATTCTGAATGGAAATGGATACGCTCGACAATGCTACTTGAACGAGCATATATATATGTATATATATATATATATATATATATATATATACGTCACACGGATGCGCGGATGTGTAACAACAGTAATAATAACTCACGCCGTATGAATTACAGAAGCCGGGAAATTGGGCCCCCGCAGATATCTCCCGTAATCAAAAACCGATGAACTTAATTAAACTTAATTATAACGCGTGGCGTTTAATCAAAATAATAGATAAATTTCATCAGCGGGGACGGGAGGCAGGGGGGGGAAGAGAGGGGAGGGGGGTAGCGAATAATTTAATACGCGCGAAACGATATCCGTGAGCAATGATCTTCGATTTTTATTCGCGCACATAATCAGAGGAAATACGGATAATTTGAATTTGATTTAATCGGGCAACGAAATGGCGAAATATTTTGCGAAAAGTGCGTTATACTATTTCGAGAATCCGCCCCGTCGAAGACGACGCGGCATTTAATAATCGGCATCGATAACAGCGCGCTCGAGCTATCAGCAGCAACCTGGGATAATACGACATAATCGTTACACACGGACCCGGCGAATTATCCTGCGAATGGAATTACGACGATTTTCAAGCGGGCACGGAGGAGGGAAAACAGACGTGACGAGGAAATTTAACCGGCGGACACGGGCCGGTTGAGCTCCGTTGCAAACGATCTTTAGCGTACCCGCAAATTAGCGAATCCACGTGACACGCAATTTCAATCCCCGATACACCGATAATTCTGTTAGATTCCCGTTTACACAAATCCAGAACGCTAATTATCGCATTTCGCGCGCATTTGCCTCCCGTTATTTCCCCACGGGGTGCCCCCCCTCCTCCCCCCCTGTATAATCTTGCGAGCCGATACGACGATCGTCGTGTCGGATTGATTGAAAAGTCAGGAGTCTTTTCATTCCCTTCGATCTTAAATAAGAAACCTGAGCAACTTCAAATCAAAGCAAAATTATCCATTTTTGCAAACGCAGAAATTGTCGACATTCTTCTCGTCGAAAGACGAGAATGAGAAGCGCGTCAGAGTGCGTTATTTTATTTTATTAAATTTGTTTTCTTACGAAACTCTCGAACTTTTTAATCTCTCGATTTCTCTCACTTTCAATTTTTAAACTTTCAACTCACTTGGCCGGCCCGCGGAACAACGGTATCGCGCTCGCAATTTTATTTCCGCTCCTCCGGTGCCTCTTTGATTTGCATTGAATTTCCCTCGGCCCTGTTAATTATATATATATATATACTTCGACAGTTAAGTCGCGATGTCGCGTCGTTAGCCATAACTTTTAACGAAGCACTTCCGGACATGCACCGCGCGCGAACTTCTGACTTATCTTCCCCAAAGTCTTAAGCCTTAAAGCCGCTGTACCAGGTTTGCCTAGGGTACTTCAAAGACACTCTGTATCTCCCGGACAACCGGCGGTGGCTCAGCATAATAGGCACTTTAGACATGTGCCTGGGGGAGGGGGAGGAGGGGGGGCCTGGCCCCTAAGGACGTGCTTGAGTGTCAAAGGCCGCGGTATGAGGTATTAAAAGAAATAATATCAACTTTATATTAAAAAAAGTAATGCGGATGTACGATCCTTTCTCTCCGGTTATTTTTTAATTTTATCTTTTTAAATTTATCGTAACCCCTAATTATCCACGGTCGCGCTCGCGAGATTAATATTTCAGAAAATAATAAGTTACACGCACACGTGAAATAATCATGAATTACTCCTCGAGCGTTCACTCCAGAAATTATTCCTTCCGTTTTTTCCGATGTCCACGCGCTATTCCTATTCCTAGATTCCTTTTTTTTTTCATTTTTTGACGACGCGCAACACTTGTGAAACTGTAAATTACTATTGCGCATTCGCTAATTTCTTAGATAATTGCACGATACTCTAGATAGCACTTCCTGAAGAAAATTTGATTGCAGAAAGTTGCAATTCATCTGGCACACCCGATGTTTTTGCAAATTATCCTGACGAACGAATTACAAAAAGTATTCAGTATACATACATACATATTTTTATGTTCGTCTTAATTGTCCTCCGCGAACGTAGCGACAAAGTCGATAAACTATAATTTCCGTCTACTATCCGGCTTTCGTTTCAAATGAAAATAGCAGAGCACGCGAGATATTCGCCTCAACGATACGATACGCTTGTAATTATTCTAGTTCACAAATTATTAATTCGCGAGAGTTAATTGCATAGATATCGATGGTCTGTTATAAAATGAACGAATATTTGATGTACATAGTTAGTCTTAGTTTTCTTAGTAGTCTGTCGTCGATTGTGGGTTTCGTAAAGTGCATATGCACACATTTATCTGTAGCTCATGTCACGTATACTATAAAAAATGCGCGCATATGTGCTTTATTCAGCCTGTGTCTCAAAGGAAAATGATAGACGCTCGCACGCCTATGGCTCGATTCTCGCGCAAATAATGATAACAATGTGGCATAAACAACGCCTCGGAATAATGGATAATATACAGTGTGCAAAAATAAGCACTGGAACATGTCGGCGACGATTTCTCTAGAAATTTAATATTATAACAAGGTAACAGTAACAATTGCAACTTTGACAGAGTAGATTATTATGTGATGTACGCCACGTAAATCTAACGTGGCGTTCAAAGAATAAAATTAATTTTTCTTTGATTAAAGTATTCATTTCAAATATTGATATATTATTGTAAGTAGTTATTTATATTTTTATTACTTATTTATTTACTTATATTATTATAAGTATTTAAAGTAAGTTGTCTGTGTATTTATTGTACCTTTAATTCCAGCTCTTATGTTCCGAAATTTATAAATCTACATTTTTAGTAAGTCATGAATTTTTAATCAAGAAACTTATATTCAACTTATATTCACAAATGATGCATTTGTTTATTTTGTTATCGTTAGCTTTGTAAAAATCGCACACTTTCTTATCTTTCTCGGGATGTATAAAAAATTTTGGAAAAAAAGTACTTAATAATAAACTTCTCTTTATAGATTGTACAAAGTAGAAGGATATCTTGTTTTTTAAATTAAAATTTAATATTAGCTCATTTAATAAATCTTTTTAAGCGAATTAATTAATTCACATTTACAATCGTTCAGATTTAAGAAGAAATTAAATTATTGACATATAACACAGGTAACATTTGATGTTAATAATTAACTTGTCAATATCAGTTTATTGCTGCAGTGTATCTAAGAGCTGCACAATTGTAAAAAGCCCAAAATAACGAAGCAGTAAAAGTCAATATCACCTAAACCATAAAAATTGATAATAAATGACCGATCGATACGCCTACAAGCGCAGTTACAAATCTGATCACATTTTTATACGATAGTATCGAGCAACTTTGCTCGTTACAACTCAAAGATTACATACAAATCAGTGATATAAAAACTTATCATTAATCCATTCTCATAATGACTACTAAGATATATATCATAAAAGATATATCATAAGACGTTATATTTTAAATCCTCAAAAAAAAAAGTTCTATTTTTCTTTCTTTTACTTAAATTCTCTTATTCTATATCGTTCCGATTAGATCCGTCCTAATCTTCATGAGAAGTAACATTATTTAAAAGCGATTTTTTTTTTGCTAGATTGCTACAAATTATTTCCTTCTTAAATAAACCCGGTCGCAATGATAATTACAATTAAAGGGAATTATAAGTTATCCAACTTTGTGTGGACAACGAGAGTACAAAGTCAAAACGAGTCGGGGTCGGGGTCGGTGGTGCTGACCCATTACGCTCGGGAAATAAAAGGAGATGGTAGCGCGTATCGGATTAAAGCGGTGAATTCAAGCGGCCTCAACGGCAGCTCGGTGCAGCCAAGCGAGAGAGAGAGAGAGAGAGAGAGAGAGAAAGCAGGCATCTTAATAATCCTCGCCGTTCCGCTTTCATCCCTGAAATCTTCCCGGGCGCCGCCGCGGTATTTCTATTGTGTATTATCGCGCGCGGTACGCTCTCCTTTTCTCTCTCTCTCTCTCTCTCTCTCTCTCTCTCTCTCTCTCTCTCTCACTCACTCGATGTCGGACGTGCGCGTTCCGCGTAATATCCAGACGCCCTTTAGCGAAATAGCGATATGCTTTATGGTGGCCCGTAACATTTATCGCGGCCGGAGCCAAAGAGCGAAAGAGCGCGAGTAAATTAAAGGGGGAAGGATGGGAGAAGAGACGAGAGCGAGACAGGGACGAAAGAGAGGCGGGTTATGTCCTCGTAACTCGACATAACTGCACGTCGACGTTATACGTATGCTAAACTAGAAAACGAGGTGGAGAGAGGGAGAGAGAGAGGGAGAGAGAGGGAAAAGAGAACGAGAGAGCGCAACCGGCGGACCAACTCCCGTTCATCTCCGCGTTTCCGCCCTTCCGCGTCCCGCAAAACTCCGCTCCCCCCCCCCTCCCCCGCCCCGCCGGCCGGGCACAGGGTTGAGCGTTGAATTTCATTTTCCTCCCATAGACATCGCGCATTTTTTGGTCGGGACTTTGAAAATGTCTGCCGGGTGACACCGTATATAGCGGTGAAAATAAACGACGGTTCCCGCGAACAATCGAGAGAAAATAAAGAGACAATATTTCCCGTTAAACTTTCCCGATGTGGGGCAGAAATTCCATTTATGCGTGGCTCTTTTTTACAGAAATATTTTCAGAAAAACACGCAACACGGGAGGGAAATTTTCGTTCTCTCGAAAATATCGTCGTTTCGAAAACGGCCGAAAACGATTCGCTTCCGTTCCGTTTAAAAAGCCAATCATTTCGAGCGCGCACGATCGTTACGGGCCGATTGTTTCGGTAAGCGGCACGGTCAATCTACCGATGGTAAAGCGCAATAATTCATTTTGTTAACTCGTCCCCGCGCGTTCGTATCCCGTAAGTGCAGTCATCAAGCCCCCTGGCCCGACCAGGCTCGACCAGGAATGTTCGTTGCCAGGCGCACGTCGACGCATTTTCCGTGGCGACGGCGCGAGCCGAGCTGCGCGCCCCCGTCGCCCAGCAGGGGTGTTATAAAATTTATCCTGGCCAACAGCTGTCGAGTCACCTGTTCAAACAGCCGTGTTACGTGGCTCCGAGCTATCGCTAGCCCAACCCACGTCGACCCAATCCGGCCAGGTGAAAACGGCCGCGTCGTTACGCACTACGCGTCTCGAGTTTCGAAGAGTCAAAGCTCCACGTTCTTTCGAGAGAAAGAGCCATAAATGTTGCCCCCGAGTGTTCCTCGAAGATATCGGCTGGCACGTGTCGCTGCCGGTCGTATATTCGGCGTTACAAACGACTGGGGTGCTTTTGCGGTGTCGAGTATCTTGATCACTAAAACTGTTGAAAAATTGTCTCCTTCACAGGGATGGGAATGCTCGATGAGATGTAGAAGCGTCTACGTTCGACGTCTAATAATCATTTCATGTCTGAATTTATTATGTTCAAGAATAATTATTCTTGTCGCCAACAAAGTGACGTTATTTTTTTAAATTTCCCCACGGAGAGAATAGTTTTGCTGATAAAAATTTAAAAATTGGATACAGAACTGAAAATAATTTTGTTGAACCATACAGGACGTTTAAATAATAATATTACATTAAATTTTTAATTTTTTAGCAACTACTGTGAACGTCATACATGATAATGTTGAACAAAACAAAAATTATTCTTCAAGTCTGTATCTCCAAATGTTTAAATAGCTAACAAAAATATTTTTGCCTGTTTAAAATTTTACGTGCTTCTAGAAAATTAGAAATTCTTTCTTCTTAATTGATTATACATATTTCGATTTTTTTATCGAATAAAAGTTATTTCCCACTGCTACGCGCAATGTTAAACGCTTGTCTGCGATATGTATGATATTTCGGTTTTAAATTGTGACGCTCGGCGAAAGAGAAAAATGCATTTAATTTACATGCGTTACCCTGCGGATGATTTTTGCAAAACACGCACGTACGTGATAATGACAGGCGGCGCGGCGTTATCGGATCGCGGCAATTTATCCATAAAGTCGTCAATTGAGGGGGGAAGGATTAATATGTATTCCCGGCGATCTTCATCATCGTGAAAATCTGATGTGCGTCGATGTAACACGCCGCGGCGGCGGTTATTATCAGCTGGCAGCATGTGCCAGGGCCACGTGCACAGAGCAGATGGTACACAGCTACACCTTGCAACCCTCACATACGAACGGGCTGCTTTACCTCGGCTGTTAATAGCCGACGAATGCTGCGGGTATCTGAGAAGTAACGCGGCCGGCAGCTGCCGTCCCGCGCCGATGAAGCGCGACAGAAGAGTCCGAACACTTCAAAATCGACCAAGCGCGAAATGACGTCTTCCCGCGAGTAGCTGCAAATTGCCGGGAAGTGTCGCGCGCAGCGTGACGTAACATTCAATCAATAATAATCAGCCGCCTCGATCTTCGTAATAATAACATTGACAAAGTTAGCAGTCAATTTTTATCCAAGGAAAAAACATAAATATATATTTATAAATAAAGATTCGCCGCATTTAAATATAATTTAATAAAATTTTGGGCGCCTATTATTTTATTGAATTTAATTAAATAATATAAATATAATATATATATATATATATATATATATATATATTTGTATATAATATAAATATTTGTATATAGAATAATAAATGACATTGCTCGAGAGAATCAGAATCCTAGATATCTAATAATTTTTTTTTCTTAATTTATGTTTCATAAAAATATAAATATTATAATAATAACCAATCAAAGACAATTGATTGGTTGATGAGTATTGATGAGAAATATTATTATTTATTACAATTATTTATTACAAAAAGATTAATGATAATGATATGCTATAAACCTAGCTTGACCTATAAAGAAGTATATGGTTAAAAGTTGATAAGAAAATATATTATAATTGCTGAGATCTTTGATAACAATCGATTGACTCGATGAAACACATACTCCCTTTTATGCCCATCTTCGGTTGGAAGTAAAAATTATTAAACACGTAAGATTTTATCTCTTGAGAAATGCCTTTTATTATTCTATTATTTGAAACTTATATCAGCTTAATACACTGATTATTTATTTATAAATATTTGTGTATTTTTTTGCGATAAAGAGAAATTATATTAAAATAAAACGCTGCAGTCCTTGGAGATTTAATTGAATATTTAAAAACTTTAATCTTGTCATAAATTACATTAATTACATTACAAGACACATCGATATATGTTTATTGGGTATAAGAGATGTTCATACTGTAGTGACAGTTTTACGTCTTCGCCAATATTGACCAAAGTCTTCACTCTTCTTTTTTTTTTTTTTTCAAGAGAACAATCCAGATATTAAACTTTTTATCCAAGAAAGCCTGGAGAAAGCTCGTATAGGATCATAAAACCTATTAATTTATTACCGTTGCATTTCCAACATTACGACTTTATAAATTTTATCTTGTCTAGCTCTTGTCATCTCTTATACTCGTTTGTTTCAAATTTTACCTCGATATTCATACTTTTATAATTTTGTAGCATCTAATAAATAATACTTTTCTCAAATATGACCGACTTAACAGTGTTATAAAAAAATATCCGGTTTCCCCATCATTAAGAATACACATCAACCATGATTATCTCTGATTGACTCTGGGAAAGCTAGAACGCGTCTTAGATAAGTGAAGAAGAGTGTAAAGTCTACCATTCCCTACTTAGAAGTGCGAACGGAGAGGCGCGATATATGTCGATGTTTCAAGGCGGAAGTGCATTTTCGTATCAGCCGTCAATATCCGATTCGATTACATCAACTGGGCCAGTCGGCTCGGAGAACGTGGCGAATCAGCGTGACGAGATTCGCGCTGCTTTTCTTTTTTATCAATCGCGCGGAAAATTTGATGGGGCTCGCGGAAGCGGCCTCGGAAAGGCACGGAAAGGAGCGGGGGAGGGGAGGGGGGAAAAAGCGGATAAAACGGTACACGATATACGGCGCGCGTCGGCCGAAACCGAGAAGTCGAAACTGGGTCTCGACAGCGATATACTCTATCTCTATCCTGCTCACTTTCTCTCTCTCTCTCTCTCTCTCTCTCTCTCTCCCTCTCCCTCTCGTTCTCGCGAGAAAGTCAATTTTCGTTACAGCCGACTGGGCACGGCTCGATAGCTGAGGATGAAACGAATTGGAGATGAACGAGGATTGGTGGAAGAGAAAGAGGGTAAAACGAGAGAAAGAGAGAGGGGAGGAGGGATAGGGAGGAAGAGACAAAGATGAAGCATGCCAACTTGCGTGAGTGAGACTCATAACTTTTACCTCTGGGCGGAGATCGGTGTGCGGGCGGGTTAATTAAATTCGCTCGATTAATTAGGTTATTTGTCGACTGCAACGTCCGATTTGGGAATTAATACGCTCGCGCGCGCGCGCGCGCTCGCGGTGATATGCGCGGCATAATAAAATGCGGCTCAAATGAGACAGCGAGGGTAAATAAGCGTCGCGTCGTCGGCGTCACGACGCTGTACGCGTGTGTGACAGATGCAGCACGCGATCTGCACATTTGCCGATGGTAAATCCGAAAGAATGCCGGAGACGAGAATCAAGTGGTACGAAGAGGAGCGTTCCGCGTGCATCGCTCTCTATCTTCGCGGCTATAAAACTCTCGTCAATTTGATAAATGACACTGTACGCGACCGAGTTCTTTTTGCCGAGTACACAAACGCAAAGTAACTTTCCTAACGCATTTTTCATCTCTCTCTCTCTCTCTCTCTCTCTCTCTCTCTCTCTCTCTCTCTCTCTAAAATACCGTTAAATACGAGAAGTTTAAAGATTAATCTAATTAAAAAACGAATTTCAGAGTAACATGAAGAGTGAAAGAGATGTGACGCATTTAAGAATTAAAAAGATAGAATATTAACGATGGTTTGTTGTTTAATCCTATGTTCCCATTTTTCAAATTGTCACAGGCTTCCCACAATGGGGTAGTGACTAACATTTCATTATAAAATAATTCATTTAAAAAATATTAACTAAAAAAAATTAACTTCAACACATTTTTTTTTTTCCATCGAAACGCCAGGCATCGAGGAATTCGGCGTGGAATGCGTAGAAAAATATTTAAAAAAATAGTAATTTGTAAAATATTCACTTGTAAAAAATAAAATTACATTCGAAAAAAACACACAGAAAAAAAATTAAGTCTTAAATTAAGATTACATATTAGAATATTATAATCTTCATATAGAAAATGTTTAGTCTTGAGCGAAAGTAATACTTGCGAATACAAATTCAACCAAATCAAGACTAAAATTTTCAAGAAGATTAAAATATTCTTGCTTATACATGAAAATATAAAATGTCTTGATCTTTAAAATCAATTTTTTTTTTCTGTGTAGACTTGCGAATGTCATTTGGAGTAATAAATATCCCAGTGTCTAAATCTAAATCCAAATTTACGCGAGATATTTGTAGCAAAAAAAAAAAAAAATTCGTTCTTTCCAATGAGACTTCCAATGAATCTTGTGTAATCATTCAGATGGGTAATGGATAATATTTTCCGCTTTATACCGACCGACTTCTAGATGATGGGCGAACGAAAACGTCGCGCTGGCGACCTTAGCTCACAGCGATATCATTCCGCAGAAACGATAGCGTGCCGGCGCACCCTAAACTTAAATGAAAATTGACTTCTCTCGACGACGCCGCGGGAACACCCTCTCGGCCAACACGACGCCACCCTCCGAGTCGGAGGAGGGAGGAGGGGGGGGGGAGAGGTAGGGCCGGCGGTTACATCAAGCGAATGATTGCGTCGTGTGTATGCCGTTGGCGCGGCACCATAGAACACGACGACTCATAGATAATTACCGTCATTAGTACCGTCGGAGTAGCGGGCTGCGATACATACCCCGAAATACCGTCTTGAACTTGCCGCGCGCTCGCAAACAAGGCAAGTTCGCAATCCTGCAATTAAAGCAGGGGGCGCGATAGCTTTTAAATGATATCGCGCTGATTAGAAAGAGCGCGCCCGGGGTTCGTGCGCTCGGCGATATTCCGCGCTGCCGCATTAGGAAATTACACCGGTCTATTTGATTCCCGAGCCTGCGCTCGAAAGCACCTCGTTAATAAATATTAGCCCATTAGTCCCATTAGCGGTTAAAAGTGTCGCGGCGGAAGCCAACATCGAGGCTTCGCCGCGTTGCGATCGTTCATAACCCCGATTAATTTCAATTGTAACTTGAATTATTTATCACCCTCCTTCCCGAATTGTAACCTCTGAAAAGGGGCACCGAAAGAAAGAAAGAACAGTCGGGATGAAAAGTTAATCAACCGTGACGCGATCGGATATTAGCGCAAAATGGTGGTTTGAACCTGGAATAATAGCCTCCGGGGACAATAACAGTCGCGTCCTTTTAAAGAAAAGATTCGACACTGTTGAAGCATTAAATATAAAAAGAGTGTAGTTTAAAAAACAATTACGATACAAGATGTCTAACAACGTTGAATTATAAATTCCTTCCCCATCTCCCCCCCCCCCAATTTACTCAATTCACTCAATTTAATTGCCACTATATTTATATATGACGCAATTTTATAACGACGCTATAATATGCGGCGTGATCGCGCGAGTGCCGACAACGTCAAGAATCATCTTTTTCAACTTGAAAAAAAAACCTTCCTCCATTTGCTAATTAACTTTACGTCTGGGGGGGCTCTAATTAAAAACTGCGATAATTTATAAGCGACCGATAACGAGTCGCGGGCGTTTTCGCAAACGCGGTTTTGCTTCCTTGCGGGCGCTTGTTAAAAGCCGCTTATCTCGAATGCAGATGTATGCGTTATTTGTCGCGTACGTACGCGAGGTGACGTGACATTAGCGCGTTTAAAATTTATTTTAAACGCCGCGCACGTGTGTGCGCGACGGCGTTTACAACTTTGCCGCATAAACGCCGAGTGCGTAATCCGCAATTAAAGCAGCTCGTAACTTTTAAACGTTAGATAACAACGGCGCGACGATCCAAAAGAGCGTTTCGCGGGGCTTACGGCCGCCGGGCCCTCATTCGAAAGCTCGCAGGCGCGAGATCTGATACTTTCTGGAATTTTAGATCCTTTGAAATTTAATGGAAGTGGCTGGACCTAACCGGGATCGTCGAGACGTCCCCCGTGAAAAGTTAATTGGATATTAATTTGGACATTAAACGTATTATTTTACGCCTCAGCGCGATAAAAAATGTACACGCGTCGCTTGATAAGGGAAAAGCTATGAGATTATTTGTCCGTTGTATTTTCATTTGGAATACAAGGATACATTTTGTTTTTAAGATCTCCAAAGGTGGTGGCACTGGCAAAATAGATATTTAATTAGATATTTAATTAAATAGATATTTAATTAATTCCAAACATTCGTTGATGCAAATGTGGTATACGTATTAGTGGTTTAGAGTTGGATAGAGATATAAGAAATATACGATAGAATTTAAAAATTATCACAGTTTAAAAATAAACCTTTTTCAAACATTTCCTAGGATAAATATAATATGACATCCAATAAATATAGATTCATATAAGTCCCATATTAGACGCCAAAAGTATTATGAGAAGAATATTAAATAAATGTACGTAAGCGATAGACATGTCGCGTATGTTTTACATACGTATTTATTTATATATTTTAAACTTATTTATAAACATTACAATAAATACTAATGAGATTTCTTATATTAATGAGGAATTGATATAAGAAACATGTAAAAATCTATAAAACATGTAAAAACTTATACATATGTATGTTTCAAAATATTTTAAATGAAAGTCTATAATCGGTGGACACGTACTTTATTTTTACATTATATAATATATATATATATATATATATATATATATGAGTTTTTATATGTTTTTTTATACCAATCTGTGTATATTGAGACTAATCCACTAGATGACACTTTTTCTCGCAGTTAAAAGACAACGCACTAGTCAACAAACTTTTGGATATATACATATTTATATAAACATTTTTTGACTACGAATATATTTTTCATATAGATCTTTCATATTTTATTTATTAATATATATAATTATTTTTTTTTTCATTAACAATAATTAACAATAAAAATCAAAAGTAGAATAAGCAATATTTCCAATAAATAATACGGATATTATCCATGAAATGTATAAAAATATGTATTATAAACGTAATAAAAAAAATGTAGTTATAAATACATATTGATACATATAAATACATATTGATAATGAATACATATTATATATGTATTCATAAATACGTACAATAAAATGGGATGAGTCGCGGACATGTCCACATATTGCATACGTTTATAGGAAACGTTTTCTACACTTATGACACTATGAATTTATTATATATAATTCTATATATAATATATAATTCTTATATATAATTTTATAGAATTTTATGTCGTTCCTTATATCCAATCCATATTTATTGGCATTTAACGAGACAGCGCGCCACGCAGAAGCGTCGGAAAGGCAGGTCGGCCGGCAGGAGAGCCGGGGCTCATCAGGAAAAATGAGGCTTAAAATCTCATTCCGCCCGATGAGAGACCCGCGGCACACGACGCGCGACGTTACACCCGGAAGTAGGATTTACTGTCGCGCGGGGCATCCTTCCTCGCGAATACCTGGGCGAGCCACGCGAGGCGATTTTCGACGAAGAGCAGCCCGGGATCGAAGTCGGCGGTCGGCCGGCCCGACACGGCAATAAACAATTACTTAAGGCACTGTTACGCGCGCGGCACACCCACGCATTAGCCGGAGTAGAATGCCGCACCCATCCGTGATCCACGTGGGTTGGGCTCGGTCCTTCCATTAGTATATACGTTCCACACCTTTCACGGAGGTGCGCGTTCATGCCGACCGCACGTGTGTGTACGTATATACGAGCGGCCGCGTTTGCCGTTCATGTGTCTTCGATTACACTGGGCGCTCGGGAGGGTGAGGGGTGGGGGGGGAGTGGGGGAGTGAGGAGAGAGTGATGCGTCTCTCGGCCGTTCTACATCTCTCCTCTCGCCCCCGCCGCTCCTCGGACGATACCGTGAGGATATACCACGTCGCGTGCGACTATCGTTACGAGGCTCTCACTCTCTCTCTCTCTCTCTTTCTCTTTCTCTCTCCCTCTTTCTCTTTCACCAATGAGAGATCGTTAGTCAGGGATGGAATACGACGCGTCGGGTTTGACGCTACCGACGCGACGATAGTTCATAGAATTTATAGAGAGGACAGAACAACCCCTTAGTATCTACTCGTGCGTGATTAGATCGTTTACGATCTTTAAAAAGACACACCTTAGCTTTCTCACGTTAGTAGTAATTCTTTCTGAATTATTTTATGTCATGTTATAACTAATCGCTAATAATTTATATAGTATTAAAAATAGCATTATTAATGTATAGAAAGAAGTATTTTGTTGAAATATTTGAAAATTTGACATCTGTATTTGGCTAAATTTTTAGATACTTCCACAATCGTTCTTTCCGTCTAATCATATTTAGTTCGAGATTTCAAACTTTTGACAAGACAAAATAATAAATCGAGATGATATTTAAAAATAAGAAACTGGGTCAAATCACGAAGAATTTCGATCCTATCCGCAAAGACGCTCGAGAACGTTCGGAAAAATATAAAATATAAATGGGAAATGAAGATGTCTGTCCACTCAACACTGGGGGGAACATGCAAATTTTATCATCTCATTTAGATCTGTATATAAACTGTGGATGAGAATAATGAAATTATTCCAGGACAATTCTTTTTCTATAACGTACTTCGATTTCAAGTAAATAATTTTCATCGCAATCTTACGAGGCGCGATCGAAGGTTTAATAAATCACGATCTTACATTCGTATAATTATTTACCGGCGGGATACGTCTGATTAAATATTCCATGATCTACCATCAACCTGATTTTCGGGAACGTGCGGTTGACATGTATTAAATTTATCAGCGATGCATATCGAGGCGCGAGACGTCGGCCGGAGTGTTTTACGTCAAATCGGCATTGTCAAAAGAGCAAATGTCACGCTGTTTCCACCGCACAACTCGCGCGCGCATAAAATTTCAAACGAAAATCGGTTATTATTATAGGTCGGCCGAATAATTGAAGTTTATCATACAGCACGCGCGTTACACCGCAACCCCTGTCTGATCTCGATAGGATTTTACATGGAAATTTCCGTACAAAGCCAATTAAATTCATTTTATGCGACTCGAATCTACGATGGGATCGTGTGCCATTCATCCGCGCCGAGTTGCACCTCCGACGAACGTTATTCACGTATGATAAATTTGCTCCCAATTGAAGTAACACGCGCACCTCTTCACACTGCGAAATTTCAATCTTTTACACATTTTGCGGTAATTTTAATTCGAAAGATGAATTTTCGTTCGCGCGAGAAATTCCTCGATATGCACCGTCACTTCAATTGTTATTAGAGAGAAATCTATACGTGTAAAAGTATCGATGAAACTAAAGCTTCAAATGTTAAAAAGGTTCGGCAAACTGGTAATAAATTTGCTCCGAATTGAGGAGAAACGTCGATCGACTTCGACTTCACTTAAAATTAAAGCTTCGGTTAAAACATAAAATTTTAATCTTGGTTTCTCTTTTGCACTTTTCAATATCTTTGATTAGCGAAATGAATTTTTTGCGTAAGAAGCTTCGACGTGTTCACTTTTCTATTTTTTTCAATTAATCAGAGAAAAATCTGCAAAAAATAATGAAATTAAGTTTTTAAGATCGTAAAAAATATTAAGAGATTTGACACAAATGTAAATTTATCTTATTACTTCATTCTGTGTGTGTGTGTGTGTGTGTGTGTGTGTGTGTGTATGTGTGTGTGTGTGTGTTGTTAAAATTTATAGAGTTTATACCCCATAAACCAGAGGCAAATGTTTATCTTAATAACATTCGCTACTTCGGGCGACGCCATTAGATTCCGCAAAATTATTAGCTCGAAGCTCCGAGAAATATAATCATCATCACCGCCCACGATTATAATTAACGCCCTCGCGCGTCCGTTAAGCTCGCGCCGCCGTTAAATTTGTCTCGACCGAACGCGTCGCATTTCCTTGCCGTATCACGGGTTTCGAATTCGGCGAAATCCTGTCGGTGTCGATTATCTCGATAGGTTCCGCAAACCAGACGGAAAAGGAAGGAAAGTGCGTCGAGACGTGACCGCCGGAAGGCGCCAAGTCGATACATTTCCGCCCGTCTGTGTCGAGCCGGCCACTTCTCGAACGAGCTCGCCCCCCCTTCTCGCCCTTCTCGCCCTTCAAACGGTGGACAATCCCGCGGGCGAGAAACCGTCCGTTATACACTTACATTCTCGAAAGATATACACGCGCCATTGGCCTTCTCCCTCCCGAGTATTATCGCCGTATTAGAATCAACATTTGGGCCCGATGACGACAATGTACACCGCTGCACCGAGAAAGGAGGGGAGAGGAGGGGGTGGAGAGAGAGAGAGAGAGAGAGAGAGAGAGAGAGAGAGAGAGAGAGAGAGAGAGAGAGAGAGAGAGAGAGACTAAACTTATCGCGTAATCTCCAGACGGCAGATAGCGTAAACCTACGTTATTACGAGGGACGACAATCGCTTCACGTCACTAATCTAGATTATAAATAGTTAGAAGTGTGACGCGAATGAAACGTGAATTAGTCGCATATTTGCTTATGCGAGCGTTTTCCACGGCATTTCTCTCGCTGCTCTCGCGAAAGGTCGTAGGGCAATTCGATAGACGGCGGGGTCCAAGCAAAATTCTCGAACGACGACTGCTGTCGAGGATTACGCAGGGGAAGAAAAAAAAAATAAACCACGCGAAGTCCACGAATGTAGAAGACCTACATTCCGCCGGTATCATCAACGGAGATGTAACGCCGTTAAAACAGGGGGGGGTCCCAAATAGTCAGTCCTCGTCCTGCGTGAAATATACACCTGCTCCTCTCTCGGCATATTAATGAGAGGCACTCCGTCGTGAGTCGCACGTAAGTGTGCACAAGTTACCGAGTGCCGCTATAGATCGCGGGCAATATGCATAATGTACCGTCGTGACGTGCGAATGTATCTACATTTCATTTGGCGCGTCCAATCGAGACGTTCCCTACACTATAATTTAGCCAGCTAACTTTTGCGACAAAGGGCATAAATTCCAACAAGCTGCGCGAGCTGCCTTCGTTTCCGCCGTCGGAGCTTCGGGGTTTCTACGGTAAAAATATATTAAACGTGCGAAAAAAATGTTTTTTCATAAATTAAAGATAAAAGAAGAGAGAGGGAATGTGAATAATTATTTTTATGTGGATAACTATTTCCGGAAATTAATGCATAATAATATAATAGAGTAAATAATTTCAAGCGGATTGCTCTCCAAGCTTATGACATTAGGATTAAATTATATTAATAATAATATGCAGGGTGTTTCGCAAGTGAAGGTTAATCGCTCGGGGGATTATTGGGAATCTAAAAATGAGAAAAGAAGTTCGGATAGATCTGGAAATGCAATTGTTTTCGAGTATCGTCATTTTTATGTGGAAATCACAAATTGCTTTGTTTTCTCGAATTTTTTTGTCAAAATTGAAAGAGATGGTCTTTATGAGTTTCATAACTAAAATAATTAAAGTTAAATAAAAGTCGCTACTTTAGCACTATTCAGAACGTATGTGGAGTTCTGATTTTGTGACAAAGGATGCTAAACGAGTTGTATTTTTCAATTTTGACCAAAAAATTCGCACAAACGAAAGCAAAATAATTTAAAATTTCAATGTAAACATGGCGACAACTCGAAAACAATGTACTTTCGGTTTTATCATATCAATTTTTTTTATTTTAATTCCTTTAATTTTAACAAAAAAAAAAAAATTCGAAGGCAAAGCAGTGTCAACATAAAAATGACGATAACTTGGAAACAACGTACTTTTGAACCTGTTGTTCATATCGACTTTTTTTCTTGTTCTTAGGTCCCCATTCATTTCCCGAGTGATTGGCCTCGATTTACGGAACACCCTATATAGATATCTAGATATATTAAATTAAAGTCTTGAAAGCTTTACTTTCCTATTTACATTTTCTACGCCTTTACGTAGCGCCATTCTTTCCGTTCTACTTTCGCCGGCGATCGTCATAGAATCTCCCGTAAACGCGTTCAATGCATCATGAACGCCTTCTTTGTCCGTGTCCACAAAGACTCCGCAACGTCCGTCCGAAGTGATGAGCCCGTTTCGGAATCGCTATATGCAATTTCGCCTCCTCCGCGACGTGATCGACCAATGGCAAACGCGTAATACGCCCGGCGAATAATACCGGAGTATTTTGAGACACTTATTCCCGCGGCGCGGCGATTTCACGGACGATCGCATTGGCATCGAGGTATCGACAATAAGAGTCCTTGTTGTCGTCCGCGTCTCTCCTCCACCCTCTCGGTCTCTCTCACGTCTTGCGCGCCTCTTCCTCGCCGTGTCCCGCGAGGGAGTGCCAGGAAACGCCGCTATTAGCCGCCCGTAACTCTAGCCTCGTCCGTCCAAGGATAATTACGCGAGTTAATGGCTCCTTTTTCTCCATGCTTCGGCTCGTGCATGCAGAATATGGTCGCCAGCCAGCCAGCCAATGGCGGTTTCACATGTGCACAATAGTGACTATTGTTTCCTTTGTCAGTTTATCGCGAGGTTTGTCTATTTCGATTCCGAAGAAGCGGTGTTGAAGAATTTTTCGGTCGACGCACCGTTCTATTTAATTACCCCATTATCTAATTATGAAAATCTACACATAGCTCTGTAATTGGTACGGCACGGCGTTGCGTGTTCTGGAGAGTAAATAGACTCTCAAGTGGGATCTTCTTTCCGCGACCGTTAAACGCCTTGAGAAGGTCATCGATGATCGCGATGAATTAGCAATTATAGCGCTATACTACTTATTGAATGCATCTGTTAACGAGCGAGGGCACTAATGAGACGCGAAAATTAATATTACGTCATTTAGCAAATGGTAGACTGCCTATATACCTATATACTTGACGGTATCTACAACGTAGGTAATCCTGCGAGCTTTGCCGATCGCCTGTTTACTAATGTAATGGTATCATTACGTAAAATGGATTACAGTTACACAAACGTACCCTTTGATAGATTAATTAAATACATAATTACTAAGCCTCATCTGCAATAGTGAAAAAATTGAAAGAGAACTGAGAATTCAAAGGGACATTTCAGTAGTCAAATCCATATTCTCGAAATTAATCGTTATTCTCAATAAAATTAAAATTATGGCTCGGATAAAAATTATTTTCCTAGAAAAAATTTCAATTTTATATATATATAATATATAATATATTTAATTCAAATAAAATTTTTTATATAATGATTTTAATTTCAGCAATAATTAATTTTATCGAGAATATTGATAAAGAATAACGATTAAAATTAAAACGAATAGCGTTTTCGAGGTCGTAACCTCGATGCAAATCGATTTCGTGTGAAAGAGCCAAAGGCGGAGAGAACAAAGTGCAGCACAGTTAACATAACGGAGGGGCAAACACGAAATTTCACCAAGTGGCGAGGGGGAGTTAACGCGGTTTAGATTAGTTACCGAATCTGATACGTCCATTGGCCGCAATTGTGTAAATACATAAAGGGCCCGGGAGATGCGCGGGAGAGAAATATTATCTCGAAGCCCGGGCAACCCCCCCCCCCTCCCCGCCTTCGGATTACGATTCTCGATGGTCTCGTTAGCAAAGATCTTCGGATTATGGAAGGCTCTGGATTGGAGTGCCGCCGTGTAGCCGCCCGCCCAAAACCGGTCATCGTATTACCATATAGATTCGCGTCGATCGTTACACGCGCAATTCCCCGGAATCTACGAATCCGAGTGATCGTAATAACGCGTCCCAATCAACGTTAATCCGTCGTCAAGAGGAATTCGGCGGTTTTTTTAACGGCCGAAGATTCGGATGATTGTGCTTCAAAAAGGAGTGCCAACGCTCGCGGAAAGAACGCCTAGAAATTAATAACGCGTTATATTTGTCGTCCGTCGACGCCGATACATTGATAATTATGAACAGCTTTCTAATAAAATTTAATGTTAATTGCAATTCGTATGCTTGTGTCTACACAAAATGCAAATATTCCCAAAAGCGAACAAAACAATATCGTCGAAACGTGCTGTACGTCCATTAAAACCATTTTAGTGCAATGGTAAATAATTCAAAATTAATGTGCTTACTTTGCATATTTCTGGAAAGGATGAAAGTCACGTTTAGCTTTGTAATCAAAATCATGGTTTTCTATATATTAAAGAGATGTGAAATTGTTTGTTTGTTTGTTTGTTAATTAATCAAATTTATTTAAATTTATGTAACTAAATCTGTTTAAAATTAAATTTTAATTTATTTAAATTTGGTTAATTAAATTAGCTCAAACGGCCGAAAAGAGATACAATTACAACGCAATCTCATGGCTACGTGTAAATTTGCATTCGCGAGAATGCACAAGTTAATTTAATACAAACATGACAAATCTTAGTTTTCGTTCAGCCTCAATTCTGCTGATACGTTTCAAAAGTTTTAACTTCAACTGCAATTAACAATATGATAATAATGAACTCAAATCACAAGATAATTTTCTTCGTTCGACGTCGAGGGAGAACTTGGAGAACTTTTCGAACGCTCGAATCGTTTATCGCGAACGAGTTTTCGAAAGTAAGAAATTTTAGTTTAATTGATAACCATGTTCCCCCCCTCCCCCCCGACGTGTTACGCCCCGTCCCGCCCGATGGAACATTATTTAACTCACTTTAATTAGTTCTGACCTTCGCCTCGCGCTCTTAAATCGCCTTTACGAACTCCACTTAATTCCATGTATGGCGGATGTATAGTGAATTGTGTGAGTTTGGCGAGCGACGGAAGGGGAGAGGGGGAGGGGGGGGGGAGTGGAACGAGACCGAGAAACCCGAGAATGAGAAAGAGAGAGAGAGATATATATATTAAATTGAAGGTGCTTGACTTTTGTTCCTCCGTGACAGCGCACACGTTCGTCGTCTGAAGCATAACCCTTGGACATAACCGGGGAAATCACTTGGAAAATCCTCAATGAATTCGCAATGAACTCGTGGTTGGCCTCGCACGTTCATACGTTACGACACCCTGAAATTGTCAACCCTCTCGCGCCCCTTCTCGCAGCACTCTTTCTTCCCTGCCCCGTTTTCGTCGCCTTCCCATCTTCCGGCGTTCTATAGTTTGTGCACATTAAATTTTACATCACCCTTATTCTCTCTCTCTCTCTCTCAATTCTTCGCTTTTTGTTAATAAATCTAATGATTATAATAATTCGACAAAAGCAATTTTTTTGTTTAATTTATAAATCAGCATATCATTAAACGATTCAATTTTATCTTCATCGCAGAATGATATTCGGTAGTCGAGGTTTCATGAAAACGTGAAATCAATATCGTGGGATCATAGAAATGAATTTGAAAGCAGCCTCGCGTTCACCAACGGTGAACGGTTGTATTCATTTGTGACAAATATCAGATGTATTCATATGTCTGAATACCAAGTGCATTAAAGCTGCGAAACGAGTCAGTGGAGCGTGCGCGATTTGTCAAGGGTGATCCTGTTTGTCGCGGAAAAATATTTAGAAGTGGATACTCGAAAGAGAATATTTGCGAAGCGCCACTGCTTTACCGAGACGGTGAATGTCGCGCAAACGGCGAACAAGTGATTGCGCAAATTCTCATGAAAGTATGTACCAACATTGGATTTCATCGCTCAGAAATTACAAAACATTTTGTATTCGCGCGTAAATAAAAATCACAATATATAATTTGTTAAAAATTAAAATTTTATAAATTTTCAATATTAAAAAGTACAAAATTGTTAATTTCGTCTACTATTCTTGTCTACTAATTCTTGTCGTTTCTTTGCAAAAAAATTGAAACCCATTTTTATCCGCATTTAGTGTACATAATATTATATGAAAGATGGAAAAAATTAATAACATAAATTATACCCTAATGAAACTGTTATAACATATCAATATTGTATTTTATCGTACAGAAGATGTTTCAAAACATTTTATATTCGCGTGTAAATAAAAGTCGTAATATTTATTAAGAACGTACAAAGTTTATTTTATAGATATTTTCAATACTAAAAAATACAAAACTATTAATTTACTTTAACGTTCTTGCCTTCTCTTTGCAAAAATCCACTTTTTTTTTGTTCGCATTTAGCGTATAGGACGCTGTACGTGGTAAAAATTAATAGCATAAATTACATGTATCCCAATTTAAGGCTATCATAATTAAAAAGCTATTACAAATTAACAAGATCCTCTTTTCAAATCCTCTTGAAATATTTACTGCTTAAATACATTTTTATTCACCTCACGGGCAGTTCACACATACTACGTGACATTCCACATAGTACGTGCCGTTGACTGCACGCCCAACAAAAGTTTTCTTCGGTAGCTCACGTAATTCTCGCTTCTCTTCTCCCGTGTCGTTTTCTTCGCGCAGTCCCCCCCCCCCTCCGTCTCATATCTTCTCGTTACCATATATCCGCGCACTTTTCACCTTCCATTCATCCCTTCCCGGGCGCGCTCGCCCCTTCCACCCCCTCCCCCCCCCTCCTCCCCCCTTCTCTCTACTTTGCCCTCGCGAACGACGTCGTTAATCACTACCTATTTTAATACGATCCAGCGGCGCGTCACGCCTACGATCGAAGGCATTACTATTAATGCTTGATCACGGGGCACCGGCTGAAATCATTTTTCTAAAGCGCCGAATGCACGATCAGTTATAAGGGCGCCTGTCCGCCCCGCGCGCGATCGTTAGTCTAAATCGAGATTTACATTGATCGAGGATAGAGAGCCATTGTGTGTGCCTGATAGTAATTGATATGCCGGGCTTTCGCATGCTAATCAAGCTACGTCCCGCGTATATTCGATAAGACAATATGATTTTCGTTTTCACCTCGTCGCGGTGGGGAAGATCAACAAAACAGATTCATTCTATTTCATTTTTCTCTCTTTTTTTTTTTTCTGTAAATCCCGCGAAATTCAACGCGTCAACTTTTAAAAGATTTATATTTTTTTTTCCTCCCCTCGATTATTTTTACATAGAAATATCCGGAATTTATGTGAAATTCTCGAATTGACGCACGCGCATTCTCTTCTAAACGCACTAAATATAACAAGCGAGCTAGCGGCGAAAGGATGGCAAAAAAAAATCCCGAAAGGATTAAAAGTATACAGCGCAATATAGCGAATATAGCGCTCGCTTTTTTTCCAGGGAAGGCCGAGGCCATTTTTTTTATATTTATTTACGAGTCCGCGCGATATCAAACTTTAAACTCGCGCAGGAGGCTTTAGCGCGTTCGCGCACTTAAACGCCTGTAAATTATACAAATACACGTTATTTGCATCTGCGGATAGGCGACGAGTCGATATAAGACGCGCGAGATTCGCGGTTCAATGTTACTCCATTCCCTATCGACGACGAGGAAAACACGCGTTATTCGGAGGTAAACACCATTGATCGTCATTACCATGGTCGATCACTCGTTTTCAAGGAGTGGCGGCCGGGCGGCCGACCGGCTGTCGACGAGAGAACGGCGGCTATTTCGGTTAAAAACCGTTTCACGGTATGCGTATGTTGATTTATGCCGGTGCCGGTCGAAGAAGCGGAAGAAGGGCGACGCGCAAATTGAACGAGCGTTTAGCGACGCTCCGCCGAGCATGGCCGCCTCGGCAGGGTCATGTCAATATTTAAATTAATCCTCGGCTTGCGCGCGCGCGCGCGCGCAACCCGAGGCTCCTCCGCGAAATTATCGTTTCTCGCAATTTTTTCCTTTTATCGTCCCATCCGCGTGATATCTCATCCTCCTTTCTCCTCCCGGGTGTTCCTCTCCGTTTCCTCCGGCACGTCGAACACCGGAAGAGAGAGAAAGAGAGAGAGAGAGAGAGAGAGAGCGCCCTCCGCATTTCCCATTTTTCTCACGACGTCGCCTCCCTCCCTCCCCCCTCTCCCCCCCCCCCCGCGATCATCGGATTCGCCGCGGCGCGTGATTAACTTCGTCCCCATCGCGATCTCTTTCTCCGCGAGCGAAGAGTAGTTTCACCGTGATATCGATATGGTACACGCGCGAGAATGTACGAATGTGCGACGACGTCTATTTACCGCCAAGTATACGCGACGGGCTTAGGCGAGAGAAGAATCGAGAGAGGAGAACTTTATCTTCTCGTACTTTTCCATTTTGTACTCGCCGCCTTTCGCGTCGCCTTTGCCGCACATGCCGTGTCGTGTCGGCGTCGTACTTGCCATCCGCGAGAAATTATTTCCGTGGTATCAGAGGACCCGCGCTCTTTCTCTCTCTCTCCCTCTCTCTTTCCCTCTTTCTCTAACTCTTAGTTTCACTAGTTAATTGCAAGTGTTTTGCCAGTTCTTGAATTTCACCAAGTTTCTGGGGAAATTTTAATGAAATCTGCATTTTTCTAACGGCGGCGGCTGTTTAAGGTTCCTATTCATTCGCTATTCCTATCTCAGATTGTGACGTCAGAGGGAAAACAAATAATAAAAATTTTCGTAAAATATATTTAAATAGAAATATTAAAATAACATTTGCATTTAATAGAGTAGACTTATAAAATATATTGAAATCTTTGTTTCCGAAAGAAATTAAGTCATATTTGTTTATATACATTATTAATTTGACAGTTATATCTATGAATTATTTGGCTTATTTCATTTTTTGGTTACGCATAATTCATCTCCAGATATATGATTCATCAAGTTTCTAGTAAAATTCTAATAAAATGTACATTTTTCTTACGGCGGCTGTTTAAAGCTCCTGTTTACTCATCATTACTATTTCAGATTGTGATGTCAGAAGTGAGAAAACACACAATAAAAATTCTCACAAAAATATATTTTGAAAATATTTTTCAGTATAACAATATTTGCAAATAATAGAGTAGACTTAGAAAATATAAATGAAATCTGTCTTTTATTTCGGGGAGAAATTAATCCATATTTATTTTTATATATTATTAATTTAAGTTATTATATCTGTGAATTTAGATTATTTCGTTCTTTGATTATGCATAATTATTTTCAGATATGTAGTTATTTATTACTTGAGAAAACAAAAAAAAAGAATTATTGGCATATTTTACAAGCCTTTATTTTATTGAAAAATACTTCCCTTTTATCTTATATTTCTTGCAAGAATTTTTATTGTGTTATTATTCTCACTTTTGACGTCACAATCTGAGATAATACTAATGAGCGAACAGAAGCACTAAATTGTTAATTATTACATCATATTGCTTGACGAATTCACGTGTATTATTCTCTGACTAATATATTTTCATTCTTATGTATCTATATATTTTCATTTTTTTTTATATCAGTAATCACAGCAAAAAGTTAATTTTTTGAGGTGATATTTTTTGCAATATATATTTCCTGTGGGGGAATAATAAAAGAGAACATTTAATCGATATCAAAAATATTTGATTATTAAATTATTGTAGAGCCGCTGCATTGTAAGTCTGATAAAAATAATGGCACGTAGTTGATGATATAATTATTTGAATTTATTTTGTATTCACTAGCATTACTTTTGTAGCACTTCAGAGATTCGGCACTCTGCTTCCGAGGAATTAACCTTGTTATCTCTCAAAAGTTAATTTTTTTTTTTATAATACACTCGAAGTGTTTGTTATATTCTTTAAAATTGACGTGTTATCCAATATCGTAAATTCACTAATGTCACTAATTACAGCTCTAATTACGGCCCTGACTTACAGCATACTCTTTATACATCTGGACCGTGCAATTTAGATTTATATAAAATTATATAAAACATATAATTTTTATATATATATAAACATATAATTTATAATTGCTGGAGCAATGATTCTGCTATCTGGTTTATAGTCATGATGATTTTGTTCATGTTACTTGTTTATGAATTATTGAAGAGGGCTCGAAAAAAGGGGACTCGAAACATTTCTTCTTTTTGCATTACATTATACTTATTGAACAATTTGTTTTTTTTTTTTTGTATTTTATGTGCATTCCTTATCGCACCTGATTCATCCCCCTTTCTTACTTTTTATTTAAATTAGTTTTGTTTATAATAATTTTTTTCTCTTTGTTTAAATAGTTTCGATATATTCGAAAGAAAATTGTCTAAAAATCTGATCTATATATTGCTCTTTCATAATATATTATATATGTTATAAAGAACAGTTTGATGTAATGCAGTTGTAAATTTGCATCTCGGCAGGTCTGCAAGTGTACCAATTTAATGCACCGAGTCAGCTAACTTTTCCCCGGGGAAGAATTTGTCAATGAAACTGGACCAAAAAGGAAATGCGGTAGTTCGGAAAGATACGGAAAGTTTTACGATAAATTTTTGAGAATGCCGGATACATAGCGCGCTGAGAGGCAATGCATTAAGTTTCGATGTGTTCGATTACAGAGCTCGCGTTGAGAAAGTTCCCGCAGCGATTTTCACTTAATGAGTCAGGTTTGAAACTGGATTAAACACGAGTTAAGGACGGATTATAAAGTTAGAATTAGATTCGATCTGCCTTATTACTGAAGATAGCGCGACCCTTTGCATTTCGCGCGAAAGGAGACGAATGCCATATAAATATAAATATACGAAATTAAAAAAAAAAAAAAATAGTTAACAATAAAACAATCATAAATATACAATATAATAAATATACAAAATTGTATGCGCTAAATAAATGCGATATATCAAATTTAATTTCCCCCCGTTAACCGTCAACGTGATACTTATAACAGTCATACATCTACACCGGTAATCGCCTGAAAACCGATTAAGCAATATAATTGAGCGTGTAAAAGTGGATTTTGCAACTTTTTTCAGCCGTTTTTATTTTCATCGGATTTGCATTCGATTTCGACGATACATGGCGGTCTCGCCGCCTATTTGATAAACATAGTTTAGCGAGCTGTGAAGTTTCGTGAAGTGATAAATAATAAATTGGTCGCGTCCAATATACATGTTTTAAGTGGATATCTCTCGGCGTTTCCGCGGAAGTTGTTAAACAACTTTTGAAACTCTTCCACGCAGTGCAGTCAGACAATTTTTATAATCACGGTCAAGCCGCGCGGCCCCTCGCCATTTCTACGGTGCAATCAAATACGTCGAATTCATCGCTGACCCCGCAGTTAAATTTCATATAGACACGTGCAACTTCGCTCGCCTGTCAATCGAATTCCGACCCTAGTAATTCATCTCGCTCCCACACGCATTTATTTATCGCACGCTCCGTCACCTATCTTTTGCTCCCCCTGTCACTCTTTCTCTCCTTCTTTTTCTCTCACTTGACGGAAGGTGACGGAAAAATTATTTTCGATGGCACACTCGCGCGACAAACATACCCTCGATCGATATTGCGGAAATCACGGAGGCGCAAGATACTATTTTTTTTTTTTTATACGCGTAAAATTTTACCAAAAAATATTTAGAATTTTGAGAACTCTGCGAGGAGTTTCTTCGGAATTGTTTCAAATAGTTTGAGATAAAAATAAATTATCTCGCGATTTCTCTTTGAGAAATGCAGAAATAATTTCAAATTATCACGAGAATATATTCTCTTTTTTTTTTTTTTCAAAAAGGCTCGAGTTATAAATGGAGTAACATAATTCCCATAAAAAATAAATATATGTACTAAATAAAATTTTTTTCAATCGGTATTCTACGTTGCTTGGTTTTTTTTTTTTTCGAAGGTAAAACTTAAAGGGAAAAACTTTAAGGGATAGTACGAACCATTAATATCTATACTCTCGTGTAATTGATATAAAAGCAAAAGGAACTCCCGCTTCAATGGGCACCACCGGTCAGCGTGCGATGCGAAAATTAACGAAGCTAGAAAATTTTCTTCGGCGAGGGCTTAATTTCAAACGCGACTCGGCCTAAAAAGCCGCTCGAGCAAACCGGCCGCATCCTCCCAAGAGGTAATTTCGGAAAATCGCTCGCGGAGGTTGCATAAACTGTTTTAGCGTTCGGTGGCGTTCGGTGCAATGTTGTTCGCCTCTATTGATCGAAGCTCACAGAGGCATAGAGTTACAGGCCACTGGCGTCGACCGTCTCTCTCTCTCCTTGTCTCTCTTTGCTATCTCGCCCCTCTCTCTCTCTCTCTCTCTCTCTCTCTCTCTCTCTCTCTCTCGCCCTATCTCTCACCCTTATCCACCACACAGCTTACCCTTTCCGCTCCATTCTGCCCTCTCCTATCTCCCTTCCTCTCTCCCTCCTTCTCCTTCTCTCTTTATTCCTCCGCGATCTGTCTCTTTCTGCGTATTTGGTCCTGAACTATCCGAATTCCATTTCCGTCCAATTACAATTCATCCCCGTTTCAAAGCGGCAGTCACGCCGCGTTCATTTCGCAAGCGCCCTGCCGGCAGGAGCAATCATTTCTTTTCTCTGCACCTCTCGCCTCCCCATACCTTTTCAACTCGGTCACACTTCGTTCTTCGCCTTGTTCTGCCCGTTTGCCGGCCGATCGGTGATGATGAATGTTCGCGTTTTGAGCTAATCTCTACGTATTGTCAAAGAGAGAGAGAGAAAGAGAGAGAGAGAGCGATAAAAGCTTGAAAGCGCTACCACATATGTAGTGTTAAAATTTAATTTTAGTTACAAAAAATGTAACAAGTTACATTTATCAACAGGTTAATATTAAATACTAGACGGTACAACATGTGTGTTGTAGATGATGAGGAGAGAGAGAGAGAGAAAGAGAGAGAGAGAGAGAGAGAGAGGGGGGGGAAGAGATTTTATCTCTAAAATTGTTCTATTTAATTTAAATTAGGCATATTTAATTTAAATTAGGTGCAGCGCATTTGCGCGAAGACACGAAATCGTGCACCTGCAATAAGACGAGAAGCATAACTAAAGTAGAGCGGACAGTAGAGCGAAGTTTAAGGAGTTTTGGATGCGAGGGCGAGAGTCCTTACGAAGAAAGTTTCGCCGAGGGGCGGGGGAGAAACGGTGGGAAATTAAGCAGATGCTCAACGTTCAACACCATAAGAGACAATTTCGCGACATGGATTTTTTTTCAACTTCGAGTAACGACATAAGTAACTGGATCCTTCATCCTCCATTGCGCTTTCGCTCTTCCTTGGCCAAAGTAACGACGGAGAGAGGAGGTCCTCCAATACTTTTGCGAAGGCGACGCTTCGGGCGTATCCATCCAGAAGAAAAGCGTTCTTGAGCTACAAGACTCCATTACTCTCATTAGACCCTGTGAAAGTGCCTTTTTTATGCTCCGATAGTTAATCTCCCGACGATCGATAAGCTTTAAGACGAAACGGCTCAATGGCGTATAAATAAGTGACTATAAATAACGATTAATTTTAACGCAACGGCGTCTCTTAATAATCATAAAACAGCTCCTACGGAGCTCCATCGATAGATAAATGAAAACTAATCGTGAAAAAGAAAACATTAAAATAAAATCTTATTCTATTTCGCTATCGGCGTCTCAACACGTGGCTTTTGTACCAATTATAGCTCGTATTTATTTATTTATTAATTTTTTTTCGAAAGCTTTGACTTTTGGTACGCTTTGTATTTCGTTAGTCTGCCACGTGACGCACGCTACGATATTTTCTTTTGTATCCGATGTTTGCGAACGAACTGTGCTGTTGACGTTTCTTTGATCACTGCGGTTTCGACAGGCTTGACAATTATCGCCTCCGGCTACGGATCATACCTCGATAATGATTGATTAATGACATACGCTATCGATCCCAAAATTATTCCCGCGTAAATTGTAAAATCTATTTAATAAATTTAATGTTTAATTTCAGGTTTGCTCGTACTTTTCTTCAAAGATAATTACAAAAATATAACTTTTAAACATATTTATTTCGTAATATTTTTGTAAAAGGTATGTATACTAATAAAATTATAATAATCATATTACATATTTCATTTAACTCTTTATATTGAAAGACCAAATATTTAGTTCATCATAAAAACATTTGTAACAAATTTTTACCAGAGTGTCTAGAAATTTAAGTCGTTAATATGAATTAAAAGGAAAAAAAATCATACGCCAAAGTCCAATTAATTAGCTTGAAACGGCCAAGGAGAAAGAAATAAAGCCGTAGATTGATCAAACCGATCGTACCACACGCCCGTCCTTCACGTTTTTTTCACATTTTTATAATACGTAACGCCTCATCGCCTTTAATAACAACTTTTGACCATAACGGCCAGGGCAAAAACTCCCGTTTCCTCCTTTGTTTTTTTTTTTCCCCCCATTTCGCGGGCCAATTTATCGAGGACGTATCGTTTCGGCCAATCATCCAATTAAATGCCCACGCGAATTGGCGATTCATCGCTCGCTCGCGTCTTTGCTGGAAAGAGAGGCGGGCAAAAAGCGGCGTCGACGGGCCGCCCACGTGTTCGACGTGCGTCGCCCGGACGTTGATGATGCGCCCCGCAGATTATTGACGATGAAGTATCGCCGCGGAACTGTCAACCTAGCCTAGGTGAATTATCGGCGAGCTCTCGCCTCACCGGGGTCGAGGTACAACCTCGTCGTTCTTGCCAACGGCGACGTGAACGCGGATGTTCCGCGATATTCCGCATAACGCGTCTCGCTGAACACGCACGGTGCGGCCGCCGCAGCATCCGCGTCCGTTCTCCGGGCCCTCCGGATTATCAGCAGCGAACACGAACATCTCTCCGCGTGTCGCGATCGCCGTGTCGTCGCGTCGCCCAACACAGCCGGCAGTTAGAAGATTTGAATCGAGATTTCGTCGTTTGGGCGATCGCCGACAACACACACCCGACAATTTACAGGAGATTTCAATCGAGATTTCGTCGTTCGTCGGCAATCGCTGGCTTTGACGATGTCGCCACCGATGTGCCGATGGCATGGCCACCGATTCGTCTCGTAATCGGGCACGCCGAAGGGTTTGACGACCACGAGAACGAGGCGGCGACCCGCAGTTGACGTCTTTTAGAGATCTCGAACGATGATAAGAGGACGATATATACGCGCGCGCGCGCGCGCGCGCGCGATTGTTTGTCTTTGTCATTCAACGTGGAGATGCGTGGTTTAAACTTGACTGACTTGATTAAAATAATACTATTTGTAGAAAAGCGCGGAAAAGAACTATCAGAATCTCCTTGATTTCTCATGCTTTGTTTAATATGCGTATATTAAAATTTTATATAATATTGCACATACTTTTGGCTCGACCAAAGTGCCAAAAATAAATTCTATGTAATTTGACTGCACTACTAAAAAAGGTACAATTTATTAAGCTTACCTTTTAAATGATAATGCAGTTGCTTTTGATGTTGTGGTCGCCTCCGATGTTAATTTACGAAAACTGCAACAAAAATATTAATAAAATAATTAATAACACTAATTGATTTAATAATAACTAACATAAAATTTTATTAAATAATCTAATGAAATTATTTACTTGATAATTATACATTTTAATATTGCTTATAAATAAATTAATGCAAAATCTATTGAGAGTATTAATAAATGCAACATCATTATCTAAAAAAAAAAAAAAAAAAAAAAACAAACAAACAAACAAACAAACAAACAACGATCAAATTAAATTTTGAGTCTTATTATTTACGATTTTAATATTAATATTTTCTTATCAGATTTTCATTTTAAAGTATCTTCTTTGACAGTCTAACGATAACAAATTGGTACAGCTTCGTATTAAATTATTCTCACAAATACAGTTCCCGAAAGCGGAAGACATTTGAATTGAATTTAAATGAAGTTTCCTACGAGGCACTTGTGAGCGTAGTAACGTTTAAATATTTACACGAATACTGCTTCAGATAAAACAATGAGTACAAGATGTGTGTAGACATTTCGAAAAAAATTCAATGTAGAAAATATTAAAAATTTAAATATTATGTGTTATCATGTGTTATGTTAAGCAGATTAAAATTATACAAAGCTAATATATTAAGCTTAATATATTAAGCTTAATATATTAATATATTAAGCTCTCCTTGTTCTCTCTCTCTCTCTCTCTCTCTCTCTCTCCCCCTCTCCCTCCTTCTCTCATCTCTCTTTCTGATAGAACTATCTGGTACCTTTTTTATTCGAGGGAAACAATTACTTCAAAAAAATATAACTGGGTCAGAAAAGAGCAGGTCTCGCGCCCTTTGTTCTCGCTTACACAGAACGTCTTTTACATATCGGATGTAAAAAGGTATACGCTAAAAGCACACGAACACGTAGACAATGAACACATCGCCTGACGTTTGTGGGTGGATTGAAAGCGGCGCGGTATATATAATTTTCAGTATCAAGCGGCCCTGATCATTAGCATGAGTAATAATCCATATCCAAGTATCTCACATTTCCTCTCCTACGCGCTTATTTGTACCAACCAATTGAACTACCAGCGGATCGGATCCTTTTCGCGCGTGATCAATATCAATCAAGGGCTTAACTAGGCGCATCGGGCCGAGCTCGCTCGGGGGCACTTTTTGCCGTGCAATTTTCCGACCGCCGATCTTAGCTCGCCTATCCGTCCATCCGTCCCCATCATCGGCGGAGACGACTCATGGAGGCATACCGTATAAAAGCACCGCGGTAGAACGGAACATGGGGCAGTGTGGCACGTGTGGTACGTCCGGTATCGCGTTCTCCGTGACATCCTCTCGAACGATCGATCGATCGATCGATCGATCTCGCAAGCGTAACACGTCTCGTTATTATTACGCATGTGTATCGTGTATGGGGGATCGTGCGTAGCAGGGGCCGTTCCCTCTCGAGAAGCGGGCATAACCGATGTGAGATCACCCGTTCTCGGTTCGCTGGCAACCGGCTATCTATAAAAGATGTCGCAGTCGGAACAGAGCGGCAGTACGCCGCAGTGCGAGAAAGACATGTCGACGTCCAAGAACAGCTCGATGCTGCGCCTGAATCAGGAGGGCCTGATTCGCGGCTCCGCCGACTGGCAGGATCACGGCGACACCGACTCGGACGTCAGCGAGACTGACTTCCTCACGAAGGGCGCCTTCCTGCTTACGCCCAGCCACGAGCTGAGCATGGAGAAGGCCGCCACCATCTGCGAGAAGATGAACTTCCGGTGAGCGCATCACTCCGCCGCCCGGGTCGCCTCGTCGCTCGGAACAAGAATTATTTCTCGGCTTTCTTCTCTCTCTCTCTCTCTCTCTCTCTCTCTCTCTTGAAAAAGAGACGTTAAACCGGACGTCGTACACCCGATAACTATGACGAACGAGCGCGGAGTGTTCGACGGTTTTCTTAGTTGCTTTATCGCGCGCCCTTGCACCCACCAATTGTGTTCAACAAGTTTATCGTTTATCGCAGGAGGATACCACGTGTTTTCTATTCGTAAAATTTGAGGACCGTATATTTCAAACGTATAATTTTGTACAACAATACTCTTTGCATTGATCGAGATATGATGAATATAAACGATTCTGTTCCGATGTGAAAGTTATTTTTTTAACCTTCCTCCGATTTTATATATAAAACAAGAACGGTTGTTGAAACAAATTATATTTTTCATATTTAAAAAATATTATCAATATTTATAATTACAAAAAAATTAGATATTTTATATCACTTTTTATTATGATTTATTAAGTGTAAAGACAAGTTGTATCTTATATAACATCCAGACATTTATATTAATTTTGCAATTGTGCAATTTTTATTCTTACTGACTTGTGGCAATGTATCATTTAGATATTTATATTTAAAAATTAACTATTACTATCACTTTTTAGTTTATTAAAAACACGTTACCTTATATAACGATAATATTTATAATTAATTTAGGCAAAAATTTTACTCTTACTAACTTGTGGCATTCGCATCGGCAGTGTACATACCGTCTATATATTTATATTTATAAAAATTAGCTATTTTATGTCACTTTTCATTAGAGTTCATTAAAGACAAGTTAGTATACCTCATATAACATCAAAATATTTGTATTAATTTAGATGAAATTTTTATTCTTCCTGACTTGTGGCATTCGCGTCGGCAGTGTATCGTCGTCTACGAGATTACTTCGGCATTCACTTAGCTTAATCCGCAAGAGATCCTAAAGTGCTTCGTGCCCGAATCGGATCTGAAAGTAGTTAAGTCAGCTGGCACGTCGCGTGAAGTAGTAAAGGCAGTAACAGGTCGGGCAACAAATCCATTAAACCAACTGCGTCCGATGCTCTGTGCATGGCACTGGCAGAAATTAATTCACACTTAATATCAAGGCTACGCAGAACGAATTAACTTTTTAATCACGATATTATTCAACCGTGTAAATATAGAAAACTTTCATATCCGTTAATATGTTTCTCCTATTAACTTATTATATTCT
The DNA here is from genome assembly GCF_055798465.1 of Pogonomyrmex barbatus. NCBI lineage: Eukaryota > Metazoa > Arthropoda > Insecta > Hymenoptera > Formicidae > Pogonomyrmex > Pogonomyrmex barbatus. The sequence continues at coordinate 5,514,151 of NW_028297149.1, forward strand.
GGTAGAAAGCGAGTAAAAGCGAATTTTGTATAATTTTATGTGATCTAGAGGTGCATTTTCTTTGACGAAAACCGCCACCGGCATTCTCTTCAAGTTCAGCAACATCGAGGACTTTCAGGCGGTGTATAAAAAAGGCTTTCACAAAGTGACGGGTGCTCGTTTCTACAAAAAGGTAGATATATTCCGCAGCAACGTATTTTTCCACGGTTCAATTAGCTCTGTATTCATGGAGTCACGGAAATGTCCCGATTTTACCCGATAAATAACCGTGGGAGAGGGCGGCTGGCAAAGTAATTTCGACGTTACGAAATAATTTAACGCGTATTACTGTTTTTAGATTTTACGGGAGTAAAGTGTTGCACGGTTATGCTGCGCGGTTGTACTCGAGAAACCTTACTAAAGCTAAAGCACCTGACACAGAGAAATACCTTATAGCGCTTCCGCAACTAATCTCGGGATCTGCATAGATTCTACCCTCTCTCGTGGCACAAACACATGTTGCAGATACGCAACAAGGGTACAAAGGGTTGCTCCCGCAACGAAAATATTTTGACAGTAATTTGCTCGAGCGACTCGCCGTGGCGAGTTGCCGACGTTGAATCTGATTATTACGTGACTTAAAGCCAAAGCTGAATATTTTCTTTATTCTCGAGATCTGCATGCTCCCTTTGTACTTCTATCCTCTGAGATATATCTCGAAACTCTATACAATTTTTAATCTCTTTTCTCGCGGAATAAATAATAATATGCATTGTGATATTCGTAATATATAGGTCGCTATACCCTGCAGACCGGCGAAGATCTTCACGGTCTACGTTCTAGATGTGCCCGAAGAGCTGCCGGAGGACGATATTAGACACGCTCTCTACAAATATCGATCTATCGTCGAAGTAACCAGGCTACCCCTGAATACGGGAACTGTTTGTGAGTCACGAAAATGCAAATGCTTCTTCTCCATATTTCTCATCATAACGTCGTTCTTTCCGGGGGAGGGAGAGGGGAGGGGGGGGGAAACTCCCCCACGCATGTAACGCGGCAGATACTCCCCTTTTACAATCTCAACGAGATTTTCGCTTATATTTTATTTTTTTACATACTAAATATATTTTATGTATATAATTTAAGACACAATCTCAATAACAAATTTTTATTTTTCGTGAGAGATACCTGATTATCATATTGATATATGTTATTCAATATCTCGAGCAGTTATATCTTTCGTGTAATTTTTGAAATAAATTTTAACGATAAATTTGAAAAAAGAGAATTTAAACCATAAATTTTGAAATTAATTTTGTATTTCGTATATCTGCGTATAACGCACTTTGTATGCATGCGTATTTATAAAAAAAAAAAAAAAAAAAAAAACGCTATTACTTTCCGCGACGCGTGACGCGCCCAGCTGCCTGCCTTTCTGCAACGCGTGCAATAAAGTCGTGTGTTAAATAAATCAGTGAAGGCCATCAATGACAAGCTAAAGAGCGACGCGCAGAATCTGAACGAGCCGGCGACGATTTATACGGGGCCACCCGTTATAAGGGTTACCCTGGCCAGCGTGGAGGAGACCTCGATGCTGCTGAGCCGTGGTTTGGATTTTTATGGGGCCACATATTTCCCCACCGAAACGCCCCATCCAGCCGCTCAACCCCTCGCAAAATACAAAAACAACAGGTGGGAAGTGAATTCGTTCGTGCATGCTCGCTCGTGCGACGCGAGCCGCGCGTGATTCATTGGCCGACAAATTCGGGCGGCGGTGTTAAAAATTACGCGCAACGTCGATATCGTTTCGGCCAATATTTATTGTTTCATATTTATTAACTATCGTTGCCTCGAAATTGCACTCGACAATTCGAGTGTAATCGCAGTGGTTGTTTAAACGGACGTTACTTTCGAATTATAGGCTGGATCGGCTATTGTTAATAGGGACGAATGCAAATTAAAGGTGACTTTTGATATGAACAACTTATCAAATATATCCTTTCTTAATTTAATGTTTTTCGACAATTTCGAGAGAGTTTTATATATATTATATAATTAGTTTTTAATATAATATCGATAAATTTAAATATAATCGATATCCTCGTTTGCGAAAATTAAATAAATTTCAATCCAATGCACACAACAACTATAATTGCGCGATGAAAGTCGGCCATTTGTCAACACGTTTCAAAACATTCAAAAAGGCGGAATAATTGCTACTAGCTTAAAATGCAATCTGCTCTGAAAAGAGAAATAAAACGATGATGGCGCCGTTACGCGATCCGCTCTTCTACTTTGTCGTAATATCTTTAATGGAACATTGCCAATAAAATACAAAAGGTTTGCGGGTATTAGGAGGAAACGGGTCTCTTTAGAAAAAAATGTTGGGGAGAAAGGAGAGGAAGAGCCCCTTTCACGTGTTTCGCTATTGCAGATGGATCGACCTGGCGTCTATCGGCACGGGACAAAGAGTGAGGGACCTACTTCCGGTCTTTGACAACGCGGGCTTCAACAAATTGCCACCTCCGGCGAGCCGTGTAATAAAACCGCAAAGAAACTGACACGTCCCCCGTCCGGCACCCCGAATTCTTCGGCCGCCGCCACCGCCGCGATCGATAACGGCGACGAATCGAGGGAGGACACCACCGCGAGGGCAACGTTACGACCTGACGGCGACACTAATGCAGACTACCTCGATCGAAATTCGGATAATAGCACGAGGATCTGCCTCGCGTAATCTTAACGCAACTCTAACTCTTCGTCGTATAAAAAAACGAGGTTTGCCGCCACACACATACGAGGTAACGCATGTGAAAAGCCAAATATAATATATATATATATATAATATATAATATACATACTTAAATTTATTTTATTTAAAAATAAATAAAATAAATTATATATATATATATATATATATATATATATATATAGTATGTTATGTTTTTATATATATATAAATATATTTATATGTATAAAAATGTGACGTATCTCGAATAACCGAGTAAAAGATCAGAAATCTACGGAAAGACTTAAATGCAGAGATACGTGCACCGTTTTCCTTCCTCCAGGCAGGACAGACTCGGTCATTTTATACATCTACAGAATTTATTATAAATTAAATATATAAGCGCATAAAAAGATTATGCCTCTAGCTATAATATGGAGGAGAGATTAATTTAATCCCGCTTGTTCTACTGCGTTATACAAACAAAATCCGATTAAAAGACGCACAGTCCAGCTGTATATATATATATATATATATATATATATATATATATATATATATATATCTCAGATGCGTATGCGGCCGATGGAGGGTCAAGCGTAATGTGCAAAGGGAAAACTGCATTATACGCTCGTGACTCGTAGAGCCATTTCTCGACACGCACACGCACACCATAAGATACACACCGTGCCGGTTCGCAGGTCGACGTGATTTCTAATCCCGTCTCTCCCTCGCATGCAGCGAAGATTCCTATTTTTCCGTCGACGGAAAGGTCAACGCCGTGATATCAACCGTAATACACCCCCTCCCTCCCCCCCCCCCCCCCACACACACACACACACACACACACACGTGAAATTACCGTTCCTATCAGTCGCCTACTTTTGCCGCCAGTCACGCGACTAACATTACCTTAAAATCCACCAGGTCGATCACGCGCCAGAAATTAATTTTCCCGATATACCGATAATCAGAATTTCACGGAGCAAAATGATCGGATCTTACACACATCACAATAGCTCGGAAGCATTCCGAGAATGTTATTTGATTTATCGATGTATCGCTGTTCACTTTCGTGAGAATTATGGTAGATGAATGTATAGAAATATTTCAAATAAATAACTTGTTGTCTGCCAATTGTTCTTGGGGAGAAACAAAAATTTCAGTTTTATCGCTCTGGTGGATTTTTAAAACGATAAAATTACTAAGGATGTATCAGCTTTTTTTTTTAATTGCATAAATTACAACACTGCAAGTACAAAATGACAATTGTAAAAAAGTTATTTTGTAAGAGGATATTCTTAAAATATAAAATATACTTTTGTAAGAAAATAGCAGATTAGATACCAATAATAACAAAAAATTACGTTTAATCTATTTTTTCAGTAATTTGTTAATGATGTAATGATTGTTAATAATAGAAATGTAAGAAATGTTAGAAATGTAAGAAAAAGTTATTATATTTATTTGTATAATTATGGATATATATATATATATATATATATATATATATATATATCCATAATTATATAAATAAATTTATATTATAATTAAATTGAAAATATTTTATATATATATATATATATATATATAAAATATTTTCAATTTAATTATAATATAAATTTTCAAATTTCTAAATGCTAAACATTTTAAGAAAAATCAACGTATTTATCTGTGTTTAGATTAAGCAATTAAAAATAAACGTGTGTAAATCAATAAAGAATCGAATCAATCGTCATTATCTATTACAATAATTTCATAATAACACTCAAGTAGAATTGTATGAAAAACTCTCTCATTAACATTTAATCAACATCTAATAAACGCGATCGATAAATGAGAACGGTAAATATATACAGCAATTACATTAAGAAAATAAAATATTCATAAATGCGGCCTGATAGATTTTAACATCGTTTAATTTATGTAAAAGAATGTAAGTAATTAGAGGATAACGGAATTTTATGTGGGGGGGAGGAAGGGGGAGGGGAGAGGGAAAGCCGGGAGCGGACGGGGGAACGAAATCGGAAGGGAAAATGGCCTTCCCTTCTTCTGCATTCCGAGTGAATCGCGAATAATCACCGGGCATCGTACATTCGCATACAAACGTTCGTTCGTAACGTTTCTGCCCGGGACTTTTTATTACAGAACGGCGATTCAATAATAATAATAACGATGAAATTTACTTTGTGCGTACAACGTTGCATGCGCTTATTAGGATATATATATATATATATATATATATATATATATATATATATATATATATTATACCATCCGTTACGTAACCCGGTAATATTCCCCGTTATATAAACGTCCCGTTGCAATTACGTAATGCCCGTATACGGACGGGACGTATACTTGATGGCGGATCGTGATGCATGTAGCCGGGCTTACTCCACTCGCGTGAAAGCCGTAACGACGTTATTGCCTCCTTATTAAAAGGATTACGATTCACGTGCCGCGATGTGCCCGCGCACTTATCACTTTGCGGTACATTTACTTTAAAATTCCTCGCGCACCATTACGGTGCGTGAACGACAAGTGAAGTAACGGCGGAAGATGTAACAAGAACATTTTCAGAAGTAAAATTTCTTCCCCTCCCCTCTTTGTCTCGTAATTTAAATTTAAATATGTCCGGATATAAAAAAGAGAGAGAAAAAAAAACGGAGAAATCACGTGGAGGGATTGTTAAGTATCATTTCCTGTGAGATAATCGTCGAGGAAACACCCCCCTCGGGAATAGGAAGAAGAGGAGGAGAGATTACCGTACTAAATGCGCGGCGCGTTTATTTCTGATTATTTTCACCGCCGACGGGAGTCGGCGAGAGAGAGTGACGTTGCTTTTAACAAGGCGGGACTTTATCAGGAAAAGAGCCGGTGGAAAGAGAGAAACTTGGCCGCGATGAGTGGTGGTCACAGGAGGGTATAAGTAATTCTCCGAGAATGCTATTACGTCCTGCTGCGCCTTCGCTCGGGAGACGAGGGCTATTTCAACGCGTAATATGAGAGAGGGTGGATATGGGAGGTGGTAAATGTCAGCTATGTATGAAAGAGAGTGCCGCCATAGAGCGAACGTGGCGCGGACAGAGTCGGGTTATCCGCCCGCCTCGCCGTGGAGGGATGAGGACCGAGGGAGGTGGGGGAGGAGGTTATCCACGGCCGCGGCAGGAAACTCGGGGGACCGGCGATAAATTGTATGTCTTCTGAAAAAATCTCAGGTAACTTAAAATATCGTACGTTTTTTGTCCTAAACATATGAGAGAAAATGCCACCGCAGCCGGGGAATGCGATATCGCACGGATGACGTTGTTCCCCGTTGTTTCACGGTGTTAAAAATTAAAAAGGCCAAACAAGAACTCTATATAAAATATTCCCAGGCAATTTAATAAATCATAATATTTAATTTAATTTAACTCTCTGTCTAATTTAAATCTATCTAATTTAAATGCGCGAATATAACAAGAGAATACATATGGTCTTTATACATACGGTTCTAACAGAAATTTATTAAAATAAAATTGATAATATATTTTAATTAAATTTTATACATAATAATAATTTAATATATAATACAATATATATATATATATCTATATATACATGTAAACATTACTTTTAATAATATACTAGAAGTTAAACATTGTTAGATTCTCGTTAATTGGATGCATATATTGTAATTTTATTAAAATTTATTTTGATTGTATAAAATTAAAATGTTACCGTGCCGTATTTGTGCCGGTGCGGCATACAAATATTTATTTTATTATTTAAAAATGTGTTATAAAACAAATCTGAAAAACAAGAAAGAAAAAAATTGCGAAAGCACTTTGCTCTCTAAAGTGTGAAAAATACGCGGGATAGCAACTGCCGCCAATTTACCGACTTCAATTTTGACGCAACGCGGCGGATTTTTAGGACAAGTTAAAGTGAGAAACCTAGTTTTGTTAATGGCCGTAACTTTATTTTAGAGGACGAAGCCCGGACGGGCAAGCTTCGCTCACCAACAAGTGCCATTATCATCGCCTCTCGACTTCGTAACCATAGACTAATTTCGCTTAAAGAGCCTGCCGGACAGTTAACCGGTTTTTTTTTTTTTAGTCTCCGTCTCGACAAATTTCAATTTTACGTGCAAAGAAATTTCCGAAAGTTAAGCGCGGCGCTTAATTACGTTTCCCTCCTACGGCGGCCGTAAAGAGATACGCGGTATCAATTGTCAAAACTTTCACCGTACAGTACTATAATAATATATTAAAGAACGCGCCATATTCGACACACGTCGCCTTAAAGAACGGCGAGAAAATTTGAGAGAATTAAAATTTTTACCGACTACACGTGAATTATACAGTCATACAGTCATCGTATCTGGCCCGGACGAAAACTACTTTGATTGAGAAAATAAAACGGGACAATCGCGTTCGGGAAACGGAAGCGCGTCAGAAAGTCAGTCGAGTCGGAATCACTGTTAAAGCGGCTCGTCCGTTGGAACGGGCAGCGTGTCGAACCGATTAAAAATGTATGCCGAACGTGCGCTAAGCAGCGGATATTCGAGGAAAGGCCTCGGGGGATCAGCTCTGATGGCGCGAGAGACGGCGGCCGTTCCGATCTACGCCTATCAAACGGGCGAGGGGGGAGGGGGAGACGAGAATCGATGGAGGATCGAAGGGAGGCTCGCTTGCTGCTAGGCAAGCTCGAATATTGCAAGCAATGAGGAGAGAGGAGAGGAGGGCGGGGGGAGGGGGAAGAGGGTGGAAGAGAAAGGGAGGCAGAAAGAGAAGGGCGGAACGCCTGGTAAGCATCTCTGAAGGACCATTTCCTCGAAGCTTGCGTTCCTAATCGCATCGAAGTCATCTATATTATTACGAGGCTCCTGCGCATAACCCTCTGAGTGGGCTATACGTGGATGCAAAGGTCTCAAGCTACAACTGACTTGGGGGGAGGGGGGAGGGGGGGTTTCTCCCTCTTCGTTCCCTCACTCCGGCAACTATATCCTTCTCCGTCCTTATTACCCGCGGCAAAACTCTCCCTTCTCGCCTATATTTCCGTACTTCGATCCTCGTCGTCCTGCGACATCCCCAGGACGCGCGCGTGCTCCCGTGCGGCAGAGGGCCACGGAAATTGCCAGTTGTAGTTTCCGAAGTGGCGTCTCAATCGTCTCCCGTCGATTTTCAGCCGATAAACCTTAAAACCTTATTTCTCGAACGCAGATGTTTTAGCCTAGGTAGGTTATCTCGCCTCCTCCAACTGGATTCCCACGTGCGACTTTTAATATTTCACGCGATATCGAAATATTCAGTACGCGCAAAAGTGTAATATTACTCTAAACCACTTTACTTTTTCACGGAGATTTCCATGCAAATGTATTTAGAAAAAAAAAAAAAATACGCTTACTTGCCGACATGGCGGGGCTTATTTTCATGTTGACTAAATTAAGCTATGACACACACATCACACCACACCACACCACACCATACACACACACACACATACACACACACACACACACACACACACACACACACATACACCACATCAGACCACACCACACCACACCAGACCACACCACACCACACCACACCACACCACACTACACCACACCACACCACACCACACCACACCACACCACACCACATCACATCACATCACATCACACCACATCACATCACACACACACACACACACACACACACATCACACACGTTCGCAGCAAAAATAACGGAGATTAAAAGAGAGAAAGGGCGAACAGATTTTCCGCGTCAACGTCGGACAATAATCGATACGCTCGCTACCGGATAGTCGCACCTGTGTTTTTATTACATTGTAGTTCGCGCCGAGTTTAATTAGAGACTCCACGGGTGGTAACCAAGCAATCTATCTGTAATGTCCCGCGGCGTCAACTCTCGTTTTCTTCCCATCGGTCGACTAATTAAATAAATATAGGACGCAATGCACGCGTACGGTGTATCCTACGATCGATATCGAGTTCCACAGGCAGGCTCATCTGATGCGCGTGAAACCGCTGTTAACACAAATCAAAAACCTAACTCCCCCCCCCCCTCCCCGACGAGAAATGAGAGACGTGACACGTGAAGGAAAGGAAACGAGAAACGTGTTTAATTAGGAATGTTTGTTCTGTAATCAAGAAGAATGTAAGGAAAACAAACTGTTAAGTCTATTTCTTAATGTAGTAGCCGCGTGAAGAAAAAAAGTTATTTGAACAAATTCGTGTAAATTTGTGAATCCACGGAATTTTGTCCTCGTTTACATAGTCTTATTATATAATAGGCACTGATTTTTATAAAATTAAAATAATACTTTTTTTACACAGTACCCCTTTTAAAATTTATTGATTTACCTTAAGTCTAAAACGCATTAAAGAGAAAATATTAGAAATAGGAAAAATTAAATTTAAAAATATAATATAATTAAAACTTAAGTTGAATTTTGGAAATAAAAATTGAAAATAAAGATTAAACGCACAACGGACACAAGTAAATAGAAGATACAGCTATATTCTTATACTTACTTATGTTTATTGTGTGTTACGTTTAATCTTTATTCCTAATTTTTTAATTTATTTTAATAAGAAATTTTAATAATAAATTTAAAAATTATAAAATAAAATATAAAAATAAATTATTTATATATTTATTTTTAAAATAAATTTAAAAATAAATATTATGTAAATAATTTATTTAGGAAATAATGAAGAAATAAGAAAAATAATCAATTTTCAGATTTGATTTAGGAATACTGCGTTGAAAGTCTGTTAATATAACACATAATTTGCAATTGTTCTAAATTTATATATTTATAAATTCAATCAAGAAGAATAAAAAATTACAGAATATCTAAGATTCAATCCTACCGAACGATGTCATCTATTATCTTACTGTTTAAATAATTTATTTATTTATTATAAATTTAATATTTATTCTTGTTACTAATATTTCCTCCATTGTGCGGGGCCTACAGTATTACATTGAAAAAATATTATAACTAATATTATAGATGGAATACATTTTTTCTTATCTACGTACCAGTCATCTCTGTCTCAAATACGTTAATACCATAAACTCTCGGTCCTTAAAGCAATAAATTTTTAAGCACGTACCCTCCCCTTATTCTGCCTCATTGGCTTCTCGACTCGCGGGAGACTGTTATTATACTCAACTTTCGAGGCGCATCGTCACGATTCCGCCAGGGTAAATAAGAAGTCGGGAAAGACCGGGAAACGCGCGCGGAGGACCAAGGGAAAAAAGGCGGGATTAGACGAGGGGTCGCGCGAAGAAGTAAGGCGAGCGGAAAAACAAGGACAAGGAAAAAGTAAGGAAGGCAACGAGAGAGAAGGCGGAGGAGAGGGAAAAAAAAAAAGGAGAAGGAGGTCAGAGAGAGCGTTCCCGGGATGAATATTAAAATGTAAAGTTCCCAGCAAATTAATCGCGTTAACGTCAGGGCATTTTCTCGCGTCCGTTTTCTCTATCTCTCCTTTTCCCCATACATCTCTCTTCCTTCAGCTTCCTCCCTTGCTGACCATTCTATTTTTTCCTCCCCTCCCCCTTCTTCTCCCTCTCTCTCTCGTCTCTCGCGCCAACCAGTGCGGAGTCCAACTCTGCGCTCCGTTGCTCCTGAATATTCATTAATCCCGCTTTTCTCCGTCGTTCGTCGGAAATGCGCGTCTTGGGCGAGATATAAAAAAGAGAGTAAATCTCTTTCGCACCGGTCGTCACCTCCGTCGGCACCGTCGGCGTCTTCCAACGTCGCGGCGCCGCCGCCGCCGTCGCCGCCGCCGCCGCCGCCATCGCTGCCGGTGCGGAACGGACGTTCCCCGTGTGCACGATTGCCATAACGAAATTCCCGACGCGTTTCACCGTTGATATCACCGCGAGTACGAATGCCGGATATACGGCGGATACGTGTCGTCGTGAAATCGCATCCGGGGAGTCGCCGCGCGGAATTTACATGCTCATTAAAGAAATGAACTTTCCGGTTTACGGCCTGACTTACGGCAAGGCGAGACGAGACGAGCTAACCGCGAGCTTTTGAAAATCGCCGACAACGCGCGACGAGGAGACGAACGAGACGCGCGCGATTTCCTTATGGTGGAGCGCAACGCGGAGATGAAATTAAATGCGGGAGAAATAACAGAAGCGAAACGCGCATCTCTTTGACTTACACTTTGATTGGCGAGATCGAAGAAACGTCCGACACGAGCGGATTTCGGATAAACGATCTGAATTTTTTTTCTCTTTTCCGCTTTTTTAAATTTCTCGAGCTCAGGCACGCGCGAGAGTGTGACTTCTCCTTCGTGAGACGTTTCTCTCGAATTTCTCTTGTAATTTCTTCTCGCCGCTGTAATTTCTTCTTCGGTCGAGATACATAAGATCTTTTTGCGAGTCTCTCTCTCTCTCTCTCTCTCTCTCGAAGGACCGTCTACTATGATGTACACACTCGATATACGTTGGTAAGAGCACCCCGACGCCGCAAGTCCGCCACGAGCGAGTCCCCGTCGCGGTCCCTTCGTCGCGACCGATTTACCGCAAATGGTTGGCCGCCAACCCCATTCCGGCCTCTTCAACCGCCAACTGTTCCAACGAGACATAATATTATCGCTGTGTTAAGTGCATCTACAGAAGTGTTTGACCGCGCGCGGACTTCCACCTTGGGCCTCCCCGCGCGCGCGCGCGCGCGCGTGTGTGTGTGTGTATGGTGTGTGTGTGTGTGTGTGTGTGTGTGTGTGTGTGTGTGTGTATGTTGACATAGAGCACACGTAAAAACATGGGAAACTTTACACGAACACGAAACAAACTTCTCTCGTCGCGTCCCTCCATAATCGTTTTAAATCCTTTTGAAACAATCGCGAATTAAATTTTTAATTTGCGACAAGAAAGAATATTTTATTGCAGCAAGCCGAACGAGAGGGGTATAAAAAAAAAAAAAAAAAAAAAAAAAAAAAAAAAAAAAAAAGTATCGAGCTCTCCGCAATGTCGTTTATAAAAATTACGGAGTTATCGATTTTAAAATGTTTTATTTTATTTAAAACTTGCAGTTAACCCTCTCGGCGGTGTAAATTATATTAGCGTCTTACGTCTTTCTTGAGCGGAGATCGATTTCAAATTAATTGGAATTTACATTTAATATTCCGCGTATACACGCGTGTGTTTATATGAATTTGGATTACGGTGACTAGACGGCGCGAAGAGCGATATAGTGTCACATTTATGAAATCAGGTTTGAAATTTATTCAGCGAGATAAAGAGAAGTTCATTATGGGCGAGGCTTCGTTACTGTCCTCCCCAATTATAGCAGCCTTTGTCATCAAGTTTGTTAAAAGCCTGATCACGCGTGCATGTCGCTGACGCGACGACAATGCGACGAATGGGGAAACGGAGTTAATACGATACACGTTACTTATCGCAATTTACGTCGATCGCTTAGAAATTTGAGAAGTAGCGCACAATTAGAAACGTGGTATAAAAATATACCGTATTTGTTTAATCATGCGACAGCGACGTCGTCTGAAATGAAATCCTGCAAAAGAAATAGTCGAAGATAGATTCCCAGAAAAGGAAATTATCAAAAAACAAAGTCATTTTGAAGTCATTTTCTTGTCAAATTGTAATAATCGCTATTTCCGCATTTCCTTTTTAAATATCGCAAGTTTTAAATATGTTTACAATTCTCTATGTAGAGGACAGAGAGAGATAAGATGACAAATTACTAATTTTTTTTTAAGCTAATAATCGATAAAAAGTCGCTAAATCAGAGATTTTTAACGATGATAAATAATCTATTGTAATTCGAGTTATTGTAATTTGTCAACAACAATAGATAATGTAATTTTGCGATATTTTTTCTGAAAAATTATTAGAGATTTGAATCAAGATTTTTTTAATATCGAATCGAATCGAATTAAATTTTATTTTTTTATTTGCATTCAAATCGAATCAATAAAATTTTACCCGAATCGAATTGAATCGAATCGAATGAAATCGAGTCGAATCGTTGAAACGTAACTTTTAATTAATGATATTATTATTATTAGGTAAGTTTTAACAGATAATAAAGAAGATTTCTATGTAAAAGAAATAATATTGATTACATGATATAAAGAATTCTATTATCGTTTTAAATGTTACATTATACGTATTTGGACTTCTTAGATTCAAAATTTTTGGATTCGAATAGTTCGCATATCTTTAGAAATTAGTAAATATATTTTCGCTTTCTCTATAAAACTATTATGTATCTAAAAATGCATATAATAACGTATTATTTTTCATTTTTATATCGCAACATGTTTTCAAATGAATGAATAAATATAGTAACTATAGGTTAATAAATGTCATGTCAAAAATTACATAATCGTTAATAATTATTTTAATTTTTACTTTATTTTAAGTTATGAAATTATGAATAATTGTTCTTTTTCCTTCTCGTCTAGATTTTATTTTCTTAAAGTTACATTATTATATGCACGTAACTGCAGTATATAGAATTCTATTATCACGCTTTTATCATTAACTATATATCTTCTATTTCATCTCCTGTTATATCCGTGCGTGTTACATCCACGGCATGTTAATGTAGTATTAATTTTTTTTCTAATAATTATATCAGACGTCATTTCAAAAAGTTCATCAGCCAAAGGAGTAATACGAACAGGTACAGTGATGTAAAGAGGAAGGGGAGAGGGACAGAGAGAGAGAGAGAGAGAGAGAGAGAGAGAGAGAGAGAGAGAGAGAGAGAGAGGAGCGCGAGTACAGGATTGACGTTACTTCATTCCCATTATAATGGTTCGCGTTACAGAGAAATAGCATTAAAAGCGCTGTCCAAAGCACGCCGGAGCAGCGTTGCACATCGAACACAGGTAGGCGGCAGGCGCGGCAAAAAAGTGATTATGTACTCGTGGTCGCGCGTACCCGCTATCGCATCCCCTTCGGAATTCACCCTACATACACAATTCTCTCCGCAGGAACATCGGCACGTATGCAAATCGGTGCGTTTAAATCGGATTCGCACCGCGCGTATTTTCCGCTCGAGAGAGATAGAGAGAGAGAGAGAGAGAGAGAGAGAGAGAGAGAGAGAGGAAACGACCGGTTAGGAAACGAGATAGGCAAAGGGTAAGCAAATGAGGGGATTCCGCGGGTAACTCGATACACCGCCGTCGTCATATTTTTACGGCCGCTGAAACGAAACACTTAAAACGCGGCGGCGGCGGCGGCGGCGGCGGCGGCGGCGCGTTATTACATTTACGCGATAGATCACACTAATTGCGGTGTACAACGAGAACGAGCGGTTGCTCGTAACTTACGCAGTCTGGTTACGAGTTTACGAGAGCCATGAGAGCTCGAATCGCGGCGCCGCGCCGAATACGTCGCGCTAATCAGCGAAAATTACGAGGAATTTAGTTTTTTTTTTTTTTTTTCCCGGAAAATGTGCTCCTTCCGATTCTCATTTTCCGCCCGGATTGATTTATAAATAACCGTAAACCGTTACGGCCGGCAAATTGCGCGATGGAATTTCATCTACTACTGTTGTCGTACGCGTTCCCGAAAAAGGCCGCCGCCCCCGTGACCTCTCTTCCCCATTTTCATCCCCCTGCGGACGCGGATATTTTGGCCGATCGACATTTGCAAGCTTCCGCGAAGAGGAAATTTGGCACCGATGGATAATAAAATGGTACATATAGCGTAGGATACAAAATGTCTATCCGTACAAATAGCTAGAATGGCTCGCGTTAGCATTGTTGGACGTTGAAGCATGTGGCGGATCGAAGGGAGAAAAAGGCAGAAATGTCGCGAGTTTACGTATATATCTTCAGGAAACGCTTGAAATATCTGAGACGTGCATTTCAGTAAACTGGTTGTAAATGGCAAAACGTTGCTGCAAAATAGAATACATTATTGCAGCGGTAGACTACACGCGTTTTTTTTTTTTTTGCACTATATAACGCGGTATTCGAAGCAAGACTTGGTTGCGAGCAAGGATAATGTTTATCGAACGAAAACTACGCGGACGATTTTTGTGTTATTTAATGTGTAGAAATCAATGAGGGAGCCGCTCAATAGAATTACACCGTTCCGTAATATGCATTGAATGAGCCGCGTTTATATGGTAGAAAGCCATAACGGGATGTATTATGAAAGTTTCGTTATGCTCATGGACACACACACACACACACACACACACACACACGCGCGCGCGTCCCGATGTATAACATGGTCAGGTACGTGTGACGTATTAAAATCAACTCCCACAGTGATTCAAGAGGATTATTTGGGTCTCCAAGTTCAATTTGTCAAAATTCAGGAATTTATTCGAGAAAAAAATAATGCAAATTTTGCGATTTTCTATATATAACCTACATATTATCTTGTTTGTTTAATCGATCTTTTCAATTATGATGAAATAAGATGAAATCGATTTTTTTCATCATTTCATCAGATTGGATATTTCCTTCTTTGTCATTATCGTTAGTCTTGATTGGATCTTTCTTTCCGTAGTTAGTATTTGACTTTCTCGCCTTTTACAACTTTTGATAGATTTCCCATCAAAATTTCTACTGTATCCCTGTATTGTAAAAGATCAAAAAAGAGATTTTATTTGTATAAGTTCTCGAAAAGCTGTAAAGAATATACCCCAAGGTAGGGAATCATGTATGAAACAAGAGAATATGATTTGCGATCCATTATTCGAGAACCGCTGCTAGTAAGATTATAACATGCGTGTAATGTAGGAATCATCTCGATCCGCGCGCGCGCGCTCTTATGCATAAAATTAACAACTTACAAGGGGATTTCGCCGGCTGAGTATACAATTGCGAGGCATCCACCAGCTTTATGATGAACCAATTGAAGCCGCACGATTGTATGCGTGATAATATACAGTAAGCGGTCGGGATTTGCGTACAGGCGGGATGAATAACAAGAGGCACTTTGCGAGATGCGGAACTCAAGCTGCGAACTTCCGAAACGAAAATTCCAGACAGACAGTTAAAATCAAATCGTCTGGATATGAAGATTTCTGAGCTGAGCGCATTGGATTCCTACGAGATCCAATTAATCCAATTCTTTGATTCATTTAAAAGAAATTTCAATTATAGATCCGGTGTTTCATTAATACGACCAGACCAGCAAATTCCCCTTTTTTCGCGTTTGACAATTGATTACTAGGAGCATTAAAGCTTCAGCCTTTTCAAAAATGCCTGACACAGACATGTGTATTGATTCGTTCCTATTTCTGCGGTATTACAGGCCACTAGAATATAATTGATCGAGTAGACATCACGGCGAAGTGACGCGCTCCGACGTAGGGACGGCCGGTCCAGAAGTGAGCTTTGCAATAATTAACCAGTCGTTGTAATCCGTCGTTAATTACGCACGCGGATTCAGAGGAAAATAACACGCGTCACGTGACAGCGGGAACAATAATTATTCTGTGTTCCATCATGCAAGCATGCAGCCGCGTGCACGCACACACGCACACACACACGCACACACACACACACACACACACACACACACACACACACACACCACACACGCGCACCCACACACACACACAGAGCGCAATACGTGAGCGATTAATTATCCTGCAGCCAGTCGTCTTACGATCCCCATACCTGTATTCACACCGTCCGACCATTAGCCTATCTCTATCTGTGACAATGTGCAACGATGTCGTCCGAGAGCGGAGATAACAGCCTTCGAGACGTATGTGATATACGCTCATGTGCGGGTACGCCCGTGATTAAATTTAATAAATTTAATAAGATATGTAACAATTGCAAAGAGAATACAATATCACTCAAGGCTATTGTACCATTACACCTATTTTTATTTACAATTAAAAAAAAAAAATGATAGATTATTTTACATCGCACTTAAAAGTGACACGAAAAATTTTGCGGTCAACTGGATAAAAAATTATTTAAAATTATAAAATTGAAAAATAAAACATATAATTATTTAATATAAAATAGAAGTGTGAAGCTTTAAAAATGCAATTAAGAAATAATGAAAAACGAAAATTTGAATTTTTTTATATTATAGTGTTTTATTATAGTGTATTAAGTATTCATGATGATTTATATAGTTTCATTGCGAGATTAATTGCTTTGTAAATAAAAATTAAATTTTTATTAAAAATATAAGCAAAATGAGTGGCAATATAAATAAAATTAGGTTTTAATTTACAGAATACTTAATCTGTATCACATTGAAACTTTACATAAAGAATCTAGAATACTTAAAGTACTTATATAAAAAAATTGAGATTATCATTATTTCTTAATATTTCCATTAGTGCATACTTCTTTTTATTTATTTAAATAATTTTTAACTCTTATTTTAAATCGCCATTAAACTTTTTTGTATTATTATTATTATTAAATGCGATTTAGAATAATCTAAGTTTTTTATAACTTTTCATTGTAAAAATTATAAAAGTAGATGCAATATATCTTTAAATTTTAAGAGTGGAAAATTCATATTGCAATTTTCAACATTTCAAGAGATGCAGTCTTTTTATTCGTATTCTTTTCATGCAAACAAATTTTCTTATGCTTCAACAGCATCTTTTTAAGTCCGTCATTTGCGACTCAAAATGCAGCATTTCGCGCGAATTAAATAGATTTACGTATTTCCTGAAAAATGCTGACGCAATTCTTGAGCATTTTGAAGATAATAGAACAGAGATAATATAAAAGTAAATGTTAGTGTATATATATATATATATATATATATATATTTTGTACACGTATATATATATATATATATATATATTTGTTATATATTTTCTATATATAAATTTATTGTTTGTAACATGACATTTTATAAGCGATTAATTGTTAGATAACTATAAAATTCTCTCGAATAACATTAGTCACTATAAAGGCCAATAAAAATATTCCCTGACGTACTCTCTCTCTCTCTCTCTAACAAATAATGAAACACTTCGAGTACAAGCGTATTTTCAATAAAACTGCAATCACGCAAGGAATAGCTGTTCTTTTACGACAGTGAACGGATATTTGAACGCAACATTGAACATTGTATCCAACTTTCAACCGCCTATTTCCGTAGCCACGACACTTTCGCGAAAGGGCGAAAGAATCGCACGTTAATTCAATACCGCGGGGAGGGAAGGGGAGGGAAGGGGAGGGAGGAATGTTATTCGGCCGAACTTCTGGCGAACTACAAGCTTCTTTCCCAGCTCTGTATACGAACTGTACGCGAACTCTTTCGCGTGCTCCTCTCTCTCTCTCTCTCTCTCTCTCTCTCTCTCTCTCTCTCTCTCTCTCTCTCTCTCTTCGGATCGATAACAATCTCTCTTCAGAATCGGCATAACGGAGGAGGGAAAGCAAGCGAAGATTGCCATCTTCGAGATTTAGTGGATCCTCGGCGCGACGATAGCGTTCGGAGAACGCAACGCAAGGAACTTTCAAAACGAACGAACGGCGAACTTGGAAATTTTCTATCTCCGTGCGTCCGACGTTTACAGTCTACCCTCGAGGGGGGAGAAGGAGGGGGGGGGGGCGTGCGAGCGGGGCTACGCCGGCAATAAAGTTTTAATCGACGATGATAATTTATGAGCGCGCCGGAACGCGCGCGGCGCGCGTGCTCGCGCGAAAAGAAGATCGAAAGGCGAAAGACGGTCGGTTGGACGCTCGGCTCGAACTCTGTGTCGTCCCCGGAATTTCACAGTTGCCGATAATTCACAGTTAGAGTTCGTTAACGAGAAGTCGTCCATTAACCGCGAGAATGCTTTTAATGTAAAGTGAACGAAGTCGTAAAGCTTCAGGTGCGGGCGCGCGCACCCTCTCCCCCCCGCCTCCTCATACGTAGATCAAACCTCCTTCTTCCCCTCTCCCCTACGGCCACGTCGCAACTTCTCGTTTCGCTCCCTTTACGATCCTACGTTTTCCGCGTGAACGCGAGTGGTGGTATCGTGGAATGACCGCACCACCGCTTGGAAAATCACCTTTAACCGCCATAATAAATGTCCCCGTATTCGTAGAGCTTTTCCACGGCGCACGGCCGTCTTTAAACGAAACCTCGGTCGTTTCATTTTAATCGACTCCGCCGTACGGGCGGGTTAAACCAGAGCGAATTTTTCAAATTGCGAAATTCGAAATTCCTTCGCGTATATATTCCACGGCACAGAATGGCTAAGGCGAAACTTTCGATCGTCCCGAACGCGACGTAATTTTTTTTTATCGCGAGCATAAAATAGCGCATTCGGAGCTCTTAGCATAATTTTTATATTCTATCGACAAGACCTCTTCTTTATTCTTATTTTTTTTTTTTTTTTTCCTTTTACAATTTCGCATAAAGCTTTGATATAGCCGTCAATAGTATATTTTTTTCAGAAGTAAATTTAATACGAATGTGCGTAATACACATTCTGCTTGTTTGTTAAGTTTAATAGCTTTCATCTGCTGAAAATTCAATACCGATTCTGATTATCGTTCCGAAACGGATGCGTTTTTCACATAAACGTCACGGAATATTCTGCCGTAAAATCTCGCGATAGAGACATTTTTAGCTCGTCCGCGTTTCCGTCCTCCGTTTGAACAATTTAATCGCAGTATCCAAGAGGAGCACGTTGACCCACATCGAGCGGCGCGGAGCTGAGTGCTGAATACTCCAGTTTATGGTGTTCACGCAGTAATTCGTTTAACGCAGATCAAAGTTCTGCGGCGAGTAAGTTAGCCGGCGTTAATAAATAGTTTAGCACCGAAACTGCGAGTGGGCGGCAGTAAATTGGGAAAGTCAGAGAGAGAGAGAGAGAGAGAGAGAGAGAAAGAGAAAGAGAGAGAGAGAGAGAGGGAGAGAGACAGAAAGAGAGAAAACGGACGAAATAATAGCTACCGATAACTTTCGCGCCACTCCTATTGTTCGATAATGCTCGCATATATTTTCAGACAGCTTTTCCCGAGACGCGGGAAGAAAAAAAATCAAAACTTATCGTTCCTGCGATATGCAATATGATCCGTGGCACGCATTAATTTTAAATAAAAATTTAAAATTAATTTGACAAAATTAGAGATTTAAATTTCAAACTTTTTGGGAAAATCTATATTTAATATTATATAATTATGTTATATATTTATTTCTTATATTTTAATGTAATCTTACAAATTTCACTCTTAAAACTAACTGTTATTCCGGTACATCTCCCTAGCATAATTCTGTTTACGGTTCTCCGTAAAATTTTTTTGTATCTCCGCTAAAGCTTAACACCGCGCGGTCATACGGTCATACAAATATCGTAGGATCATTTCGGGCCAGAAGGCCTTAAGCAAATTTGCCAGTTAATGGATATGAAACTTTACTTTCGACCCTCGCCTACACCATAAAACGCTCGATTAACATAACGATTATTATAACGAACTCTCGATACGCTCGTCGTCCTATCGCCGTACTTCGTACTTCGTTACGCGCGCCTTCGGCGTGCTATCGCATCGAGTATTGTGTTGCAATTACCAACCCCGAGTAACCTGGCCTTCGGGAAAAAGCTACTGAACGATAATTTTGACGAAAATATCGTAATGCAATTCCGTTTCACGTATATCTCCGCCGACGTGAGTATTCGGTTACAATTAGAAATGAGAGCAACCCTAAAGGAGGGATTCGTTAATCCGTTACGATAACAGAATTATGACTGCTCATAAAAAGTGTTTTTTCTTAAAATAGATTGTCGTATCTAAATAAAAGAAAATGAATATTTCAGCTTCTGAATGAATATTCCCGTTTATTCAAAGATCGGATAACAAGTGGACATTAGATGCAAAAACTCTAAGAACAATTATGACCAAAAAATAATTTATTAGAAAATAGAAATAGAAAGATAATAAAAAGAAAGACGTGAAATCAAATAGTATAGCTTCCAAAAAAATGCGACATAATTATGAAAGAATACGAGATGAAAGAAATACAAAAGAGGAATAACAATAAGATAATAATAAAATAGTAGATAAAAAGTTAATATTGGTCATATAGAGGGCAACGTTCTGATTGCATATGTCTGAACAAGACCGATAATATTGAATCCCGTTGTAACACGAGCGTCATAAACCGCCTACTGAGCGACATTTAAAATAAATTTCAATTTCCACTATTAGATCGGCGGTTCCAATCGGAACATACATCCCCGTATATATACATCTCGCCCGTTTCGCGCAACATTGATTTTTTCCTCTCTCTACCTCTCTTTACCATTTCTCTAAATATTCTTCCCTCGAGCGAGCGCGGTCCGTAACCTCCGGCCGCCGCAAAGGGGGCGCGTTGTAAGTTGCAAGAATGCACGTGGATGCGTCGGGAAAACGACCAAGAATTATACGCGGACATGCATAAATGCAGCGACATGTGCACGGATACATTCCGGCTAAAACACGCTCTGTAATGAAATTCATCGAAAGAAGAAACGCGGGTAAAGCGAGACGTGAAAGAAGAAAAAGAGAAAGAGACAGAGAGAGAGAGAGAGAGAGAGAGAGAGAGAGAGAGGGGAAAGAGAAGGAAAGAAAGGAAAGGCGAGACGAAAAAGAGGCGAGAGCATTAATTTGAATCCCGAGTGAATTGAGTTCGGCCGCACTCGAGAGTCATCCTTGGTTCTGTCGAGTAACATCGACGTCAAGACGGTATCCTGCCCGATCGAATACTTTTATGACATCATAAATCAATCGTGTCCGTCTGAGACATGACAGAGCGATCTGATGCGACGACTCTCTCTGTTGGTTCCAAGTTGCTGCAACTTTCCAGGGGATCGGTAAACCGTAACCCTCAAGCGAGATGCTCGAGATCGCTCGAATCTCCCCGAATTTTCGACCGTCCGTCCACCGTTATCCACGGAATCCCATTATTTTATTGCACGCCTTTCTTTTATAAACTCGGTAAACTTGCAACGATATATATTGGACGGTAACGTTCAATGAGATGATTGACAGCCATTCCCGCGAAGGGGAAATTCGATATTAAAGCGCCGCACGCGAGCGCCAGCTAAAACTCTTCGTATTTCGCCAAGTAGAAGCCAACGTAATCTCTCGATATTGTGATACACGTATTTGTATGTTCTATTTCCTCGGTGATCGTGCCTGATTACCAACCCGGCCTCCCCCACCCGCCCTCCCCCTCCTTTCCCGCACGCGACCTATCGATCCGCGAGCGCGTAAGCCGACCTGGTCTACGTGAATTCATCATTAATCCTTGCAGTTCAATTATTCTCGTCATAAGCGCGCTCGTCTCTGATCGCTTCGCTTCAATTACCTCTAATTCCGATATATTCCACGTCATCCCGCTCGACGTCGGCCGGGAGGTCGCGAAGCGCGAGTTCTCCCCGGCGTCTCTTTTGTATTCGACTCCATAGCCGTGACCGTAAATTTCTCTCAATAAATAATATTGCAGCGCGAGTGTACGTAATTTTAAAGGATTGCAATGCAGTAGAAATTGCCACAATATTTGTCAATCGCCGATATTTTTTTCCACGCTTTCTCGCAAAATTGAGTTTCGCGCGAGTTTCTTGACGCGAGACGCGCGCGAAGATATATGCACGACATGTGTAAGATATGTATATACGTTACATTCAAGCGAGTTAGAGTTCATCCAGGTAGAGCAGACTAGATTTATGTCGGACAAGTAGCCTACAGTGTTTGTACAGCGCCGCGCTTTATCTCTGTGGAGAGAAAGAGAGAGAGAGAGAGATATTCAAAAATTAAAATACAAAGTTATAGATTTTCCGCATCTTATCGCGTGAATTTAATCGTTAGCTATCTGTCTAGTCTTGGATTGCATAATTATAATAGATTGAATTTGGATAATCCGTTTTGGCCACATGTTTTTAAAACTGTCCTACGGCACCTCCGTCGCGGACGCGGCATCGCCGTCCGCCTGTTTCCCCGCGACCACCGATGACGGCGAAGGGCAAAACTACTTCAAAGACACGAGTGTGACACACGATGTCGCAAATTAAAGCGGAACGACGGCCAAGAGACCTTGGCGTGTCCTTTTCCTTGCTTCCTTGTTCCGAGAAACCGATAGAACCCTCCTTCCTCCCCCGTGCCCTCTCGCTCCGCAGCCCGCTGGGATTTTCCGGAGACGCGTCAGTGGTAAAGGTCAGACTTGCGTCAGACTAGGGGGAATACCGCGACTAAGTTGATCCGTGATTCACGGAAGATCGATGAACGTCTTGGTCCTCGGAGACCAACGCTCTTTTCGCAAAAACAGCTCAGTGTAAAAGCTCGAGTTAATATCAGTATTGCATTTCGTCCGAAAGAAATTGCAACTCTTGCACTATTTCTCGTCGCTATCTTATGAAGGGTTATCGCATGCTACGCGTACATATCCTCGCAATGAATACCATTAATACAATTAAGATGAGTTTCAATTGGAATATTTAATTTAAGTTACAGACCAATTTTAAAAATTGACTGAACTCGCGTCGAGAAACGGCGTCGCTGGCGTGCATACTGCAAAGTACATCCCGCAATCGCAAAGATGACTGGTCGAGGTTTTCTTACGGATCTCGTTTCTCTTTTAGCTTTAAAAGGGGAAAACCAAGACGAGGGAAGACCAGTCTCGAGGCGATGCGAGTACAAGTGTCGGAACGCCATAGCAACAGTGCCGGACGGGGCTCAACTGATTACTTACACGACAGTGGGCGAGACTGCTTCAAAGACGACGAGTGCACACTGTGTCTCAAATTAAAGAGGGACGATCGTAACCTCCCTCCTTCCCCCTCCCTCTCTCTCTCTCTCTCTCTCCTCTCTCCCTCGTTCCTTGCTGCATCCGCGAAGCAGCCCTCGAGGATACCGCAAGCCTTTGGCCTTCTGCCGGTCCGCTCTAGCCTTGCCTTCAAATGTAAGTTGCGGACTTTACCGTGACGTAAGTTTTAAGTGACGTACCTTTGACTACCATCTACCTCGGCTAAGCTTGTGAGTACAGAGTCTGAGCCAGAGAGACAGAGAGAGAGAGAAAGAAAGAGAGAGAGAGAGAGAGAGAGGGGGGGGAGGAGAGGGGGGTAAAGGGATCTAGGTACCTAGAAGATGCCACAAATTAATACCACGATACACCGGCGGATAGGGTTCCCTCGATAGCGACCGCAGCTTTCTTGGTCTTTCCGAATAAATTGTTTACCTGAATCCCGAACGCAAAGAACGATATGCCATCTAGAGGTTCTTTCATAAAGATGACGAAATGCCCCAGAGATTATACCAACGAAGACACAGAAAGAGAAAAATATATAGGGGATTATTGGTATTCATATTACAGTTTCGATCACCTTATTATTAACATAGATGAAGATTTTTTTTACCGATAACAATATTAATATAGTAATCTAAAGCAAAATTTTAGATTTGCTCGAATGGAATTTTATTGGATTTCTATAACGATGATGTTTCCATTTTTATTTTAATATCTTACAGAAAATGTTACCTCTCTTGTTAAATTCCAACGTATCGAAATGTTATTTCGGTTACGAATATCTGAGAGCTTTGGCTGATTACTTATTCATTTTTAAATCATTGTAATATTGATATTTCGGTGCATGATTTAATCGGAGGCATAACATCGTTATAGCGGAACGTGTCAAAATTTTTACCGCAGCCACTAATTACACGTTTGTGCGAGATTATTGTATCGACCGTTTAGATCTTCTATGATATGCATGCCATGCGAAGCAAAAGCGTTTTACAAAGTAGCGTAACGATCATGATTATCGTACGGTCACGAAATGCTATTAAAAGTATAATACGTGCTGATTTGCTAACAGATAAATGATATGATTTAATAAAATTCAATATCTGTTATTAAAGCATAAGGAATTATTAAAATATAAAAAAACCCGTACTCCCTACAGTTAAACTCTAGTATAACAAATTAAAATATATGATGAAATATATTATTGAAATGTATATAAAAAGAACCAGTTTGTAATTAATACAGACCTTTAAATTAATAAAATTAATAAATAATAAAATGTCATATTTAATAAAATTATCATGTTAAAGAAAATATTAAATTAATAAGGAAAAGAATATTAAATTTAACATACGTTCGCTCTTTTCTTTATATAATAAAATTTTATTGTGTAAAATTTTAATAAGAAACGCTAATTTAAAATTCCTTCCTTGTATCTGTATAATTCATTTTCAAATTAAATTGAGATAATATATTCATTAATATTACAAACACGCGTTGGTTGCATTAAAGAAAAGAAAAGAAATATCTGTCTCTTTTCTATTCTGCAATGGTAAAATTAATGCCGTAGTATATTATATTGCAAAAGCAAAAAAATTTAACACATGGAACGACGATTTGTTGTACTCGAGTGAACCAAGATTCGGATAATTTCCTCATCCATCTATCTCCAAGGAGTCTTACCTCGCACATAATTAAGACGCGGAGAACGAAAGATATATTCTAAACTATATCTCGATATTAATATTCGATATCCGTAAAGTTAGTTCATCGGCACGTCGCCCCCCTCCCCCCTCCCCGCCCGCTCCCTCTGCCTCCTGCTTTCATTACTCCTTATAGCAAAGCGACGACGCGGAACGATCGATCGGTCGCTCGCTCGTTCGGTCGCCGCTCGCCGTTTCGGTTGCCAGCCCCAGTCGGGATTTTCCGAAAGGAAATCGCGCCCAACAAAAATTATTCGGCGTAAATCGGCAAGGCCCGCGCGGTTTCCCCCCTCCCCCTCTAATCGCGAACGGCGAAATCCATAAATTTGTCGACTGGCAGCGACTCCGTCATTTTCCCCGGGCACGAAGCGACATAACGATAACGTGACCAGTAAAACGACCATCCGTTGCACATTGCGGCGCCATTATCAGCGCCGGTACACGATACGCCTGCTGACGATTTTCATTTCCCCCTTTTTATTGGCCCGTTAAAAGTTACGCCCCCGCCGTCATTTATGCCTGATTAAAGTTTAACTTGATTCGTTGCGCAACCCCCCCCCCCCCCCGCGCAACGCGAGCGCGCCCTTCCCACCCTCGTACGACAACTTCATATACGAAACGACGACCCCCCCCATACAAAACCGCTTCTGTAAAGGCGAGCGACGAGTTTTTGCCGGAAATTGCGAGCTGCATACACGCGACGCGTGAAATCTGGGCAAATTTTATCTGGGCGCGTCGTCACTTTATTTTAATATAGTTCAAAACTTTCGGGTTTAAGGAATAGCGGAGAGTAAAGTAAAGAAGTTCAAAAGAATAGTTTGCTTATTAATATGTATTAATGTGCTATTTAAAAAAACAAGGATATATTGTTAGGAAATTGCTACATGATTCTCAGTTAAACAAATATTAAACGCGTCTATTCCTCTTCGTAACTTTACAGTTGGCTTTTGGCACATTTAAACGCTGATAATTCCTAAAAGTGCCGAATTTCGAAAA
Source organism: Pogonomyrmex barbatus (assembly GCF_055798465.1). NCBI lineage: Eukaryota > Metazoa > Arthropoda > Insecta > Hymenoptera > Formicidae > Pogonomyrmex > Pogonomyrmex barbatus. The sequence goes on from NW_028297149.1 coordinate 5,540,256, forward strand.
TGTTCCTTCACGTTATCTCAGAAAATTTATCGATTTTGAAATTTTGGCAAAGCCGTTGCTCGGAAAGCCCATTAACTCCGTTATTTATGGCGGGCTTGGAAGATGATGGTGGACTATTAAAACTTCGGACTTTTAGTACTCGGGATATTTCGGGGACTGAGTATTCAAGATAATTTTTCTGGAACCAGGTTTCAGGTAATTTTCGCCATTTAAAGCTCATAAAACATTTAATCAGCTGGGTAACAATGCGGCAATAGAAATAAATAATTGAAAAGATGCATTGTTACGTGGAATTTTTCTCCGTTAAAAAAACGTTATTTATAAACGTCGAGATGTATAGAAATTTTTTTTTGTAAGATTTTAAGTGAAATTAATACCTTTTGACACATTTCATCAACACGTTTAAAAACATTTCAAATGATGGAATTGTTGGAACGTGACGAAGAAATAGAAGACTGCCAGAACAAACCCAAGATAACTTTCGCCTCGTTGAATATATTTTCCTTCATTTTAGCGTTAAACTCACGTAATATGATAAGCTGACATTATCGAGTCAAGATTCTTGCATACTGTGGTGTTCAATTTCGGAAATCTTATATCGAACATCGATAATGCATTACCCGCTAAAATCGGAATAGCGCTTTAGTGACCTCTGTAAAGTCTCTGTAAAGTGTTAGAATTATAGACATATTTTTGAAAAATTTATAATTGAAAGAATTTCAGCTAATTCTCAAAATAGAAATTATTAGTGGTACATTTAAAAAAGAAATTTAATTATCAAATGTAACAAAACGAACGCCTGAAAAAATAAATATTATAATCGATATTATTCTCATTATTATAATTTAATAATTTAATAATAATTTAATAAATTCTTCTTTTATATTAATTAAGAAAGTTTAGAATTAGTAATATTTTATAAAATTGTAATATTAGAATTTTAATATTTTACAAAATTCTTTAAACATTATCTAAAATTATCAAGAAAATATCAAGAAAAATTTGAAGGAAAAATTTTAATTCTTGAGAAAATATCAGATTTGAGGGAAAAATTTTAATTTTTCAAAACTTGGAAAATTCGTTCCCGAGGACGACTGAGATATATCTGGAACTTTTTTATTTTTGTTCTTATCCTTTCGGATGTGAAGATAATTGTCAGAATTTATGAAAAGCTACAGAACCATCTGTATTTCCATGATAAAAACAAAAATACAGTAATTCCGCGCATGCACGATGATATTTTTAGTTCTCTAGGAGAATTTTTTTTAAATTTCCATAAATTTCCTTTATATATAAGTTCTTTATATATAAATGCGCTATATAAATAAAATAATTTCGCTAACCGAGATCGTATGCAAATTGGCACGTGGCGTGTGGCGACAGAGTTTGACACGTGTACAAAAGTCGTTCAATATTTATCATTAGAAAGAGATAACGCACGAAGATATTTGAATACGGTTTATATTGGAGCAACAGGTAAAAAGCTCTGGAAATTGGTTAGGCAGGCAAACTCAACAGGCACAACGATGGCACGTATACGAAGCGATCCCTATAAATATGTATATGCTTTTAGGCGTATCTTCTTATACGTGTGTGATAATTTTGGCAATGCAGAACATGACATGCATTGAGCTTGCCTAGTCGCATGAATGCATAAAGATGCTCTGCACGAACGTATCGATACATACCTTTGCTGCATGTATTATACAATACTTGTAATCGTGACGTGTTTCTTTTTTAAAGTATATTTGCAAAATTAAATAAAAAGCAATAAGAAAGTGGAGTTGCAAATTAATAAATATTTTTTATGACATTTAATTAATACAAAAGGCTGTATTATACTAGAATTTACTAATTATTATTGTTGCAGTAAACTAATAAAGTGTTTCCTTGTAATAGTTAAGAATCGTGTTTCGTAGAAAATTAATTAATCATAAAATAATGCTCTCGAAGTTTAAGTCACGGACAAAATGCGATATATAGAGGGTGTCGCGCAAATTTTTACGTAATATTAAAAAATTATACCTAACATCAATCTTTTCCTCAAACTCTCAAATTTAAATTTAGAGTCACGAAAAAAGAGAATTAAACAACAGTTAACATTTATTATTTGCAATATTACATATTTACGTCAATCAAATTGATACAATTTTTCTCGTCATTTAAAATTCTCTTATTGATTAATAATAATATTTGTATTCCAAAATGTGTATATGTGTATGTGTGCTTTTTCAATCAAATAAAATTAACCTATTTCTTAAACGACGCTAAAAAAAACCGTAAAACGAATGGTATAACAGCTCAATTCTATCGACAGCAGTTGGCAATACAAGAAATAAAACGTTTAATTTATATTTACATAATATAATACTTTAGGTATTTCGCGGAAAGTGTTGTGTATCGTATCTGTTTTCATACGCAACATCGATAATCATCAGTCGCGCAGATAGAGGCGATGTGTGCCACACATCGAAACACAAAATGCACATATCGAAAGACATCACACGCAATTTTCTACGAACAATTAACAACTTTCAGTGCGATTAATTAAATTCTGTGACTGTAAACGCGTATATGTGACCGTAAATACTATTTATTTGTCCAGAAAATATTTCGTTTAATTTCATTCATTTTACGTCGCAATCACAGGGGAAAATTACAAATATTACCTCATTAGTTATAAATTATTTACTTTACTTATATTTAGAAAGTCATCGTCACCGCACGGTATTAGAATTACCAACATTAGCTTTCAATTTTTCGGTTGAAAGCGGGACGCGATGAATGTACGAGGCAAGTTGATTTCATTACGAAGTCGAATGGCATTACAATAATTTAATCATTACGTACAACTGTAATTAAGTTCGTATTTTAATAATGATGTTTACTATACGTTATTGCGATCCTCCGCTGTTTGAGATTTCGTCCCGCACGAGCTTCGTCGATGGCGAGTGAATCATAGAGCTTCGTATTTTTTTTTTTTCCCCGCATTATTTTCACGATTGCGTTTCGCGTGCGATTCTATCCGCAATAGCAAAGGACGTGTATGCAATTAACGTCGAGCACGCTGTAGTGCGGACGATTATTCTTTTGTTGATGATTGGCAGTTACGCGCGATCGTAATTAACCGTGTTTCCGTTAACGTTACAAAACTGTTTTTTCCATTAAATGCAATAAACAAATTTGCGAAGAGGAGAAGAGTGGAATATTTATCGAACCCAACACGAGGGAGCAAACGCTAGGAGGGGTGAGTAAATTATTATTTCAAAATGTAAAATTTTGCTCTGAATATTTCACTCGATGTTTTTTTGATCAAACGCGCTCACATTACGATTGGAAAATACTGATTTTGAAGAGAGCTGAAGATGTCAAGGTAATGAAATAAAAAGGGGGATTAAAAATTTTCGGGAAACTTCAAAGCGGTAAAAGAAGTGCTCCTGCACCTCCCCCCGGGCTTCTTTCCGTTGACCTGAATTCTTTCGGCGAGCCTGTGCGTTTCAATACCGCATCTTTCAAGTATCCACCCCTGTCTCCATCCCTGGGAAAAGTTTTCACCGTCTATTGTACCTTTTGTGTTCTCACCACTATTTCCGTCGCTGTATTTCTTGTTTTTCTGAAAGCACCCCCCGTATATATGCAGTTTCACTCGAATAAGAACACCACATCGGCATGCGCGTTCTTTCATCTTCCGTTATGTGCAACGTTCCATCGGCCATTTGAGCCGCATCCCGATGTGCACAATGTGCATCGACTCATTCTTAATAAACAGCCTCGCGTTCGTTGATTCCGTAATTTCCAATGTCCCAATTTTTCTGGCTTTTCCAAAATCACAAATCTAGCTATATACATATTATAAAAATAACAAATGCGACGTCCTCATTTTTCCTGCTGAGTATAAAATTAAATATTAAGTTAAACCGATAAAAAAAAAAATAAAATACTGTTAGTTAAAAATACATTACCTCGTTTGAAATTATTTATTTATGCGAATAAATGCGCAATACGCAATTTACGAGCATATCTGATGGAAATGTGGACAGCGATTAGTAATAACTTCAATCATTTGTAATTCTAGTTTTTTTTTTAAAAACTGTAATTTTGTTCATAATACTTGAAATTAAAATATTCAGACAAAATTATGTAATTAATATTAAAGTATTTTACGGGTAATCAATATCGCGCTCGTAAATCAGATTTTTAATGGCTGCCCCAATGATAGGGTTGTTCTACTTTTTCCGTAATAAAACGGGCGTCGCCTTTTGCCGGCTAGTTCACCGCTTTTTATGCACTCAATGCGATTCGTCCCAATTTGAAAGATAAAGATGAGTCACGCAGGAAATAATGATGTCATATATCCTGGATAACGGTATGTGTCTGGGGGATGTATTTGGCAGGCATACGGGTGCCAGCAAGCGATACACACACACACACACACACACACACACACACACACACACACACACACACACACACACACACACACACACACACACACACATGCATGTGCTACCAGATTATATTATGATGCATATATTTGCGTCGGAACGCGAGCTGGCATTGCAGCCGCAATGAAAAGCACTATTCCCGAATATCGCGCACACGGATAAAATCATGTTTCTATATAATTTTATATATATATATATATATAAAATACATACACATTTATGTATATTCTCTCTCTCTCTCTCTCTCTCTCTCTCTCTCTCTCTCTCTCTCTCTCTCTCTCTCTCTCTCTCTCTCTCTCTCTCTGTGTGTGTGTGTGTGTGTGTGTGTGTGTGTGTGTGTGTGTGTGTGTTAATTTTGTATGTACGAGGTTCCAGGTTTAAGGTGCCAAACTTTGTCAGTATATTCTATGAGTCTAGATAAGGAAGGATTAAATTTTTTAAAGATTTTAAGAATTTTAAGGACAGTTAAGAATAGCGATATGTAGTTTTATGCGAGTTGTGTTTATTAGCACTCATCAAATTAATCAATCACTAATTTTTACTAAATACTAATTATTACAACTAATTATTTAATACCAATTATTACTATTGATACTAATTTTTATCTAAATTTGTAGATGCAAGTAATGTTCTATTTCAAAGTGGTCATCATCGTTAACAAGATTGACAGCGATTAAAAATGAATTTATCACTGTACGAAATTCGTTTGTATTTTGTTTCATCTCTGTAAATATATTTTTTTTCAGTTCAACTGTTCCCTTTGAATTTCGTTTTTTTGTTTATAACTTTTTAATGAAGCGTCAAACAACCTATACTCATATAACATTTTTTTCTTATCTATCCATAGAATGTACCGACTAAATTTGGCACCTTAAACTTGAAATAGCTTGTATATTATATATTTCATTTTTAATTAATTTTTAATTTTATTAATTTTATTTATTTTATATATATTTTTTTTCTATTTTAATTATTTTTATAATTATTGTCTTTAAGTTACTTCTACAGATAGAAATGCATTACTTGCAAATTGCTTGATAAACAACTGTATAATGTCTGTATAATTTTGTAATTACAGAGACATAATCACAATTGTAAAATTATATAAACATTAGTCGTCTGTCAAACAACAATTGGTTTACAAGTAATCCATAATACATTTTATCTATAAAAATAATTCAAAGACAGTAGTTATAAAAATAATTGAAATAGAAAATAATTATCGGAGAACAAGTCATTAAATACGCACAAATCGATACTTGGAACGATACATAGAACGTGCAGCCGACATGAAAATCGACATCCTGATCCTAATAAATTAGCCGTATACAGTTCACCTTCATACCGATTGACGCATCTCGAGCGTTTTATCGAGCGATGCGATTTCCGCACGCGGATACAAATGAAAATAGACGTGCGAGGGAGGAAGAAGGAGAAAGAGGAAGGGAGACGCGACGCCGGGATTATTCTCACTGCGAAACATCGCGCCGGCATCTAAATCCGCCCGTAATCGAGCCGATTGCAATTCGGTCGGAATAAATGGGGAAAAAAAAAACGGCGGAGTCGCGTCGCCGCCGGGTGGCGAATTAACCTGACGCTATTGTCATCTGCGATCCGGTTTTTTATATATATATATATATATATATATATATATATATGTGTGTGCCGTGTATATGTATAACGATGTTATTAGGGCATCACGGTCGGGAAATAATCCACGTTGCGCGCCGCGGTGTTTTGCACGAGAGTGAGCGGGCTGATCAACAGTGATTAAAAATGCTCCAAAATAGATGAACCAATTCCCAGTCGCCTAATTTGAAATAAATGCCCAATCGTGCGCGCGATCTGAATCTAAATCGGACGAAATTCGACGGAGGCTACACCCGAGTTCATCAGAGAGATACGTGACCGCTAGGTCTGATCGCGATTTTATCTGCGATACTTTCGGTACATTTTCTAATTTGCAGATACACGTTTTTTACGTGGTAATTACATGAAATTTGTATAATTTCGTATTGTATTTTCCCTTCTCGTTTTTATATTTTGTCCCATTGAGAAGAAAATCTTCTTTTTTTTTTATCTGGAACGATGCGTTTAAACGAATTTTTTTGACGTACATATCGATATGCATTAAATAATTGTGAAAAAAGTGGCTGTTCGGGATTTTCAGTGGCTGATTAATTGTTGAATAATTGTTATAGAAATAAAGTTGATCCGACGAATGAACGTAAATGAAACGACGAATATTAGTGAGCGATGTAATAACTCTCTAATTGTAAGACGTAACATGGTTACAGCGCCAAATTTTACGACTGATAAGACGCCCGTCTTCCATTACTCTTCGTCAATTAACTTAATTATCTAATCGTATAACGAATTTCCCCGGTGGAGCTCAGTCAAACGACCAAGCCGGCGTAAGGCGTGGTTAGTAATCGTTCCTTTGGTATACGGCGTATATACGAAATGGTCCTGGCAAATGATTCTCGCAATTAAAGCTTTATCGTCGTTTAATTTGCGATAACTATGCCTTTCGAAAATTGACTGCAAAAGTATGTGGAATTTGCTCGTGTGCTTAACAAAACAATTACTTTATAATATTAAATCCACAACAGTTCAAGGTGTCAAGAAGATGCAAGAAAGAAAAAAAAAACAAAAGTGAAAATCACAAAAGTAAAAATTATTTAAATATATAAAAAAAAATTCTCATCTAAGGTATTCCATACTATTGCTATATCTTTTTTGCTTTCACATTGCATTCACGATAACATAATGTATTAATATCAAGTTGCATGTAAATTACTGTTATAAATTTCTGCTGTAAATTACAGTTGTAATAATAAACTTACAAGGGAACAGGTAGAATTCCGTGCTCGGTAACCTAACCTTCGAGAACGATTCAAAATAACGCATTTATGAAACGTGGTTAATGACGTGTACATTTTGTATCTTATCGCGTCGCGACACCTTCTTTATACCAAACACAGTTGAAAGACACCTGTTTCTTTTATTACGAACAATACATACGTAAGAATTGTACAACATTCGCGGAAGGAGTATCCTGCGCTGTGGATATTCTCATTCTTTCATATTTCAGTGATTTTTATTCTTCCCAAAGCTTAAAGCTTTCAGCCTCAGGCGAGATCATCGTACTGTCGCGTTTCAGCGGTAACGTATGACATACATTATGCAAAAGAGGTCACCTGTAATGTGATTCGTGAAAATCACATACGAGGTCACGCTCCATTTTGGTTACTTTCAGCGTGGCACATTACGGTCATATCCCGCGCTCGCTGCGCTTTGATGATTTTCAGCCCTTTTAGATTTCGGGCACTTTTAGCTTCATAAATCTGGCCTACTTCCTGCCAGCGGTAAAGTAATTTATCACATTTTTTCCGAAGAAGTTCTGCAAATCTCTCCTGTATATATACATATATATATATATATATATATATATATATATATATATATATTACTTTGTAAGGAAATGGAATAAGCAGCTTCTTCCTCTTCGGTTCATCTTCAAAGAGATAAATTTACCTTATAAAATTCTCCACTTTACCAACCTTCCTTATTTCTAATTCTAATAATTAAATCTTAAATCTAATATAAATATACATGTTTTTTTTAAACTCACCGAAATTGTCGCGACGTCTTCTTCCCAGCGACGGAACACCCGATGTCGTGAGCGATGTTTTCATGGATGATAAAACCAACAATGTTATCAATTATTTCGCGATCGATACAATTTTCAGATTATGTAAATAATCATCACGAAAATCAGTTTCAATCGCGATTAAATCCGTAAACACGGGTTTTGTCACGTCTGTGATCCGTGATTGCTGGTCTGTTTACGTAAATAGTTTTATATCAAATGATTGAATAATGATGTTACATCGCTCACTCGTACTACAATGCGCGCTTACGTGACTATAATGCGACAAAATTTATTTTAAATATAAAACGAATAAAGTACCGTAAAATTGAGCTTTCGAGCTTAATGTTAAATTGTTTGTTTAAAATTAGTAATAAATATCCATATAAAGGGATTAAAGTTTATTCCGCGGCGATTTATTCTTGCTATGTAAATAGTCGGTCAACATCGCTTACTATTATCATTATTAATCAAACTTGCTAGTGCCAATAGCCGTCGGGCAATTTCTGTAGTTTACTAGGTTACTCGTCGGGCTTGATAAACAAAGTGGGCTATGAAGATTGACGGAAAGCTTAAATCTACTGATGCCACGGTGCAACAGGTAGCGCAAAGTCGAAGGAAATTGTTTAAATGTTCGACCGAGACACAATGCGATCTTTCTTTTTTTCTCTCTCTCCCTCCCCCCCCTCTCTGTCTCTCTCTCTCTCTCTCGATTTCTCTCTCTTCTCTTTTCCCTTATCTTGAATTAACGTGCAACAGGTGCGCTAGTATGCGTCTCCGTCACGTAAGTCAGACAAAGTAAGTCATCTTGAAGTTTCCCACCAACGTTCCTTGACGCGTATTTGAAAGCTACCTGCTAGCGTATATTTACCGGCAGCAGAATAGATAGATACATTATTTCCAGCTATAGGGGTGTAATCAAACGAAAGAACGCTGGCTTAGGAAATCAAAGGCGAGATTCTATTCTCGGCAAAAATGTCTCGGGTAAACATGTATCCGGAGACGCGAGCGAGAAATCTTTTCAGAGTGTATGTGCAAATGCAGGATCTATCGTGTACCAAGGATGGAAAAGTGCGTTTCGACTCGATTTTTCTCAAATATTGACTTCACGATAAACACGAAGGAGAGAACGGATTTGACTCGAGTAAAATAGAAAGCGAGGTATAAAAAAAAGTTTCTCAAACGCGCGCTCGAGGAATGTCCCACTTGAAGAAGTTGAGATCGCGAAGTATTTTTTTAAAGTAAATCGAGGTATCAGGCTTGGATACCACGGTACCACGGCTGAGAATTGGCCGAAGATTGCCGCCATCGCGAGCAACAAGTTGCGAGGCGCCAATCCTGTCCGCCTGTTACAGGTAGGCGTGTAAAATTTTTCATTTGCCAAGTGCCAGGAGCGTCTTCCGCGTCGTCCGCGCTTTCTGATCTGCTCAAAACGCGATCGTCCTATCACGCGGTGCAACAGGTAGGCACTTAGTATCCGTCTACGATGTAGAATTAATTTTGCCGACATGCCGCACACTCGCGTCTCCGCCATCGCAGCAGCCTGTACGGGCTACATATTAATGACGCACGAGGATACAATATACGCATTCCACATTGTGCTGCGATACAACAGCGATGTAATTGAGTTAAACTCTACTGTAATGCACAGCGAAATGACGTGAAAAGACAAGTGAGAAAAAAAATTAAATCGCGCGAGGTACTTTTATTAAGCGTTTCTACCATCTCTCCTCTCTACATTCCTCGGAACGAATTTACGAATGAATTGGCAAAATTATCCTATCTTCATAATTCATTGAATATTTCTTTCGTAGGTAGAGTTATATAAAATTTTTTATTATACGTAAAAACATAATGCAATTTACTAATACTTATTATTTGTTGATTGACATTTTATGTTTGTACATATTTGTCAAGTTTAATCTATAACATTCTATAACATGATTAGATTAATCACTATTTGGTATTATTAGATTATTTGGTATAATTACTATTTGAATTTTGCTAATACTGTTAATATTCCCAACAAACATTTGCTATTGTTGTCCAAATATACAGCATTAGATAAAATAAAATAATATACAATATTGTAGCATATAAAATCAATCCAATCGATTTTGATAGTTTAAAAGTAAAATAGATTAATAAATAAATTATTAAGCATTCGAAAATTTATCGTTACATTGGACTTACATTCTCAAACGAAAGAGAAATTTCAATATCTCTACGAAAAATTACGGGATGGATTGATGAGCCATTTGCAAGCGGTTTGAGTCGTACGAGAAAAAAATGTTATGGTCGATATGGTCTTCCAGTAGAAAAGTAACGCGCAACAGGTAGCGACACGATGTAACTTACGACATGGATTCCTAATTAGCAGGTTCGCAGTCACTGGAAATCCATTCTTCTGGATTATTTTCGGGGATTTGCGCGAATCAGACGATAACTAGGTGACAAAATGCAGCTCATGCGTTTTAATGCGAGGAGAGACGTGTTTGCGCATCAAAAATTCCGGTACGATGTCGCCGCCGCCATCGTCGTCGTCGTCGTCATCGTCGTCGTCGTCGTCGTCATCGTCGTCGTCGTCGTCGTCGTCGTCGTCGTCGTCGTCGTCGTCGTCGTCGTCGTCGTCGTCGTCGTCGTCGTCGTCGTCGTCGTCGTCGTCGTCGTCGTCGTCGTCGTCGTCGTCGTCGTCGTCGTCGTCGTCGTCGTCGTCGTCGTCGTCGTCGTCGTCGTCGTCGTCGTCGTCGTCGTCGTCGTCGTCGTCGTCGTCGTCGTCGTCGTCGTCGTCGTCGTCGTCGTCGTCGTCGTCGTCGTCGTCGTCGTCGTCGTCGTCGTCGTCGTCGTCGTCGTCGTCGTCGTCGTCGTCGTCGTCGTCGTCGTCGTCGTCGTCGTCGTCGTCGTCGTCGTCGTCGTCGTCGTCGTCGTCGTCGTCGTCGTCGTCGTCGTCGTCGTCGTCGTCGTCGTCGTCGTCGTCGTCGTCGTCGTCGTCGTCGTCGTCGTCGTCGTCGTCGTCGTCGTCGTCGTCGTCGTCGTCGTCGTCGTCGTCGTCGCGCATGAAAAATCGATATTACGACCGCGCACCGTACATCGACGATATACATTTTACATTGCTGTTTTATATGCCCGCGTAATTGTGCGTTACACGTTAGATAAAACGTGTGCAAACGTGAGATCACGGCGAAAACGTTTCACTCAGCGCGTCGTGCATTATTTTTAACCGTTGTGAATTCCGGCTTATTAAAAATGCAGTATGCAACAGGTACGTGTAATTTCTACGCACGCCCTCGGTGTAAATAAATTAATTATGTGGAAGCGACTTAATTTCGTAATATATATCTTATACAGAATTACAGAAAATAATTATCATATCACCGACGGGGGCAAAAAAATGCAGGGGGCGAGCGTGGGCAACGCACCGCGTTCAGCTCGGCCATACGCGTATCGACCGTTCGCGCGTGACATGACCCAATTTGCAACAGATACGCAGCATCCTTGTAACAAATAATACACGTTACGCGCACCTGCAACAGCCATTGGCTCGTAAAGAGCGCTTGTGTCCTGCGCAGAGCTTCGGCATAGTTCCGCGTGTCTGATTCTCTAAGATAACGTCCGAACTGAGTTCTGCTCCCGATTCCGTCCAATCCTTTTAGAATTCCAAAAGCACTTGGAAAAAAGGAAAGAAAACGAAAGGGAAAAAAAGAAAGGTGAGTCGTCTACGAGCGAGCACGTCGTGCCGTCACGACGATACGCAAGATAAGGCTGTCCGTCCAGGTTCGTGGTGGTCGAAAGAAATCGAAAGATAACCGAGGGCGATGAGAGGGAAAAAAAAAAAAATTGCGGAAAATCGCGAGCGAGCTCGACGCAGGAGCAATTCCTGATCGTGGGCTGTAGGTCTGTCTCTGTCTCGGAAAGCACTGAAGCGCTGTTCGATACCAGGAATGGTTATATTATCTTCCTACCATCCCCCCGCACGGCTCCTCGCACCCTCATACCTATTACAAGATGGCCGTTCGTGTTTGCAAAATGGCGCCTGCGCCACGCGAGTAATTCGTTCCACCCTGCCTCCCTTCGCCGCGCTGCCATCCCACGGTCGCTTTCATCCCTCTCGATCCTGTAGCGTCTCTACCCTTTTCCCAGAGTGGGAGAGCCCGCTCGTCTCTTTACCCTCTTGCTTCACCCCGTTCGAAGATTTTTCTCCCTCCGCCGACTTGCACGACCATCTTCGCCGTCCACCACTCCTCCCGCCTCTTCGTTAGATCATCCCGATCTCCCATTCCTTTCGCTCGACCACTCAGACCGCTTTCAGAACAAGTGCTATCCACACCTTCCTTCGTTTCCCCTTTCCTCGAGCATTACGTCTATGATTATTTTGCGGCCTGCTATCAACCGGAAGAAATGGGGAAGGTCTATTGGTTGTCGTTTCGATCCAGCATTTATGAACTATTCTCGGCGAGATCCGAATCTCGCTTTTGTTATATTAAGTTGAACAAACCTGCCATTTGTTTAATAAAAAAATAAAACGAAATAGAGAAGCAAAGATACAACCTTTCTACGGCTTTATGCTTTCTAAGGAACAAGATTTTTTTCATGATGATTCAGTATTACTTTTACACGAAATTAGATTTTCCAGAGTAAACGCGATAAAAAAATATCAAGCACACGTACTTGCAGTAAGTACTTAAAAAAATAATCAAATTCATAAAAAAATAACGATCTTTTGTAAACATTTTACGTACGACACAAATGTACCCGTCATATCGAGTTTAATTGTATGTACACGTCTGCAAGAAGCTTTGAAAATTAATGTAATAATCATAGCGAGATAAAATCCGAGTGAGATATTAATATTTTAAATAAAGAACACAGACACTGTTTGTATTATCATTATTCTTAGTCCAGATAGCGGCATAGAAAATTGCGACATTAATAAGTGGAATATTCCACGCAGATAAACTGACCTACATCTCCATGGCAGAATATTCCTCGCAAGCTAACACTACCTATTCCGCCATGGCGATATGAACCCATTGTCATTCATAGCTCGGCGATGCAAATGTTTAATGCTATAGCCATTATAAAATGCTCAGGCGTGGAATGTGTACGTTATCTAACAGCGTCAAATATTATAAATATACGCGTGCAACATTTTATATCAAAGCGATTTGGACGAGGTGCCATTGTTACGTCGAACGAGTGGAAAAGGTACAACTTTTTAAGTTGGAGTTTGGAAAAAAATAACTTTTCAACAACTTTTTTTGCGTCGACTGCAAAAGGGAGAGCACGGTGAAAGTAAAATGTGAATGTGTGAAAGTAAAATAAACTTACTTATCACGAAGGGATTAAAATTGTGTTCTATTTCATATTCGAGAATTATGATGAGCGTAGCATCGATAAAAGCAAAATAAAAATTCGGTTACATTCGTCAAAATCGAGCTAGAGGCTTCTTCGAGCGAAAGAAGTTTTATCGATCGGCGCGCTGTTTTGCGCGCTAACGATGCGATTATACCTCCACTCGCGAATACATTCGTATTCGTGTGTATCCGTGTACGCGAGTACGCGCGTTTGTATGCAGACAAACCGCAGGAATACTCTGTGGACAAGAGGATTTGTCAAGGGGTGCAAACCCGCGTGCGTATGCGCCTCGATAGTTTGTCGTGGCGGGTGGTCGTGACGTTATGATTAACGTCGTTGAATTTCGCGGAAGTTTTATGCATCGCGCGAAATGTCAACGCTCGCAATATATCTTGCGACTAGTCGTAGGATTCGATAGCCTCGCTATCCAAACTAAATAAGACTGAGGCTGCGGTGGCGTAGTCTCTCTCTTCTCCCTCCCCTCCCCCCAATTTCATCCTTCGCAAACAACTTCTTTAATCTTGTTGTTTGTCGATAGCGGATGATAAGCGATGGAGAGACGTGACAAGAATAAAAAAAATTTTGCAAATATGATGTTCGTAAGTTATAAAATAAGTAAATTCTATATTAACTCGTTTAACAGTCAACGTATCATTTGCGAGATTTAAAATCTTTGAGTAAGTAAGAGGGTGTCGTGTGTGACGCTCCGTCACAATTTTTTTTTTAATATATGTATATATGTTTTGACATATGTTAATTTATTGTTTAATATATTGCTGTAACTATCATGTTTTAGTACAGTCGCTAATTTAGTGTAATATGAAACATAACTCATTCAATCCCATTCACCATCATTCATCCTATGTCATATAATTTATTTCCGCAATGAATCAATACAGTATTTCATCGTCGACTGTATCGTATAATCAATTTGCATTTATTCATTATTGTTTTGTATATGATGGAATTCTTCTTAATTATTAGCTAACATCGTTAGTTAATATAAAATCATGTCTGCTTTGTGTGATCAATATAATTTTGCAGATAATTTACGATGTAAAATAAAAAATATTAAAAAAATGTATTAATAATATAGTAAACAAATTCATAAAAATTGCTTCAATTACAAAAGCATGATGCCGATAATCGAGTTATCACCCGATGATCACGTGATAATCCAGACCATATCGCGTTGTCGTTTCCTTTCCTTTTTTTCTTTCGCGAGCCATTATGCTCAGCGGATATCCACTCGGAGAAGATCTCGACGAGAGATTTTTCCGGGACACAATTAAAACCCGGAAGCGCGAGAGATCCATCCCCTACGACGTGGCTGTAACGCGGGGAGGTGGGCCGCCGATAGCGCGCCGCACGGGGGGTTGAGAAAAGAGGGAGGGGGGGAGGGGAGTAATGGTACAACGCCAGGGGTGGCTGACCCGAGTTTTCTCGACCCCTTAAATTTCGGCTGATACCACTTGTTGGCGGTCCAACGCGGGGAGCAACAGATGACACTACGTTTTCATTCGCCGGGAAACCGGATGAGTCTGTTCTCCGCTTATCCGTTTCTCCCGCCGCTGAACCGCCGGCGATTTACTCGCGCGGATACATATTGGGAAAAAAATCCAAACGAGTATTGTCGGCCGACCACCGACGAGATCAAATAAGTAAATAAGTCAACTCTATGCGAAAGAGGGAGGGTGTGAATGGAATAAAGCGGATATACTTTTGCCTTTTTTTATTCGTCCATTTCGGTCGCGCTGTCTTATCTTCGACCGCTCAAACTCCCTAATTTATTTCGGTAAGCTAATTAAAGGACTCTCTTGACGCGAATCATAGAGCTTACTAGTAACTGTTCACACCTCTTGAATATTCAAGACCAAAGTTCCATAATTATAATGACATTACCATTACTTGTCGTCAAGATACAATGATGCGAATTAAATATCCACGAATTATCGCAATGTTTCATAATCCAATTTATATTGCGTTTATTCCAAATGCAAATCGTAAATAATATGAGATGATCTTTTTTCGATAGTTCGATATAAAATAAATAGCTTCGAAAAGACGCGTTTTGAATCGAAAAAAATTTCACTTATTAAAAATCACAGCAATTTACTGATAGATAGATCAAGCATTAGCTTTATAATAACATAGATAGTACATTGCATAGTAATTATAATAGGAAATCAATTACTGAATAATCGAACATAGGGCAATTTTGTCACAAATTGCAAAATACTATTGCAAAGATTGAGCAAACCAATGTATTGAATATCATATAACGCACATTCTCCAATTCGACTCGGCCAAACTAATTATTATGATCGTTATTATCGTATCGAAACAATTCACTGATGTGTATTATGATTATCCGCCTCGTTAGCACTGAATTAATAATCGAGCGGCAACCCGTCCGATGCAGATTACGCGTGGTTCAATGCGAGATAAGCAAACAATACCAATCTTGCGCGATCATTACAAGATATTACGTACCTTTTGCAATACGGTACAGAGCCATTGCGTTTTGCAACGATAGATGTCAACAGCAAAATTTTGACTTAGTACAATGTTTATTGCTACATACAATGTTATTTGCTAAACGCGGAAAAAGCGTTGAGAATAAAAGAATACATATATAAAATATTACGGCTATTTATTATACAATAATTTTTTATTAAAAAGTTTCGTTAGTCAAATAATAAATTAATCAAAAAAGGAAAAAAAAAGGGAACACAATGTATTAAAATTTATTTATTAGAAAAAATAGTTAGAATTTAAATAATTTAAAGTCAAGTTTAAAGACGCAGAATTATAAAGAAAAAAATATTCGAGAAAGATAGAGAAAATTCATATTACATTATTAATCCTAAAATAGCGACATTTTTACTGAGGTTGGTCTGGGACCACGCGAAGAAAAAAAACAAAACGCCTATGTCTGTCCATTTTCGCTTTCAAGTGCTTCATTCGATATGCATATTTTGATTAATAAAACATAGATTTATAAAACTCTGCGTTTTTATTCCAATTTTTTTGAATCGATGTCCCAAGGACCAATCTCGGTAAAAGTGTCACTATTTTATCTCAGTACTTAACGGTTAAATATTATTTATCATAGCAAAATTATATGTAAGTATGTAATATTATGAAAGCTCAACTAATGATACAATATTGTAAGTTCAAGTAAATGGAGTTTATGGATATGTTAATTTAGGCTAATATTATGGTGTAATATTACGGTGTAATCAATAGGACCAGAGCTATTACAACCGTACGATGCTCGCTTCGTAGATCGCCCATACATAGGAGATGCGCGAACATACACGAACATCCGCTGGACCGTATGTCCGTTAGACTCAATAGAATATCATGTAGAGATGATGATACACTATATCTATGCAAACGGATATTAGTTTGGATCAAAATTGCAAGCCCATAACAGATTCCGTCAGATTGAGTTATTTTGAGGTGGCTTTCTGAAAACAGCTTATTTAAATAGCAACCCAGCAATCCCAAATTTCGACTACCTCTAAAATTAACTGACCAAGATTAATCACAATATTATTGAGGAAGACTTGTCAAAGTGATCCTCATCTTAACATTTCAGTTTCTATCAAAATTACATTAGATAAAATTCTAGCCACGCACTTTTCCATAACAGTCTACCTGGCGACTACCTGGAAAGGGACTTGTAACTTGTCTCAAGAAAAATTCCACGAATCACTTATATTACAAGAGTGAGAGATAACATCGTACTCACTTTGAGTAATTATTTTTAAATCAGGCACAACGCGAGCTGTATATGCAAGGAGACCGCGCGAAAGGGAGAGGACGGCGAGGGGAGCGAGAGGGGCGTTAAAGAGGATCGAAAGCTTGAAGTAGGTCAGTATCGGCCCGACGTGTGTGACTGCCTGCCTTGTTGGGCTTTTCCCTCTACGGTGTCTACTTCTGCGGACGTGCTCGTCCTTGATCCCGTCGCGCACCCCTGCCGAGAGAATAACCGTCCACCCGTCCGTCCGTCCGTCCGTACGTGAGAGATCCGCGTATGTGTGGGTGACATGCGTGCATCGTCAATCACTGACGTTCCATGACCTCCGCGTGGAACATCGGCTCTGCACACCCTGCATCCCTATCCCTGTCGCCTTACCGTCGCGTGGTAGTTCCTCTTCTCTCTACATCGATGCATCCTCCCCGCGCGCGCGCGCGCGCGCGCGTGATGTGTGCGTGTGTGCGTGTGTGTGTGTGGTACATCTCCTGGTGCCACCGCACGACATGCGTGCACCATGCGACGTCGGTGTGAGAGAGCGTCTGCTCCCCCGGCGCTGCTGCAATCAATACCAACTGATGCATTTGTGCCCGTGGCTTTCATGCTTGGCCATTCGCACGTAGCGCTCGCGATCTCCGACCACTTTTCGTGATATTTCTTATAGTAATTGGCCAACGTCGTGTAAACGTATATTGTATAGAATTCCTGTGAAGTTCTCTTCGCGAAACAGCCGGTTATCGATGTAACTTAAAGCCTCATAAACCTCATTTAAAGATCAATACTAGAAAAGGGGAATACTAGAATAGGGAAAATGAAAAATTTACGATTGAAGAATTAATTGATTGACATATTATAAAAACTATCGGGAAAATGTTAAAATTATCGTCCCCAGAATTGCTAAAAGTGTCAAATTTTATCAGTTGAATAAATAAATAAGTTACTAATGTCCAGAAGTCCATGCTTTTTTGCATAAGCCATTTTATCCGTTATATATATGGTTCACAATATTTTATTTAATGCCATGTAATAAAAATGAGATCCGATTCAACAAAAAATCTGATTTAAGGTGATTGTTAAAAAAAAAATGGGAAATTTTCTTGATACTAACACAAGCTTTTATCTTACAGCAAACAATATCTCACGATCGCCGTATTCGTGTCGCTAGTCGCTACACCTACGACACACTATAGCGCGCCATTGATTCTCCCATGTAACCTTTTTTTCTTCTCTTTCCATCAATAAAAGAATCCATTGTCTCTCCCCGTGTGCGCGCTACCTACAAGGCACCCCGGGGGCCGCTTCCTGACCCGGAAGAAGGACCGAAGGGAGAGCCGATAATGTCAATGCGGCTTTACTCGCGTGTTTCGACCGGGCCACACGCTGCGCGCTGAGTGCCTTTAAATGCAACCTATTTACTCACCGCACCGCCTACAGGATGTCTGGGGAGAAATGACTGCCGCTTTAACAAGACGTAATGTATACGTTTCCAAAAGATCGTACTTTTCCGCCATTGTGCCGCCATTGCGTCGAGACGCTTTAACTCTTACACCTTCGTCCTAACACATTTCGCGTTTTTTTTTTTTATCGTTATATCGTAGATGTATTTAGCGATCGTCATCGTATTAAATTACTGGTAATGGATTACTGGTTCTTTTAGAAAGAAAGAGAGAAAAAGCAGAAGAGAGATTCAAATGTTAGAAAAATAAGCAAGCAAAGATTTTTTTTTTTTTTTTTTTTTTTTAAGTAAAAATAACCTGCTACTTTTTAAATTTTAAAGGGCGTCTATAAAGATGTCGTGTATTATACGTATAATAAACTTATGAATTATTAAAAGAGTTTTCCGGATCTATAAGATTATTTCATTTATTCAGTGTTTTTAAAAATTACTTGAAAAATAAAGAATGTGACACGTACTCCGGAACTAATAATGTCTGTTAAAATTAATGCGGAATGATAATACCGTTTCCGATACATTAATTATCGCAATATTTATAAGGCTGGGAGTTACGTACGCCTATCGTTATTCCCATGAGTACCATTGTTTCTCCGTCGCTATATCGAATAATCCATAAATTCACTGACTGTAAAAATTATAAACAAACTCTCTCAGAGTACACATAAAAAAGCGCTCGTCTGAACAAACATTTTCTTAATAACATCATTTCGAAGAAAATCAATTTATAGAGGCGTAATGTCACATCTTAACTTCAATTAAATAAAAAAAAAGATGCTAAATTTAGAGAAACAAAATTTGTAAACAATTTTCAGTATCACAATCGCATTTAATGACTCCGACTCACTGCCTAATATCATATATTACCATTTAATATTACGATCTTCTATATCGAAAGAATGCGCTATCAGCAGAGTTTCTTGCGAGCTCTGAACTCGTTGAAACTCGCTTTGAAATAGATAGAAGAGAAGCCGATCAATTACAGTATATTCAGGAAACGAGACTTTGTAAGTTCTCTATAATCTTCCCAGCATTATCAACTGCCACTGATGGACCCATACAGCCATCCTAAGACCATGACGTACAAAGATGAAATACAGAATGCAGCGTAAATTGCCATCGAACCCCCCCCCCCAAGTACCACCCCTCGTCCACGAGTAAATAGCACATCGCCACAGTTATTCAAATGAAAAGTCTTTCGCGGTTCTGCTCCACGGCTGCTGAATCGCACGGGACGACGACGCGGAAGCTAGACAGGGGCGAAAACAGGGGGAGCGACGCGGGGAAGAGAAGAGGTCAGAAAATTACAGACGAGGGTGCATACCATCGTTCGGCCGAGTTCACCAGTGACGCTATTCCTTTTCCCTTCTATTGCCCAGCAGCTCCTTCCTCGCTTCCTATCCCTCACCGGGCGTCCTGCTTCCGTATAATCCGCAAATTACTAACCCCTCCCCCTCTCCCCCCTTAGCGCCTTAAAGATCAAGCCTTGTTCGAGGAGGTAGATTCAAAGGAGGTAATACCCGCCCAGGACTTGGCAAGAATAGAAGAGCCGCAAAAAACCCGCGAAAGAACGATGAAATACTCTCCTCTGCCGGGGAGAGCCTTCGTCCTTTTCTTTCTTACGGGGACGAGCTGTCTGCCTCTGGCCAGTCGTGTTTCTTACACGTGGCATCGCGCTCTGGCATTTGAGATACTCTCCCAGATCGCGTCCTCCCCGCGGTTTTTGATACGTGGAACGAATTTACGACACGTTTTTCGATGAAGCCCGAAAATCGTGAATACAAAAAGAGGAGATATGTTCGGACCATTCCTGGTGACGTTAATGTTCTGTCAAGTGACTCAAATATCACACGAAATACAGCGAAATCTCAGTTCTAAGAAATCAAAGTTCAAAGATCTTAATCTTCCTACCGTAGAAACATATATAAATATAATTATTTCATTTTTTCACTTTTCCAAACGGATCTATACACATTAAGGAAATTTATTTACAATTTAAGAGTAATTTGCAGGAAAATTCAATAATCTATTCTAATGACCTAAATATCCGATAAGTCTGATAAAATGTTATCTTATCGCTTAAATAATTACTATCTTAATCCTACTGTAATGCTTGTTAATTGTCTTTTACTTTTACTCGATAATTTTCTTCGATTAGGCAAGGATCGATATAATTTTAATGCGAAAATTGCACTTTACCGTTTCATATTCTCAATACTATGACACACATTACTTTTAGAATTGTTGCCATGAAATCTTTAAGTGTCGCAAATAGTATACTACTTTATACTATTTTTTTTTTCCTTTTCTTATCATTTTCTCTACAAATTTAAAAATAGAGTAAGCAATGAATTTATGTTACTTTTAGAATTTCTTAAAATTTAAAACTATTTTACTCTTTTTGCTACTATTTTGCTATTTTATTTTAAAAATATAACGTTTAATTAATTGTAGAAAATAATAATAGCAGACTCTCGTGCGAAATTAATTCGTTTAGAACAGCCTGTAGCTAAATCCACATCCCTTATTCCCCTCCTATACGCTCTCCAAAAGCATCCAATAAAGGTAAGCTTCACGACTGATCGTTAATTTAATAAACGATGGGAACACGTCGTTAAACCCGCAAGCACACGTGTGGGGAATAAAGTATTGGGAAGAACTACAATCGACAGACAACACTGTCTGTCGACCGCGTCGTTTACGATAATGAGCGTCGAGTGCTCGCGTGCTATCGATAATGTGCCATTATTGACATACACATCGATTTGTACTCCGTTATCGTTTTCGCATATATTATAACTATAGCGTCTCTACGATTGCGCGGAGCGCAGCGTAATTCGAGAAGGAGATCTCCAAGTAATTTCCAAGACAAAAAACGGTTCGCCGTAAAATTTTAGACTAATACATTTGAGATATCTAATGAAAATAGAAAAGCAATCGATACGTCATCATGAATATTACGCGGCACATTGCGTCACGTCCGTGATGCATTCGTCCACTTCAATCGGACTTCTCGCGATGGTATTACATCGCTTCCCGGACGTGTTTTTAATCCAAAGTTTTGTATTGGTTTTCGAGATGAGAGAGAGAGAGAGAGAGAGAGAGAGAGAGAGAGAGAGAAAGAGAGAGAGGACGAGAAGAAAGAGGGGAAGGAGGTAGGGATGCATTTATGTGATCGTTCGATAAAGGGCGTTCGTTCGTCGAACCTCTCTTCTCGCTGCCAATATAACCGATTTTAGTGCCTCGTGAAACCAAGATCCTTTTCATTAAAGCTTTTACTGCTGACTAAATACGGTGAACTGCGGCGAAGGGTCGGCGTAAAGCGGGGGTAGAATATACGAATGAGAACGGGTGGGAGGAAGTTCTAATCCCCCGAATGTTAACTTGGATTACGTGCAAACCAACCGACCTTCTCTCTTTACCACAGGCGACTAATAAAGACCGGAGTAGTGTACATAGTACCTATTCAATTGAAAACATGAAATATACCGGGTGATCGAGCAGACGTTCGCGAGCACGACGAGACGAGGTTCGATCGACAATAGATATTTCGGAATTGAAAATTAAATCATTTACAATGAAATATCACGTACGATAAAATAGACTCTTGCGCAAGTTGCAACGAAGCGAGAAGAATTGGGATTGGCGAACAAAAAGAGACTTCGACCAAAGTTGAAAATTTCAAGAGTGCAATCCTAAATTTACAATATTAAAAAAAAAGTGAAGAGTATATTTCGAGCTATACGTTGCGCCGAAATTTAAGCACAACATTTTCAATGATTCTTCATGATTTATTTATTTATTTATTTGTTTACTTATTTCTTAGCAATTTTTGCATTTTTACGTATTTACCGCTGTGAGCACGCTGAGAGGCGAGCAAAAAAGCTTTACAATTTTTTTCATGCTTGAGCACGTAGCGATCCCATTATGTTACGCAACGGAACGAACAAAATCCCATGCATCTTGATAGTCCGTGCTTATTCATTTATTAAGTTCCGTTTACTTGGTTATTTTTCGAGAGTGCACGGCGATGTGTCGGTGTGTTGCGCGTCAGCTAAACGCCAAGTTACTTTATTTCGTATCATTGGCTCGCTGTTTAAAGAAGCATCGTTTGCGCGTCAGTGTGTGCTTTAAAAGACGAGGTCGTCGGTGCAGAACGTCGAGAGGAGACTATACGCGTCCAGACGGCGACGACGTCGACGGCGCCAAGCGCCGTGCTAACTAGCACCCCTAGCACACATACATACACATGCCCACGCCCTTTATTAAACGTCGCCATCCCCGTCGGCACCCCTCCCCCCCCTCCCCTCCCACGCGTTCTCCTTCATAAAATTGAACGTGACGTGTACACCTATACGCACCGACGGCAACGTACACACGTAAGGAAGGAAAAACGGACGGAAGGGCTCGGCAAAAATCAGAGCGAGAAGACGAAGCGACTCGTGCGATAGTCATTAAGCCCGAACGTTTTCATTCCGATGGAACGACGTATCGATTTGCGCGAATTAAAGTGCCCCATTTACACGCGTCGCTTTTTACCGAAGTAATTATTCAGTTGTTTGACGGAAAAAAAGACGTTTTTGCAGATGCAAAAACGTGGTTCACGCCCTTTGTAAGCAATTAATTACGTTTTTTTTTTTTTTTTTAACATTTAAATGTAATTAACTTGAAACATTTAATAAAATAAATTAGCTGTAAAAAAAATACGAGATATAAATCTATATCAAACTTTTGTTTATGTATATATAAAAAATGTAGAGTTATTATTATATATCTTTTTACAAAAAGTGTATTATTATTATATATATATATGTAAATGTTTATAATCTTTTTCTAACAATATTGTAATATATATCAACCTTTTGGTTTATATAAATATTATGTTTTATAATTTCTTTCTTTCACAAAGGAAGGCAATTTCCGAAAACACAAGAAAAGTAACTAGATATTATATTATTTTTTTTCAATACGTCTTTTGTTATTCTTATATTATTTATCTTTGATTAAACTAAATATATATATATATATATATATGTCGTTTCTTATTATCCACGATAATTCTCGGATGCTAAATTTTCTTTTAAGTTACCCATCGATTGAATTTGAAAGCGGAAAGTGAGTCGCTGAATCATATATATTTTTTATTTTAAATAAAAATTCTGATCGACGAAAACAATGACGAACGATTGCTTATCTACATTCGGTCGTCGCTATTATTCCATTATTCGTAACCAGAGTCGAGCACTTGTGTCCCTTCTCGAATGACTAACGATCTGATGAGATGGAGAATGATTGATCGGACTCGCATACATACACTCTTGACTATTAATTAACTTCCTTAATACGATGACGGAAACAGTACACAAGTCTGTCGCGCAATTTACTAATGAAATGGTACTCGATACCGAAATTCGAATGTAACACGGAAACGTAATACGTAATAAGAAGTAATAAATAAAAAAGCGGCTGTGTGTGTAAATAAGCATATTGTAACCCGTAATGTGCGGAAATGTAATCCGTGTAATAATAACGAAAGACAATATTGAACGTGAAATTTGGATCGTCTAACGTCTTCTAATTACAGAGCTGCGTTCAGCATTCAAAATCAAGTGGCTCTGGCGAATTAAACTTCAGGGATAAACTTGTAATGAAACCTTCATCCATCTATTACGTTATCTATAGGCAAAATTAACCGACGAGCGCAACAGAGCTCGTTCCTCCAACAGATCGCGATGTTAAATTACTTGTGACTATTATTAACACGCACGTGAGAGAAAATTGCATAAACAAACGACGTGAAATATATAACATTTAAAAGCGCATACGTGCTCGCACTGTCCGTACATATTGTCCGTACATTAGGTCCGTACATTAGGTCAACACTCTGCAAATGACTGTTACAATTAACGGGTTGCGTTGACTGCAAATCTTGATAATTTACTGCGAGAAATATATATCGAGAGAAAAATATCGCAACCTGCACTGTTGTATGTCTTTAATGACTCTCCCTATCACAATGTGCCTGTTTTATTACGTGCTTTAAACCAGACCAACCTTTCAATGCCCGCCGCGGCCTCTAAGATGAAGATTGCGCGGAACTAAATATCGACCCTCTGCCGGTTCGTTAAGCGCCTTCACCCTCGGCTTTCTAAATTTAGTCGACTCGTTCGATGCCATTCTTTTTACTTACCCCCGAGCGAGTCCACCGGCAGCCTAATCGCGTTAATTTTGTAGCCGCTGGTTCCTTTGACACAATCCGTGTGGATAGGGCTCGCCGCACCCGTTCCCTTTGATTCTCGCGCCGTGCCGTCAGTGATTAACCTGAAAAGAGGGAAAGGTGTGTGTGTGTGTGTGTGTGTGTGTGTGTGTGTGTGTGTGTGTGTGTGTGTGTGTGTGTGTGTGTGTGTGTGTGAATAAACTTCGCTTCATGCAGTCTTATTTCTGTGTTTGTCGCGGCTACGTCGAACAGCAAATTCGCGACGTAAGTTCTTTGACGCAAAATGTTGCAAAATTGATTTCTCTTCCTTTTTTGAAAAGAAGGAGCGTTGCAGTTAATTACGTTGAGCAATTACCCCGACGAGAAATAAACCTCCTAACAAACTTTGTATGCGGTCTCTTATCTTTATGCCCCGCCGTAACGAGCAGCTGTAAATTTTCGAGAAAATGTCGAATCCTTTCTCATTTCGCCGAGTGCTACACACCCAGTAATCAATTTGAGGCGAGAAATAGTATTTTAACAAAGTACTATGCTACTAATTGCTACTCACTTACCTTGATCTCTCATAGCCGACGATCTGTTCGCTTCCATTCAGGCGCTTCATTTTTTTCTCAATAAATGCCGCAAACGCGACGAAAACGCGATTACGAAAACAAAATAACTTCCGGGAAAAGAAACGCGATATGATTTCGGCACTTCATTTTCCGACACGACGCGGGATCACAATGGCCAGCGCGACAATCCGCAAAAAATTTTACTCACTGTCTCATCCAATGCCTCATCCTGATGTATATTGTTGTTTTCTATGCGATTTATTTTTTCCGATAAAGGATTTAAAACGCGGAGCAATCCCACTTCAACTTCGAACGGAAATATGGCGCGAAAATAATATGGCCGGCGTAACGATTACTGACTATGCGAATCGCGATCGGGTAAGCACAATCATAGACATAGTATACCTAGATCGAGCGTTTGCCTTTATTCGAGGAGTGGGGGTAGATGTGTACGTAGAAAAGGATATAATCTGTTTTATGCCTTCGCGTTCTTTCTCTCTCTCTCTCTCTCTCTCTCTCTCTCTCTCTCTTTCTCTCGTTCACGTATGCGTACAAAATATACGCCTCTACTTACGATCCCCACTTAAGCGGTGTCTACAATGAGACTTTAAGACTTAAGAAATTGGCCAATCACAATCGATTATTCTTCTATAAATCGATTGTGATTGGCCAATTTTTTTAAGCTTACATCTTAAAGTCTAAAATTGTAGACACCGCTTTACAGACGTACGATTTATACGCACATGCGAACAAGAGAGAACGAGAAGGCACAAATCAGAGTTTATCTTTTTCTACGTAGACATCAACACTCGGTCTAGGTATACTATGTCTATGATCACAATATAGATTTCAATCGCATGAATCGATTCGGATTGATCGATAATTTACGATGATTACTTACCACCTTGTCCGACACTTCCGATATTTATCTTCCTACGTAACTCACTTTTTCTCAATAAACGACGTAAAAAATATTGAGTGATCTCATTCGGGCTTTAAGAAAATCTTGGACTGACGAGCGAAACCGTTCGACGAAAACGTTCACACATATGCACATCTGAACGTACTAGATACATTTATCTATACATACATATACTCATATATACATTTCTGTACACACATGATACACACATGAATAAATTTTTGTATTGCTTTTTTGTATTACATTTGGTATCTAGTTTAATTCTAAAAACTCAACGTTGTTTCTTCATGTAATCTTCTAGTCTAGCAATATCAGTTTTGTAGGTAGAGGTTGTAAAATTTTTATATAAAGCAAATATTGACGCGACTTGACACCATTTTAAAATATCAAACGATACAAAAGATCTAAATTTGAAAAAACTTTCTCTTGAAATTTATATGCTAGACATGTATTAGTGCATAAACTTTAATTGTGGAAAAGAATTTCCATAAAGTTAATAAAAAATGAGAGCAAAAATTACTGCGTTTTGTTTCGGTAATACAGACAAGTCCAGCATCCCTTTAAACAACATATAGCGCGAAATCAATATGGCCGACGCGCGATTAATCGCAACGGATGTCGATCGCGCGCGATGATCTACCATCATTAATGGTTCATAAAAATTACTCACCGCCAATTTTTTTTATCCGATAATGCGAACGTTTATTTTTCTTACTTTTTCCTCGGTAAAAGACGTGAAAAATACAGATCGATTTGCTTTGATTTTGAACGAAATACGGTGCAAAATCAATATGGCGTCTCTATGCAATAGTAATTCTTGTTCGCGTTAATTACACTTTATGCACTTAAACCATCTTTCTACTCGTTCGTACTTCAGTCGCATAATTTTATATCTTTTATAAGTGTAATTAGACCTATTCTACAACATGTCGTGTGTCGTGCTTGAACGTAAGAATGGGCCAATCATAATCAAGTATTTTCTCCATATTCATCTGTGATTGGCCCATTCTTACAATTCACGACACACGACGCATTGTAGAACAGGCTTTATAACATTTGCTTACTAACACAAATCAATATACATCACTTAATGAATACCACCGACGAGATACTAAAGACCGATAACCGTGGGTAAATTTTCGTGTCCACTAATGGGGCCCCGGGGACCCGGGGATAATTGAAGAACATTGATATTATCGACCGTTTTGATTGTACTGAGGATAACAAAGGGAAGATAACGTTCATTTATTATTGTTATTATAACTGTTATTAGTGTTATTATGACGGATTTAATTTTAAATTAATAGTTCGTAAAAAGAATTATTAATTTAAAATTAAATTCATCATAATAACAGTAATAAATAAACATTTTCCTCCCTTTGTTATCTTCAGTACAATCAAAACGATAATATCAACGTTTTTCAATTATCCCCGGGCCCCAAAAGCGATCACGCTACTCTTATAAGATTGTCGGTCTTCAATAGTATCTCGTCGGTGTGAATACAAATCAAAGATAAAAAAAAGTTTTAAAAAATTCCGCTACATTGGCAGTTATAAAAATATTCATATATCACAAAGCAGATTTATTTAAAAAATATCGAAAATGCGATAGCATTATGAAATCATTAAGTGGCTCCATCTAGCGTCAGACTTCAAAACGTAATATTAAAGTTTCATTCGGATGGTAATAAACAACCTCTAACCTCTTTAATGAATTTACTTGTTTTGAATATTTCTTATAGTCCCTCCTCTTTTTTTAAACTAAAATAATATATCTAAATATCGGGAAAAGACAGGAAAGTAAAAGATAAAGTGTAAAACAGCGAAATTAACATCTTATCGTCTGCTATGTAACAAATTTTTCCAAAAATGACACAAGTGGTGAACAGATTATTGCTCAAAAGATGTACTTATCTTCTGCCTAAAATGCTTAAAAGATATGCCGGTCATAGCAAATGGGCAAATATAAAACATACAAAAGAAGAAAATGATAACGAAAGGATGTTGCTGTTTCATCACTTGAAAATGCAAATGATTAATGCTATTAATGGTATGTTATACCTATCTTAACAGTTATATATTTACTAAAATATGTTAAATGCAAAAGTATGTTTTACTTGTGTGATTAACAAGTTATGTTTGAACATATTTTTGCAAAATGCAATGTATTTTTGCAATTTTACATTACTATAAGTACTTTATCTCTAAGTTATAATATGATCATTTTTTAGTATTAACATATATAAGCTATTATGAAAAAAATTAAAAATATCTTTTCAGAGGGTGGCACAAACTTGAGTTATAATCCAAAATTATCACAAGTCATTGAACGAGCTAAAAGGGCAAATATGCCTGTTGCATCAATAAAATCTTTTCTTGAGAAAATGGAGACTCGTAAAAACAAAATTCAAACGGGTTTAATAGAAGTTCGTGGACCAAATGGTTATGTAATGCTCGTTTGTTATAAAACAGATAATCCCAAGTCATTTGCAATAGAGCTTAATTCAAAAATTAAAAAGACTAAGTATGAGTGATATATTTCTCCTATATATTATTAAAGTTATTCGAAATATAAATATTATGAAATATTGATATTTTGAAACAGTTTTATTTTGTTTTATTATATAGTACTTTCATGTAGTAAAAATATTGTAGAAGCCAATGTGAATAAAAATAAAATTAAATTAGCATTCTAAAATATATCTTCTATCTTAATATTTATCTTTTCAATCATGTATAGAGGAAAAGCAACAGATACCGCCGCCAAAAACATGTTTACTCATATAGGTAGTATTATAGTTGAAAAGAAAGGCAATATTGATCAAGCTATGGAGGATGCTATTAACATTGGGGCAGAAGATGTAGAGGAATTCAAAGAAAATGATATGGAATATTTCCAGGTATCCAATAGAAATTTATTCTTTAATTAGATAATTAAGAGATTATATAAGTATTATATAAGTAACAAAAAATATATTCATATATTTGAACATACATATGTGTGATATCAAAATTTTTTGTACAATACAAATTAATCATATATATTCATCAATACATTTTTTGTTGTAGTTTAAATGTGATCCAAAACTTTTAAACAAGATAAAACATCTTTTAGAAGATCTTCAATATTGTATACTTTTGGCAGAAGAAGATTATATACCAAAAGTTGTAATAAAATTAAATGAATCAGATTTAGAAGCTATTTCTCTCATTCGCGAGAAAGTTTTAAGCTTAGAAGATGTCAGTCATATATATGATAATTTAGCATAATTTATATTTTAATATAAAAGATATATAAATAATAAAGAAAATATAAATTGTTTGTATGTTTCATATAATTATAATCAATGACTTCAGCGTCATTTTTCTTATACATAAATCTTGTACATATTGTAAATATATTTTGAAAACAATTGATAAAAAGTATATGGATTTATTTTGATAGGGACTTAATTCAATATAAGAATTTTGATTTGAAAAAATACTTTTATTAAAATTGCATTGTCAAACAAACGTGCAGTTGTAAATAGAACACTTGTCTTATCTATCTTATAATATAAAGTTAATTATACTTTTTGAAAAAAATCTATTTGTCAATATATTAAATAATTTACTTGATTACATACATTGAAATAATTTTCTATTATAATAAATTAATGTATTAGTTATAACAAAAATTCGTAGTCGTTTTTTAATGAAATTCAAAAATAATTATCACATATGAGATATCCAAAATATTTTTCCAATCTCATATAATATGGATCCCATCTCATATAATATGGATTATTTTTAGAATTAAATTTAGTCATTATTAACAATCAAAAGTCTACTTAAACGTTTCTAATTTTTGAACTTAAAATCACCATTTTTGAATTAAATAAACTATTTGCAAACAAATTTTTAGCTCTATCTCCATAAACGCTTGTATTAAGTTTTTATTTTTCTGAAAATAAAATATTAAAAATATATCTTATTTTTATTTTCAAACAAATATGAATATAAATTGATATTAAATCGATTTGATTAGATTTATGTTTACAAGACGTGTTAAAATATTTTTTATACAGAAAATGTAAATAATACATAGATGAACAAGTCACGCATTACAAACTTTCGCGAATTTCAATTGTATCTATTAAACAATGCTACGAACTTTTGTTACAATGTTTCAATAAATATATCTATTAAACGATAATTTTGTTGTAAGAAAAAAATGTATATACATAATGTATGTACATAATGTATATACACAAAATATGTACATACGTACATAATGTACATATATCAAAAATATTATTCACGATATTTGACAAAATTCTTGTCAAACTGTCAAACTTGTCAAACTTGTGTATTATTTATTTGTCATTGAAAAATATCAAAATTATACACAATCTAATTCACTTTCGATATCAGCACCATATCCCTTTATATTACGAATATTGGAACCTGGGAAATCTAATATTGCATTATTGTGGAAAAGTGTTACCAACATTTTCTTAGACATTCTTGCTTTTACACTCCATGGACTGCTAATTATATTTTCAATAGTATCAATCAAGTTTTCTTTTTTTGAAGGTGTATCAGTAGATTCCGCTTTTTCTACTTTTTCTTGTTTTACATTTTCGTTCATATCTTCTTTATCAAGATTGGAAGAATCTCCTATATCAGATACATTCTTATCTTTCGATTTTTTGCTTTTTTTATGTTTCTTTGTTGATTTGGTAGGTGAACATTGCTCTTTATCAGTATTTTCCTTATCAGAGATCTCTTTCTCTACATAACATTCATTAATTGTGCTTGAACAATCTTCTTTATTGATGCTCTTACTTTTTTTCTTCTTTTGTTTAGTAGCTTCTAATGATTTCATTTCTTCTTTTTTTTCTTCTTTGGTTGTAGAAACTGATAATGTTTCAATTATTTTTTCATTTTTATTATCATCCTTAATTAAATTATCATTGTGTTGCTGCTTTGAATTAGAACTGATATCTTGTTGATCATCGCTTACTTCAATTTGAATAACGTCTTTTTCACTTTTGCTATTTTCTTTATTCTTCTTATTTTTATGTTTTTTAGAAATTACTGTCACTTCTTCTTTATTCTTCTTATCTTTCTTAATCTTTTTGCTAATTACATCTTCAATTTCAATATCCGGTTCTTCATTCTTCGTGATATCAATTACAATAATCTTTTCAACTTTATTTTTTTTCTTCTTTTTCTTCTTCAATTTTTGTTCAGTATCGATTTCTGCATTTTCTACATCTCCAGTATTTAAATCAATTTCCGATTCTATATTAATCTCGGTTATTTCCTTCTCTGGTGACTCTTGTATCGTTTCCAGACTAGATGTTTTATATATCCTTCTCTTCTTAATTTTTTTAGTTTTATGTTCATTCAACTCATTATCATTAATTTCTTCATGTAACACCTCTATATCTAATGCTTTATTGACAAAGCCATTTGATATAGGAGTCGTAATATTCTCATGCTTCCGTTTCTTTTTGTTCTTCTTATTTTCAACTTCGAATTTATCCAATGTAGCCTCTCCTTTCTTTTTCTTTGTAGAATTTATGTTATATTCGCATAACATAACATGATCATTAAATGTTACGCGTTTTTTGTCATTTCTTTCATCTGTAAGATCTAAACCACAGTTTTCAAGACCAAACTGTGCTCTGGATACTTCAAATTCTTTACCATTACAATCTTCTTCGGGATTTGCGTCTAGATTGAGAGCCGAATTAACAAAACCATTTCCGCAGTTATCAATAGTATCAATTTTTAATTTTTTCCTGGCGTTATATTTATCCGTTTCAATAGTATGCAAAGTATCATTTTCATATTTCTTCTTTCTCTTTTTCGCAGATTTTGAAGAAGAATCTTTGATATTACAAACATCTTCTATAGGACTACTTAAGCAGGGGTTATCAAAAGCATAACTGCTCTTTTCGACAGGCTCTTTCAACGTTCCATAATTAGATAATGATGAATTTTCCACTTTGGATATAAATCCAAAACCAATACGTTGATCATTTTCACTTTCAGAATCAGTTGTTCGATTATCAGTCATACTGCTTGATAGGCTTGTATCATTACTCATCTTTGTATTATATTTCAAATAATCAGTTGCATTATTATACTTTGATTTAAGTTTGAAATAGTCCACCATGTTACCACCATTAATTGTAATGACTCCATACCAATTATCTTTATTACTAGAAGTTTCCATCCCACAGTTATTATCAGCTTTGTCTATCTTAATTTGAGTTTTACCAGTCAATTCTTTTTGACCGAATATATTTGCTAAATCCTTGCATTTGTATTTATTTATATCCTTGCCACGTGTAAACTTCTGATAACTGCAAACAAATTAACATATTTTCATAATTACATAATGATAATATATTATATATTATATATGATAATATATTTAATTTTTATTATTTAATGTATCGTTTATAAAATATTGAATATTATTTCTATATAAAAGGATAATAAAATTATAAAAAATATAGATTTCATTACTAAATCATTTGCAATTTAATTTAAATTTAAATATGTACATATCATATAATTATAAATTTGTAACAAAAATATAATACTTACTGCACTCGAGCTTGACTCTGCTTGGACTTCAACTCGATAGACTGTTTATCCATGTTATCATTTCCATCTACTGTTTTCACAGTATCTTGAGTTTGTTCCCTGTTAAGCTGCTCCAGAAAATTGCTAAATTTTTCCCGGTGTTCAGTCCAAGCTTCAGAACTTTTATCATCATATCCTATACCTTTAAGAAAGAAATAAAATTTCATTCAAGTATATATAAGTGTCTATAAAGTAGCCAACTTCTGCATAAAACAAAATACAAGTATTATATTGTTTTAGTTACCACTTGTATCATTTTTGTATGATACATTGGAAAATTCTGTAATGCCTTGCTCATTAGCGCCAAGTCCTTTTCCCTTTGTCCAACCCATTTTCTCTAGCATCTTCTGACCAAATTTGTTCGAATCTATACCAATGTTGATACATTAATGAAAAAAATATAAAACAAGCTGACATATTTGTATATAACAGATACATATTCATATCTATTTATATCAACATAAACTTTAATCTCGATTTAATTTATTCTTTTCTTTTTTTTTTTAATTCTTGGAGAGATTTTCTAAAAGAAAATATAAAATAAATTAATGATAATTATAGTTGATATATGTTTCAACAAATGGACAAATAGACAATAGAGGCTTCCATCGGCAGACTGAGTCTTCGTGTCGAACAATTTTTTGCTTGAAATTTAGAAAAGAAATTTAGAATTTTATCTATTTGATAAAATAAATTAATTATTTGATAAAATAAAATAAATTAAATCATGATTAATCTATATTGATAAAAATGAACATCAGATACACAGACAAGAGTCATAATTTACAAATCATGAGAACAGTAAATTTTCCATATATCTACGAGTCTTATATATATATTTTTATATATAAGACTTTTTATATATAAGAAATATTTACCTTCGGCCCACCACTTTCCTCGGGGATTGAGACTCCATTTCTGTTTCTGCCGGCGCTCCGCGAGCATAGACATAATTTAATTTTAATTTCTCTGAACACAGACACGACCAGAAGTAAGAAGATTTGAATTTCCTTCACAATGTTAATTCTGAAAGCTGTTCCTCTTCTTATAACAAGATAGATATACACCAAGAGATGTAAACGGTCGCGGGAAAATCAGATTAAATAATTATTCAATTTAATTATCTCAGCTCCAATATTGATAAATTATGTTCATTTGACGCGTTTTTATATGAAACAAAATTTGGAAGAAGAGCGTTGCTTCGTCCCGAAGCGAGATGATAATAAAAAATAATAATTAGATTATTTCAGGTATTCAACCATGTGTTTTATGTGCAAGATATTCGAGATCTAATCCAACAGATCCCAAAAAAAAGAACTTTCATACGATATATGCCCAAACGTCAATGATTGCGTTTAAAGCATCGTCATTATATGGACTGATTCGTAGTATTTGATCGAACAAAAGATTCAGTTAAAAAAATCCAATTCAAAAAAAAGATGATTCTTTCAACCGAACCTTTTATCTGATCAAGATATAATAACAAATAATGAACTGGCACGCATAAATAATGTGCGCTCGGAGAAGAACATTGGTACCCCTGTATTTACTCTTTTCCTAGCATTTCATTGATGTATATTATGTTACCGTTAATGGCTTTCGCATACTGGAGGTCAATCATATAACTTTTCCCCTAGGGTGAAAAGTGAAAAATTTCACGACGCACGATGCATTGTAGACAGGACTTAAAAGAATAAGGGCAGGAGCACACACTTCTGCATAATACATAATGCATTACGTATAAAAAAATAAACCAATCAAAATTTTTCATTTCCATCGTAAGAGTAGAAATGGAGGATTATGATTGGTTCATTTTCCTATGCATTATGCATTATGCAGAAATATGTGCTCCCGCCTTAACATGAAGTCCCGTGAAGTCGTAAGTTCACGTGAAACTTTTCACTTTGCACTTTGCTTCC
Source organism: Pogonomyrmex barbatus (assembly GCF_055798465.1). Taxonomy (NCBI): domain Eukaryota; kingdom Metazoa; phylum Arthropoda; class Insecta; order Hymenoptera; family Formicidae; genus Pogonomyrmex; species Pogonomyrmex barbatus. Next base: position 5,575,178 of record NW_028297149.1, read on the forward strand.
GCCCTAGGGGAAAAGTTACATGATCGACCCTCTCTGACCTATGATAATATAAAAGGAACTAGCCGAAAAATAAATCTTTTACGTGCTTCGATTGGCAACGCTGTCGCAGCTGTGAGTCACTTCGCGCGTGTTGTTTGCAGACGCGCATCTACCTTGCGTATGTTTGGTTGTACGTGTCAATCTGCTCGAGCTGTTGGAGTTGCTCTTGCGACGCACTTCTTCGACGAGGACGCCTATCTTTCGTGCAACGAGAAAGCTCCCTCCTGGTCGGAATCAGGATCAACGCCATGTGTACCACCGACAGCAACAGCATGAACAACGGGATGCAACGCGATGATGTCGGCGACGCATTTGGATCAATCGGCAGGTACGCGAATGGATCTCGCGACGCAAAGCACGCGCATGGCGCGTATGTTCATCATGCACATACATTTTAACGTCGTCACACATACATACGCGAATTATCGTCACACAGTGTTCGCGCGTAAAGCGTTGCTTTGTACAAGCGTAATTGAAATCCGTATTTGAAATTTTCACACGACATTACTATGGCTGCGTGTTACGATAGAAAATATATTTAATAATAAAATTTGATGTGACATCGATGAGTAATTAAATGCGATATGATATTGCAACAAAGAAAAGATACCCTATCTTGCACGAGTAGGAGGGACGTTGACTGATGTGATATGACATATAATAATAACGATATGCTAAAAATGAACTACTGCCCGATCGCGTTGAACAGACTAAATGTGATGTTCGCTTTTATCGATTTATGAATCATGTATAATTCGCAATTAAGTTATATTTTTTAGAAGAGAAAATGTAGAAATTATAGTCGCTAGATGGATGAACATTTTTTACAAGTAACATGATAAGTTCTTATTGATTTGATCAAACAATATAAGTGGGTCCGTTTTTTTTTAATAAAAAATTAATAAAATTATTCAAAATTGAGTTGCATATTTGTGAATTCTTTTGTATCTATTCTCAATTCTATATCTATTGTATATACATATAAATAATATAAGTAGTTGATTTCAATTCTAACAAAGAATTTTTTTTTAAATCTAATATAATAATTTTTTACGAGAACATAAATTTAAACGAAATTGAAGCTTGATTTTATTGAAAATTTGTGAAATTAAGTTTTTATTTCAAAAATTTTTGTATGTTTATTGACTAACAATGACAGAAACAATATAACTGCATAGTTTTTTACTTTTTAAAAATTGATTAAATTATTTAAAATTAAGTTATATTTATGAAGGATTCTTTTATATTCATTCTCAACATGATATATCCAGCATTATTAGTTCAAATCCCATTGATGAAATTTTTTAAATAAATTTTAAAAATAAATCTTTTCTATAAAAGCATAAGGAAATTAAAAACTTAATACAAAATTGAAATTTTTATTTGCAAAATTTTTATATGTAGCTTGAGAGAAGCTTTAAAAATTAAATGAAGTTATTTAATGAAGTTATTTAAAATCAAATCACATATCTATGAAGAGTTTTTTTTATATCTATTCTTAATATATTCTAATATATGAACATTATTAATTCAAATAATACAAAAGAATTTTTCTTTTAAGAAATTCTTAAAAATAATTTTTTCTATAAAAATAAATAAACTTAATATAGAAATTTAATATAAAAAAATTTAATAAAAATTGGAATTTTTGTTTGTACAATTTTTACATGTGTAGCTTGAGATTGTTGACTAAGGTTCATTCTGAATCCTTTTTTATAAAAATCTCTAAAAATAGCTCAATCAAAAGACTCATAAGTATATCAGATTTTCTTCCAGAAAGTAAGAATAAATTTGAAAATTTTAGAGCTTTGTTTCTATATGTTTCCAAACCAGTTTGTGACTATTAGAAATCTGTGCATACGTTACGAAATTTTCTAATATATTTACATGAGATACTGTGCATTTTATTTTCTAATAGTTTGAAATCAAGAACTCATATTATTTGAAATATTTGAATCAAGGATTGATTCCAATTTGGATTGGAATAAATCCTTGATTCAAATTTTGGAATAGATTTAAAATTAATAAAAAATAAAAACGGATTTAATCTGAATAATTTTGATTAACAAAATTAAAAATATTAGACATATTAATACAAACATATTATATTTATATATGTGTATATTTTATATATTTTATTTTAAAAATTTATTCATCAGTATTCATCAGTAAATATTAGACATTAAGAACTAATTAAAAAAGAACTTCCCGTAAAATAAAGAACAAAATAGAGTTTTGAGAAAATAAAAAAAATCTAAAAAACAGTTATCTATGGTAAAGGACTGCTCTTTAGAATAAAAGACATATGATCACCATACTTACAAGCCACTTTTGGAGGCACTTTTAAAAATGGATTCAGAATATGAATCTATAAAACAGTATGAATTCTGTTTTTTAATAAAAAGTTAATAAAGTTATTTGAAATCAAGCCATATATTTATAAAGAATTTTTCATATGTATTTCAATGTATTGTAACATGTGAACATGCAACATCATCAGCTCAAATCTGAAGAATTTTTTTCTTTTCCTTTTTTTTAATAAATTTTTTTAACAATACACTGGATGAACTTTCTACAAAAATATTAATTAATTTATTCTGTTCTATTAATTTATTCAATTTATTCTAAACATAATTTCAATTTAAAATTTATATTTTTTTAAATCTTATTTTATTATTTTAATTTTCTTAAACTTTGCTTTATTATATATTAAATAAATAAAATTTTATCTGCTTTTTATTAAAGTTTCGACAAATATTTAATTTATAATTCTCATGGGGGGAATAATAAAAGGGATTTTAATCGATATTAAAAATATTTGATTATCGAATTATTATAGAATCAATTCAACTACGTTGAAAGTCTGCTAAACTAAATGACACTAAATGACATAGTTGGTGATATAATTATTGAATTTACTTCATATTACGATTTAGCAACCAAGATTCTGTTTGCCGAGAAACCGACTATGTTTCTCGCTGTTATTTAATTTATGTTTCTATAAATCTTATCCTTTCGACAATTCTGCGATAGACAATTATGCATATTTAAGGAATAGTATCAAAATTCAGCAGACAAAAGATATATCAGACATAATATATCAGAGTATAAATATTTCTTTTATTTAAGCTTGAATATGTACTTGTCGCAAAATTATCAGAAGACTGTGAGATCTAAAAATGTATAAAAAAATCAAGTAAAACCGAGAATATGTTTAAAGAATATATAATAAATAGCATTACTCGGCAAGTAGGATCTTAAATGCCTAATGTCATTTTTTAATTAATTTTTTTTATGTATATATTTCTTATTTATTTATTTTTTTAATTTATATATAAATTTATACATAAATATATAAATTTATATATAAATTTATATATATTTATATATAAATATATAAATTTATATATAATTCAAAATAATTTTTTATAATTGTTTTAGACAATTGTTTATAATTGTTTTAGACAATTGCATGTCGCTAACGACGTGCGATATTTTTAATTGATCTACAACATGACAGTTCGAAGTCAGAATGATAATTAAATATGATATCGATTTTCCGAAAAAATCTTATTGCGAAAAATATTACCTCAATCACAAAACGAACTTTCCGACTATCCGTGTCGAATGTTTTTACAACCGAGTTTCCAAAGATATAAATCAATTATATTCTCCCGAAAAAAGGAAAAAGATGTAAAAGATTTCATTTATTTAATTTTTCTTTTTGATAATAAAAAAGTGATAGAAAGTTTATTTTAAAAAATATTCAAGAAAAAGTTTTTTTTATATGGAATTAGAACTAGGAATGTTAAATACAAGTATCATAATCACATATTATAGCATATCGAGAATGGACAATAAAGATATAGTAATTCTCATAATTTGATATTGAATAATAATATATTAATTTTTATTAATTTATTAGTAATTTTTATTTTAATTTATTATTATATTTTATTAATATATTATTGGAAAACAAAAGAGAAACATTATATATTCATATCGTTTTATCTGGTAAATAAGAATCTCAAATTATTTGTAAAAATTTTTTAAATTAAAAATTAATTTTTTAATTTTTATCATGTATTTGTGAAACAAGTTGATTTTTGGAACAAATTTAGAATGAAATTTTTAAATTTAAAATGAATTTAGAATGAAATTTTTTTAGGAGCAACATAGTTCCTGTTTCCAATCTAGCACAGTTAGCACCTACTCAACGTTATGCCACGTACTATAATATGAATCATACCAAGCGTGGTCTTGCTGTCATCTTCAATCATGAATTCTTCACCATCTCGCATCTTAAGCCCCGACATGGTACAAATGTCGATTGCGAAAATTTAACCATCACGTTGAAAAATCTTGGCTTTGATGTAAATCATTATCACAATTTGGTTCACAGAGATATAGTGAAACAGTTAGAAAAAGGTAAGTGGCATTTTAAATCATATCGTCATTTCTTTAAAAAAACAATTTTTTTTAGAATCTTTTTTTATTTCTTAAGAAATATTCATATAGAAATATAAACCAGATATTCGAAATTAATTTTATAAATGTCGTGTAAGATATCAGTATAGATATCAGTATAGATATCAGTACAGGCATATAGTATAGGCGTTCAAGATTTTTTTTCGGGATGGCGAAAGTTTGTGTTATCAATTCTGTTAACACAAACACAATTTTTTATGTTAATGAATTGCTTTTTTGGAGCTTAAAATATCTTCTTGTTTCTGATTTTGAATGAGAAAAATATTAGGTTTTGCCATAACTTTAACTTTAATTTTTTTTAATTTCGGGCGAGTTCTTCCCCTTCCCCCTCTGGATAGAATACATGATGGAAAGATATAATAATGTGATATGTATATATATGATGTCGCGCGCGCGCGCGCGCGCGCGCGCGTGTGTGTGTGTGTGTGTGTGTGTATACACACACGCATATTTCGCATTGTGTGCATGCATGCACACAATACGAAATAGAAAAAAATTGAATAAAATTGATACTTGTTATCTTTGCAGTTGCGGATATGGATCACTCCGAACATGATTGTTTGGTGGTAGCTGTATTAAGCCACGGTGAATTAGGATTGCTCTATGCTCATGATACCTCGTATAAAGCGGATTCTCTGTGGCAGTACTTTACTGCTGATAAGTGCCCGAGTCTCGCTGGCAGACCTAAGCTGTTCTTTATACAAGCCTGCCAGGGTGACAGATTGGATCCGGGTGTTAATCTTAAAGAACGTACTGAAACGGATGGATATGCTCCGACATTTCGTATTCCCACTCAAGCGGACTTCCTCATTGCTTATTCAACTATTCCAGGTACTGTTTCTGCATCTAAAAACTACATCATTATAAAAAGATAATATCTCGAGAGAAGGTTGAATTATCTGACTGAAATAACTTGCAATTTAAAAATAATTTTTGGAAATTGATAGGTTATTATTCTTGGAGGAACACAAGCCGCGGATCATGGTTTATGCAAGCATTATGCTCAGAATTACGTGAGAACGGTATTCGCTATGACTTATTGACTTTGCTGACATTTGTGTGCCAACGTGTTGCCCTGGATTTCGAGTCAAACACGCCGGACAACCTCGCTATGCATCAGCAGAAACAGATTCCGTGCATTACCACTATGTTGACTCGATTGGTAAAATTTACCTCTCCGAAGAATGGAGTTGTATAGCCTGTAGAATAAAAGAGATTATTATTGCTTTTATATACCTATTTACGGTATACAAGCCATATCGTTTAGCTGCAAATGGTGCAGTATCAATTTTATTCATGCGCCAACAGTTTGCTAATATGATTAGATGTACTAGATATGTAACATTTTATATATCCAGTATCGTTTTAAAATGATTTTAGAAATTCTGGTTGTGTCCCAATATAAATATATTACATTTAGATAATAGCAATATGGAATAATCTTTTTTTACAGAAAATTTTTTTTTTGCAGAAACAGATTTTTATACATGGTATTTTTATTTTCTCTTGTGCTCATTTTATTGTTCCTTTGTCTTTATTAGGAAAGCAGATTACTGCCAGAATTTCTTTCCTACATTTTCAATTTTCATTATTTATACTCCGTTAAATGACAAAAATTTGTGTTGTGATAAAAGTGCATCAATTTTTTTTTACATTTAGCGCAATTATTTACAATAAGTATTAAGTATAAAGTAATTAAAGTATAAGATATTTGGATCAATTTATTTGAAGGAAATTTCAAAAGCAAGTACCCAGGCATTTTATGTCCCGATTTTAGACATTGTTTTGTCCAGATATCTTGCTTATGACATTCTTATTTCGTACAATTAAAGTATATAATAAGTACAAATAAAAGAGTTATTGACTGCAAAAATACATGCTATATACAATATTCTTAATCATATTTTTCGTCAATAATTCATAAAAATATAAAACATATATAGAAAAGGTTATCGCTATTTCATATTACAGTAGCATCGATGTTATACACATACAAGCAGAATATTTTTTAATCATATATATAATTATAAATTATATATATATATATATATATATATTATAATGTGACTGTCCTGATCTTTCCAATGATTATATATATATATATATATATATATATATATATATATATATATATACATATATATAAATACATATATATATATACATAGACACATATATTTTATACCAAACCGGTAAAAGCAATATGTGCGTATTTTGCAATAAATAATAACCTGATATACAAAACAATGTTACAAAATGTTACAAAACACATTCAGTCTTACAGTACACAATTATGATCTGTCTGAGATAAAATAGTTGTAATTTACCATAAACTGCAATTGCAACGAGTATTCGAATGTTACAAAAGTGTTAAAGAAAGAAAAAGATGTAAGATAAGTCACATTGTAATTAGACTGTTAAGATGCGTTACCTTGCCTGCAAACACTGATTGTGAGATCATTCAGCGGGTTTGTAACTAGTTTAATGAGCATAAGATATTCGATAAGAATTTAAAGAAAAAAGAAAAAGAACAACTATCATATGACGGTGGAGATTGCTGTATTCGCAAGAGAAACGGTAACGAAATTTGCGAAACGTGATACAAAGTCTTTCATAGTAAGATAAATGGAATTTATATGCCTTATACACATAATTGTTTGATAACTATGGTTAAACTATGTAAGACTACTAGCATATGCATGACATGCATGGCGTATATTTAGACATTTTTGATATACAATGATAGTTTCTGCGAATCGTGTTCTCCTTTATTGTTCCTCATATAAGATATTTGCAGTTTTTATACAGACGTATTTTGCAATGCGAACATCTTATCTAAATGATATGAAAGCAATTGCTCAAAAGTGAAAGATGTCATTGCAAAATATAAAATTGCACAATGTCTCGCATTGTGTGTTGTGATAAACATGGCGCTAAGAATAGCCATTATTAGCGTTTTCGACCGCAATGAGTTTTGATCGTTCTGAGAGCGATTAATGACATATGATCTCCTTACTAGAGCTATAATCAAACTAATTATAATCATATTTTAACGAATAAACTTTTGGATTAATTAACTTTTGGAAAAGGCAGATAAATATATAGTGCAATAATTGATGCGCATTCAAGATATTCTTAATATATATAATATATATATATTAAATATAATTTCGTCTCATATATATATATATATATATATATATATATATATATAATTTTTCTAATACAAGAATTTACTATGATTAAACAGTCCGTTTGTGTCCACCAGTTACTAGATTAAGAGACGAATTATAAATTCAATGTTATTTGTCATGTACTATAAGAAATAATATCGATGATGGACAAACTGATGGATAAACAGATTAAGATTTTCAATTATGGGAAATTAGGAGTCGTTCATCCATGCCGGAAACTACGAAAACTATGGAAACTACAAATTCACGAAACTTTCTAGGAATATACGTACATCGCTGAAGATGATTTGAAAATAAGCCGAAACGTTCATATCACTGTAAATCCTCCTGTTTGAAAAATTATATATATATATATATATATTACGGTTTTAAGAATATTTTAAATGCACATTAATTACGCACTATAAATTCTCAGTTACTTTGAAAATTAATTAATTAATTAATTTGAGAGTTCATTAAAATAAGCATATTTTAATGATTTCAGACGCTTAATGCTTAAAAAAAAATATATTAAATAATTAAAAAGTAATTAAAAGATAATTAAAAATTTAATTTTATAATCTAATATTTTTTTTCTTTACACATTTTTAATCAAACTTGAATTTGATATATATTCAGTTCAGTCAATCTTGGATCGATTCAAATTTACTACAGTCGAAAACGGCATACATATACGGTATACATATATATATATATATATATATATATATATATGCCGCAAAAATTTGTATTGAAATTAAAATTTTTGAATCGATGTTACCGGAGTATTGAAGCAGTTTTGCAGCATCATTACATACATAGCTTTTAGTAATATTTTATGTGCTTTGTATCGTATATATTTGTAATATCTTTCTATACACGAACTTGTATACAAATTTACACAATAAATTGATACAACATAGATATTATATAAAATATATCAAAATATATCAAAATAATATATTATAAAATCTAAAATCTTAATATCTTTCTTTTAAATAACCAAAAATGTATTTTACATACACGTATTTCGTTGAGTAAGTAACGAATTTATTATATCTATATGTATCATAAATTTACAAATTTTTTTCAGTTTAATATATGTCATTATTGATATTAGTAAAGCTAAAATTATTTTTGCCTTTCGAGTTTAACAATAGAGATGATATAAAGCGTTTATACAAAAAAGATAGTAACCTAAAACACACATATATATATATAAAGTTAAGCAAAATTTATGAAAATTAGCAAAGATATCACTTATTTAAAAGCTATATAATGTTTAGCTTAATGTAACTTATTTTTATGGCCATTTACAGTTTTTTGTTCATAGCATAATATATGATTCATTAAATTATGTATGGTCCCTTTTAACTTACAAACAACTTATATACAAAATTTACAGATCCTGTCATTGAGGTACTTGTCCAGGAATATTAACTATCGTCATATTACTTGATAATCGTTGTGATCTTTCTGGCGCTGTGTACGGACGGATTAATTTCATATTGTAACTTTCACTATGATTAGTATTTAGACTCAAAGGGTCTAATATTGTAGTCATAGTCTGTGTACTTTTCTCTTCAGGCAGAGTTTCTACATTAGGAATAGGATTTCGTGAAAGACTTTCACATTCAACTGTCGTTTGTTCAACTGGAAGAGGGGCAGTCTTATTTCTCCGTGTAAAAGCTTTTATAATGCTTCTTCCTTCACTGGTACCTATTAAAAAATTTTATATAAAATTGGAGCATCAAGATATATTTATTACATAAATAACATAAATACGTACCATTGCACGATTCACTTATTAAAACTTCATCCTGAAATTTAAAGAAAAAAGATCAATGATAATGAAAAATCATTAAAAAAATTTGTCATTAGATTTTTAAAATGATGAATATAAATAGAGATAGCTATACAATTAATATTCATTCGCACCTTTGCTGCCAGAAGATCTTTAATAGGTTTAAAAGGATTGGAATGTACTGACATTCTTGATGGTGTATTTGACGCAACAGATTGTGTCTCCTGAATGCTTTTACGTTGATTATTTTGTAATTGTTTTACTCTGCTATTCAGGATAGTATAGTTCTTTACTATAGTATCCAACAACCACCTGCCAGAAAATAAGTTCTGATCATCAATATGGAAGTATATACCATTAAACTCCTATTCCGTGCGTATATTTAAATTTTCTTAATTGTAATTATAAGCTTACTTATATCCATCTTTTATGCCTGCAGTATTGCTCTTGGATTGTTCCTTGTCAAAAATGCAAGAGCACGTTTCGACCCTTGTCGGACATCTCATAGTGTTGGCTGCATGCTCTACATCCAGATTTTCAACTACATCCAACTCGTCGATAGCTCCATTTAAATCCTGTTTGTTGGCGAGTCTATACATACATCACGAAAATTTGAATGAGATTATTATCGACAATACAAACATAATTTGCATATAATGATTAATATCCTTGATCATTTCAACATCCTTGATCATTATATGCAAATGATCTAATTTGTTTTTCCTAAACTATAGAGAGTGTATATTCAAAAGCATGAAGTACACGAAATGTGCGCAGATAAAAGTGTGCAGAGACATAAATTCAATTAATCTCTTACAACAATATTGGTTTCGTCGAGATATGCTCATGTGTGATTAATTCATTAAACACGACTTTATTTTCCGCAAGACGAGAAATATCGCTAGCATCCACCACGTATATAAGACCATGTATCTAGAAGACGTCAAATAAGACGTGAAATAGAATATTGGAGTTTTTCTTTGCCGATCGCTCAATCTCACTGATATTTTTATCACAACGTTTATTTATGATACATTGTCTATTTACAAACATACATAGGTTACTCACATCGTTGTAATATTTAGGCCACAACGCTCTGATCTGGGAACTACCTCCTACATCGTATATCTTCACGAAATAGGATTTATGCTTTAAGGATACCGTCCGGAATCCCATCGTAGGCAATACATTCTGATCTGGATCTAGATAGAAAAAGAAACATATTACGCAAAAAAAAAGAGAATTGATGCTGTGCAGTGATAAACTCTCCCAGTATCTCTCCGTTAAAAACTTTTTAATTCTTAAAAACATTTTTACCGCCACTGATGTGGTTCAGTATCGTCGACTTCCCAGCGTTGTCCAGTCCCACAATGAGCAGGATAATGGTCCTGAAATCGCGAAAAAGGAATGTAAACAAGATCATCCCCCATTCCCCATCTCCCACGATCTCCTCTCATCACACGCATCTTTTGTGTCGTAAATAAATGCATACTTTTCCGCGGCACGGTTCCTTCGCAGCCTCTTCAGCACGCTCCTGATGCAATTGCCCATCGCGGAGGGGGGAGAAAAATCCGCGACTAGGTATTTCTCGTGGTCCTAATCGCGCTCCGACGGGCTCCTGTCATCCATCGCGTATACAACCTCGCGTAATCGGCATACATATACATACACCATCAGTCACCATCATACATGCGTGACGCATCACGCGCATGTATAAAGCGTCCCAAAAGTAGCCAGTCAAATGCGTCTGTTGATTATTTTTCACTTTTTGTTTAAAATACCTATCTCTTTTTACGTATTAATATCATAGGAAAAGAGGCAGATATAAGTATATTTTTTTATATTATTTTGGAAATGTAATAGAGGTAATTAAGTCGAGATCGGTTTGGCCGAGGCGCCAGTTGAACTTGCTACAGCTCTGGGGGATACTCCACAGCATAAATGTTTAGAACACCCTATATATCCCGCATATGCGTCATTCGGACTGATCGTGTTTAGAGCTGATATTTACTGTTATGATTACTTACATTATGATTATTTGCAATTTTAATATGTACCTCTGTAAAAATAATTTTGAAAAATTCTGAACTTTACTTCCGCCAAAGTTGTATAAAATCCTTGAGACCTATCTTATCTTCGATGTATTTTTGTATTTCAAATTAATTAGATATAATTTTGTTGTCCCATTTCTACCAATCTAAATTAACTTCAATCTCGTTTAATTTATTATCTTTTTAGTTCTAAGGATTAGAAAAAATGGAAAATAAATTAAACCGAAATTAAAATTAATACAAATCAGTAAAAATGAAATAAATAATCAAAATTTGAATCAAAATTAATCAAAATTTTTAATTACTTTAATGTAAACAAAAGCTTACACACAAAATCAGTCCGAAAATTCGATTTATTTGCATTCACGTATCACATTCTATATTGGCATAACTTATGGTACAAGGAACCACCTTGACCGGTTGTTTTACACATATACAAGAACGCTGCGTGATATTGTCTGTACAGTGTACGATTATTTAATACTGTTTCACGTATCACATTCGGTATTGTTTAACACGTTTGTATATTATTGCGATGTCAGCTATGGTAGACCAAGATCTAAAAAAGATTAAAATTGGATTTATTGGTGGTGGAAATATGGCCAGTGCCATAGGCGCTGGTTTAATTCGAAAAAGTAAATATCTTCACGTCACTTTTCAAACTAAAAGAAAACGTGTACAGAAATTACAGAATGATACACATTTTATTTTCTCCTTTGTGCAACAGATGTATTAACTCCAGAAAATGTCTGGATCTCCAGTCGTACAGACAGGACGCATAGGTTTTGGAAAGATTTAGGAGCAAAGCCAACGTTTAGTAACAGCCAAGTCGTAGACAACTGCGATGTTGTGTTTTTATCTGTGAAACCGCAAATACTGGAGGATGCGCTTGAAACTGTAAAGTCTGCTACGGGCGAAAAGTTCGAAAGTAAGCTCTTTATCTCGGTTCTTGCTGGTGTACCCCTTGAAGTCTTATATGCTGTAAGTTAAGCAGATTTTGTATGACTTTGTAACATTGATATTATAATATTGTTTCAATTCTTACTGACAATTCAACTTTCTAAAATAATTTTTAGAAAATCAGATGGATTGTGAATTCACCAAGGATAATTAGGACCATGCCAAATACACCCATGATGGTTGGGGAGGGAATTATAGGTACATCAAAAGAACATAGAACGCAACATAGAAGACAAACTTGTGTATTAATAACTTGTATATTAATAACTTGTGTATTAATAACTTGTGTATAAATATAATTTTTAGTTTATTGCAGCAACGAAGATGCTACTTCAATGGATTTACAACTGGTAGATAAGTTATTCTCTTATATCGGTATGAGTCAAAATGTTCCAGAGAGTCTTATGAATGCTGTTGGTACTCTATCAGGTTGTGGTCCAGCATTTGTAAGTTGTTACAATAATTATCTCATGATTAGAGAAGTAGGAATATATAGCATATATATTGTTTCAAATTATTTTTTTATTCAGGTATATCCAATCATAGAGGCATTAGCAGATGGGGCTGTAAGAATGGGTGTGCCAAGGCCAATGGCAACTAAATTTGCGGCACAAGTGCTGATAGGTGCTGGTAAAATGGTACTCGAGACCGGACGACATCCCGGCCAATTGAAAGACGAGGTCTGCTCGCCTGGAGGTACCACCATTACTGGCATTCACGCTATAGAAATAGGCGGAGTCAGGTACTTGACAAGATATTTTATACATCTTTTTGTGATATAATGGCAATAATAATTTAATTTTTAAATCTTGATATTTTGCTTAATTGAAAACAGAGGATCTTTCATGAACGCTATCGAAGCTGCTGTGAAGAGATCAAACGAACTAACAGCTCTATCATATAACAATAACATGGATCCAAAATAATTTTGGGATACATAATAGATTAAATAAACATTAGTTATCCATTACTTAGTTGGATATAATATTTTGTATTCATTTATTAAAGATATTATTTAAAGATATTAGATTCATATAATACAAGCATGTAATTTTCTAAGTCTTGTTTTTTTTTTAAGTGCGAATTTTATTTTTGCGAAACGTGATATAATTCAGTGATATAGTTTATAAAAGTTTATATATACAAAAATAAATATATACATCATGTTAATTACCTCAGAAAAAAGTTCCAAATTGGTGACAGATTATTTTATAATTAAGATTTATAACAATCTGTTGCTCTGAATATTTATAATAATAATAATAATTTACAATATCTACATGCAAACTTAAATTTGATTGTCTTATTTATTTTGTACATGTTAAGGCAATAACTCAAAAAATTTAAGTAGTAAGCGAATCAACTAATCACAATATAAAATTATTGTTAAGAATGATTAAGAATGTTTAATCAATTCTGTTTAAATCTTACTGCTCAAATTTTTCTATGGCATAGAAAATGCTATATCGCGCGTGTAGGAAATCTAATTTTTTGAATATTCTACACAACGCGAAGGATCTGTAGGATAATATTCTTGACATTTAGTCATCAGTCTCTTGAGTGCTTGAATGTATTTCCTCTGAGTTTCATCATTCATAACGTGAGCAACATTCTTGGAGAAGATCTTCTCTCTACCGGTACGAGCATGGATACCAACCATAGTTACACCGATAGGCCATGGAGAATTCCCTATTGCCATTTGCAAGTAGGCATCACTAGCCTGAAATAAAAACAATCAATGTTATATAAAACACTCGGAACACTCTTTATTGTAGATATTATTATTACATTTGCCATATTGACAAGATACTCATATGTAATTAGATGCATACCAATATATAATTACGCTGTAATAGATGCTTAACGATTTCTGTTAAACTGTCAGTTATATCCTCTGGAAGAGATTTGTTTTTCAGCTTTCTTAAGAGCGGCTTTAAATATTCTCTTGTTTGAGCATACGTAGCGCTGTTCATCTTCCCCTTCGTGCTCATCTTCTCGGCGGTTGACCGGCTATTTAATTGATTGCCCCACATTTGAACCAAATATTGTACAAACAGAGTAATTACATTCATATCGAAGTCTTTGTCTCCCTTGTTCAGTTTCGTCGACATTTTTTCTATATCTTCATAAGTAACACCCTCATCAGGTACATTCACATCTCCCTTACCATCAAGATTTTGGGACTTAGAAGATGTCAAGATCTCATTGAGATATGCTTGATCCACTTGTTCCATGGCCTCTTGAAAATCATTTCTAAATCCCTATTGATAAAATATTGATAAAAATTGTCATTTTTTTACCATTTGGATTGAAGAAATATATAAGCATATTGAAACTTTACTTTATTCACTTCTGGTTCAAGAATTTCACACTTTCTCAATCTTTTGAATGCTTCAATCTCAGATTCACCAAATATCAATATGGGTTCTCCCCGTTCACGTAATCGCCTGATTACTTCCTGTCTGGATAGCAAATGTTCCGAGCTGCTGTCTGTTACATGTTCTTCCGAATGCTGACTGTCATTGGAAGGAGCATCTTCATTGCTCCCCTTGTCAGTCTCGTGCACTTCCTGTTGCTTAAATATCAGCTGACTCCTTTTAAAGTATTTCTTATTATTTTCCTGTGGAGAAAATATTTCAACGTAAATATCTATCAAATTATTACATATAACGCCACAAAATCACAAAACACATGTAACATACCAAGACATGGCTCTCTTCCAATTCCTTGCGTTTCTTCATTATCTCCGCTTTTAGAATATCCATCTTGCTAATAAATGGATAAACAATCTAATTATCAAAAAATAAGCTTTATTAGCGTTTCACGCTACAATTTATCTTCCAAAAAGAGGTTATATGAATTATTATTAACACCTTAATGAATTATTTATTAACACATATATTATTTATTAACACAGTTTCGTTGCGTTAATAAACTTTTTTTTCAAATCTGCTTAATCTCTTTATCAAATTTTCTGTCGCGTAGCGAATTTATTTAATTTTTCAGAGAGACTCGGAAATAAATTGTTCATGATGTAAACATAGAGAACAAAAATCCATAAAGGCCACAAAAGTCCGCCATTATAGCCATAGAAAATGCAGAGAGATGTAAGGAATAGAGATTCTCTAATAAGAGTTAGTGTCGGTTCACAATAAACCATCTATTGTGAACCGATACTTATGAAACAAACCAGCCATTTCTTAACAATTGCCGCTTATATTTAAATACATTTAATATTTGCGTTATTTTTTAATTTAAATAATACAAATAATTTACAAATAATACAATACATTTTAAAGGTATTAATAAATACCTAATACATTTTTATATGTTTAAATAATGTACAACTTATAAAATTGTTTATGTTTAATATCTTTCCTTATCAAACTTATCTTTGAAAGTCAAATATATAAAAAAAGAAATAAATAAAATTTTTGGTTTTTAAAATTTATTTCAAAAAACATTATATCTAATCATTTTTAATAATTCTTCAATCTTCTTCTACACATATTTTCTTTAAACGTATTTTAGTGTCGGTCCACAATAAGTATTTAATTTTTAAGCCGTAAGAAATTGACTAATCACAATCGAGTATTCTTTTCATATTCGATTATAATTGGTCAATTTCTTACTTCTTAAAGCTTAAATCACCTATTGTGGACCGACACTTAAGATTTATGTGCGTAAAGATTAGAGAAAGACTCCTCCCCATCACTCTGGGTGTGTGAGGCGGGCGGGGGGGGCACGCTATCTCTCTTTTTTTCTCTCCCATTATCTTTCTCTCTCTCTCTCTCATTCTCTCTCTCTCTCTTGTCTCGTTTTGGTAAAAGAGACTCTGCATAGAAAGAGCAATGTCTAACTAAAGTTTTGCTATTGTGACTCTTATTAGTGTCGGTCCACAATAAGCGATTTAAGCTTTAAGAAGTAAGAAATTGACCAATCATAATCGAATATGAAAAGAATAATCGACTATGATTGGTCAATTTCTTACGGCTTAAAGATTAAATACTTATTGTGGACTGACACTAAAGCGGCGTCTACAATAAGACTTTAAGACATAAGATTTAAGAAATTGGCCAATCATAATCGATTTATAGAAGAATAATCGATTGTGATTGACCAATTTTTAAGTCTTACATCTTAAAGTCTCATTGTAGACACTGTTTAGTGTCGGTCCACAATAGGTGATTTAAGCTTTAAGAACTAAGAAATTGACCAATTATAATCGAATATGAAAAGAATAATCGACTATGATTGGTCAATTTCTTACGACTTAGAGATTAAATACTTATTGTGGACCGACACTTACCGGAAACGTTCTTTTACGAGTCCTGTGTAAATCGCGTTGAAACGGTAGAATGTAGTGATTACAATTCGCAGGTAATTTAGCAATAAATATCGTTTATTTGACAAAAATATTAAATCAGATTTGTTAATTGAATATTTATAAATAAATTTCTGCTAGGAAATTGTTTTATATCTAGTAGATCATGTGGATGTGACTGGATGAATCTTATAGTTATAGCTGATAGTATACGTTCTTGCTTGTGCACACGTGCTTGCCGCAACGTAACCTTAAATCTATTTCAAGACTGTTTATACAGATTTGTAGGAGAGTGAAAATAGAGATGATTGAGCTGCAAATTAATAATCGAAATTATATCCTGTTACTTTAGAAAATGCCGCCAAAAAGAGGAAAAGTACAGAAGGAAGAAGTACAGGTCTCGCTTGGACCTCAACTTCGCGAAGGAGAGGTCGTTTTCGGAGTGGCTCACATCTTCGCCAGTTTTAACGATACATTTGTGCACGTTACTGATTTATCGGGAAGGTTTGTGTTATGTTTAATCATGAGATCTATTCTTTCTAGCTGGACTTTTTGCATGGTTCATCTTTTTTCTTTTTTTCTTAATATTAGAAAAAAAGAAAGATGAACGGTTGCAAAAAAATTCAATTAAAAAGAACAAATTTAGGACTTTATTAGTATTAATTTTATAAACTTATGATATACGTTTGATTTTTATAGAGAAACAATCGCTAGAGTTACTGGTGGCATGAAAGTAAAAGCAGACCGTGACGAAGCTTCTCCGTATGCTGCTATGCTTGCGGCTCAGGTATATATTGCTTGATTTAATAATTATATTTAAATTATAAATATTGTATCTTTATATATTGATATCCACATCCAGGCAGCACCTAGATGATAAATCAACATAATCTAAGGAGCGTTCATGTTTGTGAAAAAACAAATTCCTTTTGATAATTGAAAACATGTACTTGTATCATGTACTTTCCTCTCAAGCAAAAGAAAACATTCAATATATTCAATGTTATACGTACACACACATTGCACACATACACTCACAATATTTTAACATTATTATATATATTTTATATATATATATATATATATATATATACTAATTTTATTTATTTTATGTATATATTGCTTATAGCTGGATTATTTAGAATATCTCTGGTATTTTTAATGATATGAAAAAACACCAAAAGGTAGTTGTTCATTTTAAAGTAGCAAATATTATGATCGAAATTTTCTTTAATGATTATTATTTTACGAAATTTCAAGATCAATATTTTTTTTTAATAGAATGGTATATTTTCATTAACATAATAATACAGTTCATAAAAGAACAAATTCAATCACAAGATATGTTGTTAGCCTAAGATATGTTAAATATGATGTTAAATATTGATGTTAAATATATCTTATATGATTGAATTTTTTTTATGAACTATGTTATTATGTTAATGAAAATATATCATTCCATTTAAAAAAAATGATAATGATCTCGAAATGACCCAGTTACGAGAAACATTTTGTATATTGATTAGAGGTATTTAATATAATATTAAAATGTTAATTATAAATTGCACTTTTATCTTTTGCAGGATGTAGCAGAAAAATGTAAATCGCTAGGGATTACAGCACTGCACATCAAATTAAGAGCTACAGGAGGCAATAAAACAAAAACTCCTGGACCAGGTGCGCAATCTGCTCTGCGTGCTTTAGCTCGTTCAAGCATGAAAATTGGTCGTATTGAAGATGTCACTCCTATTCCATCGGATTCCACTCGCAGGAAGGGAGGTCGTCGTGGACGTAGGCTATAAACTATTCTTATTCTATGTTCTTTATTATCTTTCAATAAATGTTTAAAAGAAAAAAAAGACATTGTGTTTCTTGTGAAATACTGCACAATTTTTTTTTATACAGATTATTTCTATAAAACTATGCTTTATATACTTATTACAATATCCTTATGAAACAATTTCGCGTGATAACGAATACATGAAAATATTCTTAATGTAAGAATCGATTTTTTTAATTATATAATATAGAACAATATGATTAATGATAAATTTTGAAAAAGTATATAAAATTTGTATGTATATGGATTAACAACTTGCATCATACGCTTTATGTTTTTAGTGCCGATAAATATACTATAAAATAATACATTGAATTATAAATATTTAAACGTCCTTAATATTATAATTTCATGAGTTATTATATAAGCGAAAAATTATAAAGCATTCATGTACAGAGTATTCTGTATCTCTGTAATCATCCCAAATTGAAACAAATTATACTTCACGAATTAATTGACCAACATTAAGATAACTTCACTTTTACATCTACCTTTTGTGGTGATTTATGTTCCAATGCTGCAATGGTTTACATATCCATGTTGCATGATAAATCCAACTGTAATTGGATTTTCATTATTTTTGTTAGCATCGTGCGGAATTACGTATAAACGTATTACAGCTTTGTTCCCTTTACGCCATACTACAAGCCTAAAAAATTTGCATAAACAATAAAATCTATATTATCTATGTATTAATTTTACGTAACATGTACACTTATATTCTACATACTTTGGATCATCTTGAAAATTATGATTATCACTTGTATCATCATATTCAGCAGCATCATCTCTTGGTGGAAGTATAAATGAGCTGTGGGGCAGCATCAAATCTGCATTTGGTATAATTTTTATTGGTTTAGGATCTTCTGTCACAAGTGCTTGCTGTACAGCAGATGGCAGCAAATTTAGAGATTCACTTCCCTATAATTATAATCAAAATATTAAAATGTTAATGTTTCATAAAATGTTTTATAAAAAATGTTATAATATTCGATATATTACTTGTGTATCCTCCTGTTTAGCGTCATTTTCTTCAATCAATGAAGTAGATAACGAAGCATTTAAATGCAGAATAGTTATTTGAGTCTGATGCTGCGTTGGATTGCAGAATTTAAGAAGCAATTCACTTGATTTCCCTGGTCGAAGTGGTTCACGAGTAACGATCTTTACTTCTGGAATATGATAACTAAAGACAAAAAACAATTTTGATTTTCATAAAGCTTCATAAGCACAAATATAAGTCAAGATTAAGTCTTAAATTAATCAATGATTGATACTTTAATGTAATATTTACAATGCAGCTAAAAAAATCTTGAATTTTGTAGATTGGGGGCAGAGATCCGATTTGCTAACATTATGTTCACACACTCTGCAACGTTGTGATCGTTTGACCAAAAACTGTCTATGCTGAGGGGGCAATTCGTTTATCTTCTCAGCTTGCACCTCTGGATGCTGTAATCTTTGTTCCAATGTAGTAACTGTTACACAAAATTATTTATAATAATATATTAATAATATATTTATAATAAAATATATAATTATATATATGTCGATTTGTATCAAAATCTATGTTACATGCTTAATAGCTTTCTTACTTTTAGTTATATCTACAGATTCTGCAAATATATGTCTCCCGGTAATTCCTCTACTTCCTCGCTTGCAACAGATGGTACTGGTTGAGCAGACGATTGAGATTGCATTGGTGGTTTTATGGGACGTCCGATACGCTTGCAAACTAGTGCTGATGTAAAACTACATTGTCTGCTATTGGCAAGTCAAAAGTAATTAGAAAATAATTCGAAAAACATCTTAGAGCAAATAAATAATTAGTTCTTACTGAACTTACAGCTGGCATAAAAGAACGTTTTGGATGAAATTTCTTTCTTTCACACTGTTGTTTCTCTATAGAAGCTAATATCTTATGATAATCAATAAGAACATTAATACGTGTTACATGTGGATTTTCCTGCTCGGGCCATCCTCCAGTTGCTATGAGCACAAATTCAAGAGATATTTTTTAGAAAAATATTTTAAAATTGTTATTTATATTTTTATTACCAATGATAATTTTCTTACCTACGGATTGATCAGGTATTCCTGCATCTCGAGAACTCCATCGGCATAATGAACAGAATAAATAATATACTTTTTTGGGAGTAGCTTTAACATCCTTGTTTTCTTCACCTTCAGCCACAGTTGCTGCTGTTCTCACTGATGCTAATCCTGCTCTTGTACATAATGTTTGAAAGCAACAAGGATAGTCGAAACAATTGGAGCATCTGTAAATATGTTATTATTACTATCATCATAATTTCATCTTTAGAATAAGAAGTAATTAATTCTAATATATTGTAAACATACTTGTTCTTTTTAAGACGCACTTCTGATGAATGCAAATTCTCCACACAATTAGGGCAGTAATGGGAGTTGACTTGAACATAAAAGACGTCTTTCAGAAACATAAGAACTTTGCACACATATTAAAATACTTCGAGAGCAAATTCAATAATCAAGTATAGTCCCAATTAAATCCTTTTAATCCAATTGAACTCCAGATTTACTCATTCACTTTAAAAAACGCACCTCCTGACAAACATAGTAGCCGCATCGTATCATCAGGCAATGTCGACAAAAATATATCTTTGATTTAAGTATGTCATACTGAAATGAATGAATTTTAAAATCTGTGAACTATGAAAATTCTAGTAGCTACGGATATTCATCTTGGTTTTAATCTCAATAAGAAGAGAGGTTTGTTTTCATAATTTTTCAATAATGCTGTTACAAGTAAGAGAAAAACATTAGATTGAAAATCGATATCACAATGAACATGATAATTTTTCTTGACAGGAGGACAATCGGATGATAGTTTTATTACATTGGAAGAAATACTGAAGTATGGCCAGGATAATGAAGTCGACTTCATTTTGCTGGGTGGCGATTTGTTTCATGATACTAAACCAACGCAAGCCACATTACTCAGATGTGTGTTGAATTGTTGCGAAAATATTGCCTAGGTTCCAAGTGAGTTATATTTAAATTGGCATTAAACTAAACTAATGTAACAGTTAATATAAAAGTAATATGATAAAAGGATATAAGATTCCAGACATAATGAACAAGAAACAAGAAAATAGAGATAACAAGTTAAATTATAAACAAGAGAAAACAAATTAATACATAAGAATCTATAATTTACAATTAAGAAATATTAAGGAATATACTCTTTCATTGATTGAAGATAATTTTCTGTTTTTAACTTTTTATATTCTTATATATTCTCATTTGTAGTGTTTGGATACAAAATAATTTTTTTAATTATATTTTTAGAGAATGCAAACTACAATTCTTAAGTGACTCAGATGTGATATTCTGACACTGCGCACAAAAGCATGTGAATTATGAAAATCCTAATTTAAATGTTTCAATGCCAGTATTTATCATCCATGGGAATCATGATGATCCAAGTATAAACTTTTTTCTTATTAAGTTTCTAATTATACCTTATATCAAATTATATTTTATTTGTTATCTGTTAGGTTTTGGTTGGATCAATGGATGTACTGTCAGCTACTGGATTTGTGAATTACTTTGGCAAATGGACAGATCTTACTCGCCATTGTTGTCTCACCAATAATTTTGAAAAAAAATAATACTCATGTTGCACTTTATGGTTTGAGTTATATTAATGATCAAAGATTATCCAGACTATACAGAGATGAGAAGGTATATCTGTTTCATGAATATTTTCATATTTGATTACAGTGATTAACAATAATTTTTGAAAATAGGATTTATTATGCCCGAAAGATATTGATACTTTCAACATATTTGTTCTACATCAAAATCGCGTCAAGCATGGCGATTATGTTTATATTCCAGAAAATAGATTGCATTAATTTCTTAATTTAGTTATTTGGGGTCACGAGCATGAATGTCGTATTGATGCTGAGTTAAATGAAGGTGGATACTATATTTCCCAACCAGGTAAAACTATGTTTCTTCTGAAATTTACATATAGATAATATAAATGTTAACTTCTCCAGTTAATTTCTCAATAATTATAAAATTTTAGGAAGTTCTATTGCTACTTCTTTATGTGAAGGTGAATCGAAACCTAAACATGTAGGTCTCCTTAAAATTAATAAGAGGCATTTCAAAATGAAGCCTTTAAAGTTGAAAAGTGTTCGGCCATATATTTTTGATAACATGATTCTTCAAGATCGTGACATTAAAATAGAGAATTGTGTCTCTAATAGCAGATTCTATATGTCATTATGTAGATCAGTATATTGAAGATGAATTCATGCCTCGAGTAGCTGAACAGCTCACAGGTAAATTAATCATGTTATAAACAGTTTTCTAAAAAAATTAAAATTTCTAAAAAGTATATATTCTCTCTCTCTCTCTCTCTCTCTCTCTCTCTCTCTCTCTCTCTCTTATACTTTTATTATTTATAATATAATGTGAATTTAAAAATGTCATATTCTAGGATACTCTAATCAACCGATGCAACCATTAATTCGATTAAGAATCTTTTATGATGACAATGAACAATTTGACACATTAAGGTTTGAGAATAATATATTTAATTTATAATAATTTTATATTGCTGTATATATTCATTCTTCATTCTTCATTCTTATTTATTTTTAAAAACAAAAAATGTATGTTTCTAGTTTAGCACAAAAATACTGTGATGAAGTTGCTAATCCAATGGACATGATTTTATTTCGTAAAATAAAGAGTGGAGAGAAAGCAAAACGTGCCATTCGTGATGGAATTGATGATATCGACGATATTACAGAATTATTCCAGGAAGATGTAAAAACATTCTTTTTGTGATATAATTAATTTGATTTGATTTGACATCTTTTAACACTCTCGAGATTTTTTATTTTTGCAGGCAGGGCAGGATTGGTGCAGCACAGTGCCAGGTGGAATTAAGAAATATTTTGATATGGAAGAAAATAAAGATAAATTAACGGTATTGACTGTAACAACATTGAATGAAGCTTTAAATCGATATGTTGAACGAAACGATATAGACGCCTTCAAGAATATTGTAAGGTAATTAGTGATAATTTATTTTCAAAATTAATACTCGTGAATTTCAACTCATAATTTATCTGAATTGTTTGGGTTTACTTAGAGATCAAATGAAAAGAACCATTGAATACGTTCGAGCACAAAATACTGAAACAACCGAAGATATTAAAAATTTCCGCGATAAGAGACTTTCTGAAGATCAACAGGAGCAAGATAATGTAATGATTTGTATATGAGATTTGTATATGATGTTCATATTTACATATGTGTGTAGCATATAAGATTTTTATGAATATACCTTTTTGCAAGTTCTAAAAGCTCTAACAACCAACAAGCATTCACAAATAAGTTCTAGAATTGGAGAGCATTCTCGTAATGCTGATGTAACAATTAAAAATGATAGTGATGAAGATAATTTCAGTTCAATATTATCGACCAAGACTAAAGAGAGGGGTAGAGGTTCAAGAGGTTGCAGAGGATCTAGAGGAGGCAAAGAAAAATCTAATGAAGGGGGGAATGCATCTATTATAAAAATGCTGGTATAAACAATTATCTAAAAATATTGTTAGAGTACATTAATTTGTGTGTTTGATGATTACATTTATATTTTTAAACAGAATTCTAGGAGTGCGCAGTCAAAGAAAACTCGTGATCAATATATTGTAATAAGTGATTCCGAATAATATATATAAGAAAATATAAGAAAATATAAGAAAACTATATATGCATGTGTATGTATCTACACATAGAAAAGTAAGTAGATTATATTCTTTTTTATATACATAGATGAACATTATTTTGTATACATATAAAATTTAATGAAAAGTATTCTTATATATTAAAATATGAATGTATGTAGAAGATAATTTTAATATATAAAGTTTTACAAAAACGGTCAAAAAGTTTAAGCCAATATATTCCTATATCCCTATAAAATAAGTTTTTCTGAATATTCCGCACGCTTCAATTATATAGCTAAATTCCCTATTTAACTGCGCATGACCATTGCGTTTCACAGTCAATGAAATCACCTTAGTGTCGGTTCACAATAAGTATTTAATCTTTAAGTCGTAAGAAATTGACCAATCATAGTCGATTATTCTTTTCATATTCGATTATAATTGGTCAATTTCTTACTTCTTAAAGCTTAAATCACCTATTGTGGATCGAGACTTAGAGGGTCTTTAGTAAAAGTCCAAACGAATTGATCAAACAGTATCCATAATTTGCGACACTCGATCGTAATTGGTCAATTAAACGCATGTACACGATAAGCACCTTCGACGAATTTCACATCTAGACGTTCATTTGTTCGAAGACGCGAGCACGCGAGGTGCAGCGCTCCGGATCTGTCAAAGTCGACGTCGTCGCGCGGTTATGGTTATCCCGAGGACAAGCTTTTGGTCGCGCATCTTATGATACATACGAACGAGATTCAAAACGGACGCGGACGGTACCAGGACGAACCATGGTGCTGAACGACTGCGCGGACCCGGAGAAGGTGGGATGCGGCTTCAATGCGTTCCGGGAGGTAGACGAGGTGACCGATCTGATAGCGGAGCTGAGAAGGCCGGATCTGACGGCGAGTCTCGTTGAGAGGAATCGGGACCGCTTCAACTTTATTCTGTCGCAATACCAAGACCAGCACCATCTCCTGGACCCGTATCTTGAGAGAATCCTAGGATCCTTGTTATCGATCATTAAAGATGATGACACTCCAGAGAACATCAAGCATAACACATTCAAATATCTGTTTATTATCATGTCTGTGAAGACATATAAGAAGATTGTTACTTACCTCCCACATGAAGTGGTGGATCTCTTGCCTGTGCTGAAGATGCTGGAAAAACAAGATCCGAATGATGTGGAAACGTGGGAGACTAGGTATGTCTTACTTGTCTGGTTGTCCATCATCTCGAAGATACCATTTCCTCTATCTCGTTTGGAGATGTCAGAGAACATGGATCCAGAGCAAACTATCATTGTCAGGTATTATCGATGCTATTACTCATATTATATAATGTTTAATTAAAAGATGATAGAATATACGTTGCTTTTACTTTTATATATGTTTTAGAATTTTAAAAGTATGCAAATTGTATTGCCTTTCAAAAGATGCGTGTGCTGTAGCAGCTGTGTTTTTAGTAGCAAACTTTTTAACAAGATCAGATGTCAAGAAGTTATACTTGGAAGAAATGATTATGTGGTGTTTAAAGGTAATGTTTTCTTCATGATATAAAATGTGAATAATATTTTTGTATATAAAAAAATTTTTTGTTTAATATTTTATATTTTTCAGTGTATAGAAAATGATCCTCTGAGACATGGACCTCTGGCTGTAATAGCTTCAATATTAAAACACAGTGCCAGAGAGGATGTCAAGCCGTATAGCCAAATGCTTCTAGATAATATGCTGAAGCTTCGACTGAGCGACAATCCCGCAGATCTTATTAGAAAATTTGGAATAAAAGTTGTTCAGCGCATAGGTATTAGAAACTTTAAAATATATATTTTATTTAATATATTCACTTCTTGTAATTATTAAAATATTTTTTATTTGATAGGTTTGGTATTGTTAAAAACAAAATTAGCATCCTGGCGCTATCAGAAAATGAGTCGGCCAATAAGTATCATGCCTAATGTTAAAATGGATAATATTGGTAACACTGAAAATGTTATTGAGATTAAGAAATCCATCTCAAATGATAATGAAGATCAAGAGATTCCTCCAGCCATCGAGGATATAATAGAGCAACTCATACAGGGTCTTCGAGATAAAGCTATTACTATAAGGTATGCACATGTTATATTTATATATTTTCCATATTAAAATATTAAATTATATATATAGATGTACAATGTAAAAATCATATAATAAATTTATATAATATACCAATTACATTATATGATATAGATGGTCAGCAGCAAAAGGTATTGGCAGAATAACAGCGAGATTGCCGGTGGATTTAGCTGACGACGTATTAGGATTTGTATTGAATCTTTTTTCTGGACGTGAATCAGATTCGGCATGGCATGGCGGTTGTTTAGCTCTCGCGGAGCTTGGTATATAGCATATACTTTTTATGTTTAGAAATATATAACAATTTTTATTCCATCATTTGTATGTATATTTGTACTGCACATATTTCAGGAAGACGTGGCCTATTATTACCTCATCGTTTGAGTGATGTCATTCCCGTAGTCCTACAAGCCTTAGTCTTTGACGAACCTAGAGCTTACGGATCGATCGGTTATTTAATCAGAGATGCTGCTTGTTATATATGTTGGTCTTTCCCAAGAGCCTACGATTCGCACATTTTTGAACGTTATGTCAAAGAAATCGCGGCAATGTTATTAGTTGTAACGTGCTTCGATAGAGAGGTATTAGTTGTATATTTCTAATCTGTATAACTTCTATCTACATCGTGTTCATAGTTTGTATAACACGTTGTTGCGTCGATAGATAAACTGTAGGAGAGCAGCGTCCGCAGCGTTTCAAGAAAACGTTGGCAGACAGGGCAACTTTCCGCATGGCATAGATATATTGACTGTTGCCGATTATTTTGAAGTTGGCGTCCGGAGTCACACATATCTCAAAATCAGGTATAGACTTCATACACATTTCAGATACACATAAATATTCAGTTCTTATTACTTATGATATTATTTAATTACTTATGATATTATTTTTTAGCGTCCAAATCGCACAATATGAAGAGTATACGAAGCCCTTGATAGATCATCTAGTAGCAAGAAAGGTTACACATTGGGATACTGCAATCAGGGAGCTTTCAGCTAGAGTAAGTTTAAGTCTCGATCAGTAATATCTGATTAAATGTTTATGAAGATGATTATTATAAATTTTCAGTTTTGTCATTAGTAATTTGTTGCAGTCGCTTTTCAATCTGACTCCAGCCGATCCACATTATATGATAAACACAGTATTGCCAGCTTTGTTGGACATGCTAAATTCTATCGATTTAAATGTTAGACATGGCGCAGTATTAGCTACTGCGGAAATTCTCGAAGCTTTACATCATCATTTTAATGATAAAATTGAAATTATCATCGGTAAGAATCTGTGAAACTATACATGGAGATCAATTTTTATTTTTCTTTAATATAGCAGGATTGATTTTTATTTAGGAATTACGGCTGTTGCTGATATACAAGATATAGTACGAACTTTTAGAAGTAGAGGACAATTTAAAGGACTTGGAGGAGAACTAATGAAACAAGCGTGTGCTTTGCTAATAAAGAAATGCTCTATTGTTCACTTTCCTATTCATTTTACAGATGTTGTAGGCACGTATTAATAGTTAGAAATCTCTTTTTCTTATAAAGTTATTTTTATATTTAATATATAAAATTTTATATTTAATATATAAAAATTAATTATATATTACAGATGACTGGCAGAAATTATTAGAAGAGTGCTTGAGTCACGAAGTATCGGTAGTAAAATTAAAAGCAGCTGAAGCGCACACAAACTTTTTCATAGAATACTATGTAGATATCGATTACGATGCCCGAAGTGCTGTGGTTAATCGTTATTTGAAAGCCCTACAATCAAATAATCAGCCTATTAGAATAGGATTTGCACAAGCGATAGGTAAATCGAAAGACGCATGATAAAATATTAAATAACATTTACAAAAATCAAATATATATATTTACATTTCTTTCATTTATTTCATATATTGACAGGTCATTTCCCATTGTTTGTTATTCGTGAGAGAGTGAAAGACATCATAGAAGCATTAATCACATGCACTCACATATCCGAAAATACACTGAAATGGGCGCAAAGTAGAAAAGAAGCTTTGCATTCTCTAATTATGGTGCTACAAACATTAGGAATCGACGAAGTCGGTAGGTTTCCATTCATATGTTATTTATTTATTAATAATTCACAGTATTTATTGCAAAAATTCTTTTTTTTTTTTTCAGACAAATGGCAATCATTTGTGCCAGATTTGTACAATTGTTATTTGTTGGCTCTCAAAGAATATACGATAGACAGTCGTGGAGATATAGGCGCTTGGGTACGAGAAGCAGCTATGATTGGATTACACGTGCGTATTGTAAAAAGATTGATTGTCAATACGCATCATAGAATTGCTATTGAAACATTTGTATTGTTGCAGGTATTGACAAACTTGGTACTGCAAGCAAAATTATTATCTGTGTTAAATAAAGATTTAATGGCTAATATTATCGGCGGTATTGCACAGCAGGCTGTCGAGAGAATAGATGGAATTCGAGCTCAAGCTGGTACGGTATTTAGTGCGCTTATACACAGGTAAAAATATGTTTTCAGTCTGACTCTATTCTCAATTCTTTGTCAGAAAAGCAAGAGAAATAGAGTATACAATATTTTAATTAGTAAGATCAATTATGAAT
The DNA here is from genome assembly GCF_055798465.1 of Pogonomyrmex barbatus. Taxonomy (NCBI): domain Eukaryota; kingdom Metazoa; phylum Arthropoda; class Insecta; order Hymenoptera; family Formicidae; genus Pogonomyrmex; species Pogonomyrmex barbatus. Next base: position 5,604,309 of record NW_028297149.1, read on the forward strand.
ACAATCTTTTTTTTTTATAGCGATCCGCCACTTCCAAATATACCACATCATAACGAATTGAAGGCTATATTTCCTTATAATGAATGTAAGGAGACTATCGAATGGCGAATGGAATCTGCAACATTTCCGCGATTTATTAAGATGTTAAGTTTTCCGCCATATAAAATGAATTTATTACGCGGAATTATATTTAGTGTCGGCGGCTTAAGCGAATCTTTGGTAAATTTAACATTTATTAAAAATTATATAATTTAGAGAGATCTCACAAAATCTTATTTAAACATTTATACGCTAATTTTCTTATTAAAAGTCATTAACTTTTTCTTTTAGTAAGATCTTAAATTTTACTAGTTATATAACTAATTCTAATTTATGATTTGATAATCCTCTTATCTTTTACTCTTTTATCAGGTGAAATACTCAAGTGTCTCTTTATTTACGTATCTACAAGAGATTGATGAAATCGGTTTAAAAGATTTATGTGAAAATATATTAAATATATTCGAGGAAAGTCATAAAAATGAAAGAATGATAATATCGATACTGGCTTTCTTGGATCGTTTATTAAGTTCAGGCTGTATACAATCTGTCTTGGATGATGCGGACAATACAATTGCAGATCGTATATTGACGTTATTAAAACAAGAAATAAAATATTTTAGCAATATGAAATTGCTCATTAGTAGTATAAATGTTTTCTGTCAGTTGTTACAGGTTTGTAAAAATTGATGAATTATCGATACTCGTAACGATAATTACTCTAATTTATAATATATAACAATTATATAATAATATAATACATAATTTTGTCAAATTTCCTGATTGAAATTAATTAGTATCTTATATTGAGTATTATATTAATATTAAATATTATACTTTTAGATACGAGGACCTGTTTCGAAAAGAGCATTTTGTCAATTGAGTATATTTTTATGTCATAAATATACAAGCTTAAGGAAAACAACGGCTATTCGTACTTATGAAGCATTGACGGTTTATGGAGAGGAGATGGATATAGCGGAAGAAGATTTAGCAAATATACTTACAAAATTGAATGCGACCGATTGGGAGCAACCAATCACAGATTTACGTCCAATCAGAAATAATTTATGCGAGCTAATGAAGGTACCTGCTCCAGTTTTGCAAATAAAATCAACGAATTGAGAAAAGCTAATTTGTGCGTACGAAATCACAGCTTTTCGTTAAAATTATATTTTATTTCTATGGCACGAAGTGAGACAAAGTTTAACTAATACGATAAAATAATTAAGAGATTCTGATAATTCTCTCAATTGAATACAAGAGTTTAATACTACTAAACTCTAATACTGATTACTGAATTTAAAAATATTGTATATATGTATGCGTAAAGATATCTTTTTCTATTGTGCAGGCTTATACATTTTGTAAGATGAATTTAATAATTTCTATCACGTTATTTACAGAATGAATATGTAAAAAATATTTCTATAATATCAAAATAGAAATGCTTATAACATACACTCAGATTTATAGGTATTCATACACCTACACAGTTCACGAATCAGTCGTATTTACATTATCAAAATTGTCAAAATACATTTTTCAAAAATACATTTTTCGTTTTATGTATCTCAACATTCATTCTTGTTAAATATTTTTATCTTCTGTTCATCAAAATTGATATCAATACTGATATTATTAGTTATATAATGAGCTAATAATTTAGCTCCACATTTCTCAATTTTCCACTGTTCTCTCCACCAATTGTGTTTATTAATTCCACCTGTTATTGGATCTATTGGCATAGGACAATTGTATTGCTTTTTCGTAACTATACTTTTTTTCAACTCATGATTATTTCTCTGTACTTTTTCGCATACAAAGCATTCAAATTCTTCCATGTAATTCCCAAATTCATTAGGACCTATCGATCTCTTTTCAAGTGCGCGTAGCAATCTATTGTTTGTAATATGGTTTTCACGCTTATCTAATTTATGAGATAGATATTCTTCATATGCTGAATCATTTTTCAAGAGGTTGTGCAGAAAGTTGGCAAGTTTTATGGGACTAGCAAAATCTAATATTGAAATAGCAGATTTATTATTTGGTAGCCAATCCTATAAAATCAAGAATTTAGATAAAACTGATTTAATTACAAAACTTAGTTAGTTAATAATTTTCAAAACAATACCTTAAAGGATGGTGATCCATAATATATGGGTACAGAGCCAACAATGAGCGGCCTCCACAGTTTTTCTGTGATATAATCATCACAGATTGCATTTTCAAAAGCTATGGTAAATTTGTACTTGGCCACAAAGGACAAAAATTCACGATCATTTAAAATATCAAGATAATTGTGCCTCAACCTGAACAGATGTATTTTATCCAATCATTAATTTCACTCAAATTAAAATTATATTAAGTAAATGTACCTGTCATCAAGCTGAGCATTATTCACACATGCACCATAGGAATCGATTCGAATATGTTTCATTAGTTCTATGACATAGCGGTCTCTGTCACTAGCTGTATCACAGTCAGATTGAATATATAATACTGGTGCTAAGTTCTCTGCATGCATCAATGCAGACTTTTCTTTGGTAGGTACATAATATGATTTATCTACAAATCGTTACATCTTTTATATATAGATAAAGCTTCATAAACTTTTGATATCTCGTTATTTAAATTGCGTCAGAAATTGGAGATAATCTTTGTAAAATGTTTTGTCCACATTTACCTACTAATTCTTCTTGACTTGATAAATCAAGAAGCGTCAATGGTACATTACTGAACCTACTAAAAGTCGAGGAGTAATTAAAAAGATTGAGTGCTTTTTCATGAACAAGTATAGGCTTGTTCCTGGGAGATTCTTCATGGAGCAAGCCCCACGATATGGCATTGCTTCTCCAGTTGGGCAAATCATAAATGTGGAGATCACTTCCATAAAACAGAATACCCTGTAAAAATATTAGTAACGAATGATAATTAAGTAAATTATATACTTGAAATAATTCAGAAAGGAAAAAACATAAAAAAAAGTCATACTTTCAAGCGTTTATTGTTTTGAAATACTCTATTGTACGTAAAGTAACACCTAAAGTTTCCGCAGGTTCTCACTTGATTATTATTACCAAACGGCGTCCACCATAATATGACGGGTATGTCGTCATCTGGGCGTGACAGAACATCGAGATATGTCAATCTTTGTTGAGAAGTACTGATATGGCAGTAACAAATTACCTGAAGAAGACAATTTCATATGGTCGCGGAATATTAAGCATAACTGAAAAAAAAAGTTAAATCAACTCTCGCAGATGTCAAGTCGACGTTAATCGCTCGTTTATTTGTAAATACCTGAAATATCACTACACATATACCCAGCGCTGTCGCGGTCGCGAACATAACACGTATCTTCCGCGGCATTATAATTTCGAAATCATGTTCATGAAAAGGAAATGTCTTAATTGCTAATTGCTAATTGACTAATGAGATATAACCTAAAAAAATGAAATGTCAAATTTTGATACACAAATGCCAGCGTGGTCTAAATTTTTTCATGCATGCGCACTCGAGAACAGCATTGATATCGTATCAATCTCGACTTTTAAAGATTCTAGAGATACCCTATTTCGACGTTTTTGTAAAAAAATCATAATAAAGTGAAAATTCAGGTAAAATTAATAAAAAAATTGATAGCAACGTTTAAATCCATATTGCATAAATCATATTAACTCTCTTATTATTTTTGATATTACTTTAACTTCTACTACGAGCTAAACCACAAATTTTCCACTCGAATATACATTACTGAATTTCTTGACGCGCATGCGCAAAAGCGCGATATCACTGCCGCCACCTGTCGGCATCCCGCGCGCCGAATAGAAGTGTCGATAACCCTTCCCCGGCGCCGAAGTCGTTCGGCGCTTCATTCGCAGCGCCCCGCTCGCCGTGCGACGAACCGCGACGAACGGAACCGAATCAGCCGTAGGAATTCCGAAGGTGCGTCGCGACCGAGCTCGCTTCGTGCGTTCCTACCTCCCGCTGCGATCATCGTATTCGCATACCGTCGGGTCGACCGAGAGCAAGCAGGCAAACAAACAAGCAAGCGGGCAAGCTAGCAAACCAGCAAGCCAGCAAGCCAGCCAGCTAGCTAGCCAAGCTGAGTGAACCAGCCATCCAGCTAGCTGACCAGTCGGGCCGACCAATCAGTCGCTGGAGCTCATCGCGCCTCCGTCGCGTATTCTCCATCGCGCTCTAACCTCAATCGCGTCGCTGCATCCGTCGCGCTTCCTCCCCGCGACCTCCTCTCTTTATCATCTCTCTCCTGCTCCCTCCGCCTTTTCAACCGCGCTCCTCTCTTCCTCCTCCTTCTCCTCCTCCTCCTCCTCCTCCTCCTTCTCCTCCTTCTCCTTCTCCTCCTCCGTTGCCGCTGCCCTCTTCCTGTCGCGTACCGCGCCGTTTGTCTCTTCCTCTCCCGCCCTCTCTCTTCTATCTTCCTTTCTCTCTCTCTCTCTCTCCCTCTCTCCGTTTCTCTCTTTCTCTCTCCCTTCCGCTTAGAATCGACTTGGTGTATCGTGCGATTTTACGTGCTCCTGTGTGCATTACGGACGACATCGGACATCCAGGATGCAAGCCATCAAGTGCGTGGTCGTCGGCGACGGGTACGTAATGCGCGGGGACCACCGCGTGGACAATCCATTCGTGCATCCGGGAATCTCGGGCTCGGGCGGGACGCGAGGGTACCGTGGATCCCGCGATTCATGGGCTGTGCGCGGGGATCTCAACGCCTCACGGCCGTGCTCCGTGCTTTGATCGCTCCTTTCGTCTCCGCTTTCCCCGGGACACGGGCACGGTGCCTCGGCCTCGGTCTCAGCCTCGGCCCCGTCGTGAGGCCACCACGCCCGTGCGCGGGCTCCGCGGAACGACGTTAACGCGTGTTTTCACGAAAACGTCACGAGTTTTTTTCTTCCCTCCCCTTTTTTTTTTATTACCTCCACGGCCATTCTTGCCGTAACAGTGACCCTGACGCGCGGGAGAAACATCGACAGCTCTTTTTTTTCTTTTTTTCTTTTTTTCTTTTTTTTTTTTTAACAGAAATATAATGTTCCGACATTCCCCGCGATTCACGAATGAAAATTCTGCTTCTCGCACGATGATTCATCTAATGAGAGGCAAAGGTCATCTAATTTCTTGTAAAAAAATGAATTCTCTTTGTATCAGTCTTAGCGAAGTAGCTATTATATTAATTGCTATATTTCTGTTCTTTAGTGCGGTGGGTAAAACATGTTTGCTGATAAGTTACACCACTAATGCGTTTCCTGGAGAATACATTCCAACTGTATTTGACAATTATTCTGCGAACGTGATGGTTGATGGGAAGCCGATTAATCTTGGCCTGTGGGACACAGCAGGGCAGGAGGATTACGATAGACTGCGGCCACTATCCTATCCACAAACCGACGTCTTTCTAATCTGCTTCTCATTAGTAAACCCAGCGAGTTTTGAGAACGTGCGTGCCAAGTGGTATCCGGAAGTACGTCATCATTGTCCTGCTACGCCGATTATTTTAGTTGGCACCAAACTCGATCTTCGCGAGGATAAAGAGACCATCGAACGTTTGAAAGACAAAAAACTAGCTCCCATTACTTATCCTCAGGTTTGTTTCAATTTCATTATTAACATAATTATGAAAAAGATTTTAAAAAATTAAGAAATATCCAGGTAAAAATCATATATCTTTATATATTTAAAGTCGAGAAAAAGAAAATAATAGAGAAATCAATATCATGTTTTTTGCTTGCACAGTAAATATGTTATAAGTTACAAATATAATAATATTAAGAAAATTAACAATGCGCAATAATAGTTTTAAATATAATAATTGTTATAATTATGTATATATTTCAAATTTTATATATAAAAGACTATAGTTTAAAACTGTAAAATATTTATAAATGTATCTTATTTACAGGGTTTGGCAATGGCAAAGGAGATTGGTGCTGTCAAATATTTGGAATGTTCTGCTTTGACGCAGAAAGGCTTGAAAACTGTGTTTGACGAGGCGATACGCGCCGTACTATGCCCCGTTCTGCAAGTGAAGCCAAAGCGCAGATGTTTCCTTCTATAATATTAAATGTATCCCTCTTTGCACGTTGGTACTGGAATGTGTTAAAGTGTCTCGTCGTCTTATCTCCAGTGTACCAAGCACGAGTTGAATCTATCGGGCAAGTTACCGACTATTTGGAACCCCAGGTTGTACCAGCCTATGTCAGCAAAGGCGAACATTTGCCAGCATATAAACGCATATAAACGCACAAACATCGGTTCAGTATAAATTTCCAGCGAGCAAAACAAAAGAGGGTTCACAAAGAATCATGTATTTGAGATATAAATTCACTTTTATGTGGCCTCCAGCATCCTAAAGGAAAGAAAATTAAGAAGGTTTTCTGCTGTCTACGCGAATAACGCTTCCAGTCTAGACAGTCTGATCTATAGGGCTATAAGCGCGAATCGACTGGATGTTCTAAGCGAAAGGAATGTAAAAGAAGCCAAAATAACTGAACTAACTACTGTACAGTATACTAGAGTACGTTATTAATACTATAATAATTATATAATGAATGGTAAAAGAAAAAAAAGCAAATATTACCATATAACTGTATAAGCGTCCAAACACTGACCGTATATATTGATCAATTTAATCAAAGAGGAAAACCATTTTATGCTATTTGCCATTGTACATTTTAGGTAGGACACGTATAGTTAACGCATTTAAAATGGGGGAAAAGAAAGAAAAAATGTAGTTGTTTTCCTGATTGCAAAGGATTTCAATGTGCATCAAGATATACATTCAGAAAGAAAAAGAAAATATTTTTTAGAAATATATCCGTAGAATACATGGCAAACCTGTTTGGACGATATTCATATAGATGTCATTATAAATGTGAATAACGGTAACTCCATGCATATACACATTTCTCCAAGTACTTAGAACAACCATAAGTATTTCTTTTGATTCCGAACATTTCTCAACATAATATATGTTATCGAAAACTCTAGCGAAGCTTTGACTCGAATTGCTTTCAAAGAGAATTCGTTAGCTTCCGAAAAACACTCAACTGTTATGTTCGTAAAATCTTAGATTTATTTGAGAAATTGTATATAAAATCTAATTGAAGGCGCTAGATATGCATATCGAATGCCATTCAATATTTACTGTGCACGTCCTATATTTAATTCTGTTCGTAATGCAATAATTTAACAATATTTTGCGCTTTTCGAGAGTGAGTTCGACGATTCTGAAAAGATAATCACAATAGACGGAAAAAAGTAAAAAAAAAAAAAAAATATATATATATATATATATTTTTTCCAAGCGGAATCGTGGTAGCGCAGCGGCCGCATAACATGGCTTCCTTCTTCCACTGAAATTGGTTAACATTATCGTAAACGTTACATACCAATAATTTAAGCGAAAGAAAGATAGCTAACTATACAAAAGTTCTAGATGTATGTGATATAAGTATAAATGTCAAATCGAGTTTAACGATTTCTCTGCTTCATGTTACCTCGCACGCGAGTATCTCTCGTGCGATAAGACCTGTGATCAATCGCGCACAATGCATCATGTTCTTTCTCACAGGAACTGCCGTGTCATCGGACTGGAATTAAAACGAGGAAAAAAAAAGTATTGCCGCATTTATACGAAAACAGGATATGACTACTGAAGCAGAGGATGTGTGAATGTTTCGCGTGTATGCGAGAAAACGAGAGGCTGTTGGTATGGAAGAGAGACATGAGTAGCTCGAGTGTGTAAGTATGTAACGAGAGAAAATATGCTATATAACAACTGTACATAACAATGCTGAACTTCAAATGTATTCCTACTTATTACCATGTATAGTATACGTGCAATGTGTACACGTATATTATAAGTGGTAATACGAGCCATATACATATATACATATATATATAAAAATAGATATATATATATATATATATATATACATATATATACATATATATATAAGTCGCTGATCGAATCTAAATCGTTACTTGTTTTTTATATATATATTATAAATATATATAAAACAAAACACGGGGGGGGGGGGAAGCTGGACCAAGACCTAACTAGACTCTCAATCGTCGCAGATCCATACTAATCTCTGTCAATCTGTTTGAAAAGGAGAGATGTGAAGATTCGGTCCACACGGAAAAGAATCATAAAAACTATTGTAACTAAATATGCTTTATTAAATGGGTGTTTATTAAACATTCTGCTAATTCTCCTTGTCGAGAAGAAAGATCTTCGATACAATATACACGTGTACATACATTATTATGCGGCGGTATCGAAAAACGTGTTGATCAGCGCCGATATTTGATCAGGTGTGTACTTGATGTATTTCGCCGGATTCTTCGAGAACGATGTGCCGCGGTACTTATTATGGAACGCAGTGTACAGCGGCACGATCGCCTCGCGCAGTTCCTTCCTCAACTCCTCGCGCAAACATCTATCAGGTACCGAGTAAGAACGTTGACACTTGGTCACTTCCTCGAGTTCTCTCGCGAAACCCAAGAACTTCTCCTTCAATATTTTGGCGGCGAGATCTGTGCAGGAGAAAAAAAAAAGAAGAAGTGAATGCGACTAAGTCTAGGTCCATTAATTGTTGAACATTCGTCATTGTTTCAAAAATTAGACTAACAATACACGATATGAATGCGATTTGAAAACGTATGTTTGCTATTTCTTTCTGTACTGACTTAGTAAAAAAATATTTAGAATCTTGTTTATAGCATCGATGAAAGATTTTGCATTGAAAAAACACAAACCTGGTTCATCTGCGAGATACGATCGGGCTTTGGCAAACGTCGTGGTAACGTAATTGTTTTTGTCTTTGAGAAGTAGATCATGGTACGTTTGTTCCGCACTCGGCTCGGCCAGTAAGAGCAGTTCCATAAGGGAGCTTCGAGAGAGAGCGTTAACCACGTAATTGTGGTTATTCAGCCGAAATAAAGCTCGTAAAGCGAGATCGGAATAAGACGCGTCGCTTTTACTCACTAGCGCTAGATTCAATTGAGCAAGAACCTTTTCTGCAAGAATACAAGATGATTATCACATTAACAGTGCTCTTATTTCAATGCTTAAATTCAGTTTTAAATTAAACAATAGACATATACTTACTGATATATACACCGAGAACTGTTTTATGTACATTTTCCGGATCTTTTGAGTACAGTGCAGATTGATCTGTGAAAAGATTACGTCGAAGAACGGCACCTGCCATATCCGCGTATTCAGCTAGTTGTTCCAGAAAGACTAGGACATTGCTCGTTCCCTCCGCCACGGTACCATCCTTTGGCAAACCCGCACCGGATTCATTTCTCACGCTTTCTGCAAATTCTTCCAAAGCTTTAGCACCCTGTAAAATTAAAGTTTGTTTAATTACGTTTTAACAAACATTTTTACCTTTGATTTATCATAAATTAATCAAATGCATGCAAATAAATAAAGTTGTACAATTGTATCGGTTTCTATCTACAATAATTTTTTTTATCATATATTTTATATTTCTTAAAAATGAATGATTTAATCTCTACAGTGAAATAATCTCTTTTAAGATGTTAAAATATTCGCGAATAGAATAATACAGAAATGTATGAAACGTAGATGGATATTTCTATTGCATCACAAAAATCGTCATTTATATCTCAATCGGAAAATATTGAAATAAATTACTCTCGTATACTTTCATTCTTTAATATATTTGATGAAATATGCTTTCTGATAAGACGCATTGTCAACGTATTTCCCGAAACATATTGATTAAATATTTATTAGAAATTGTATTTTCGATATTTTATAAACTGACAAATATCTGATAATTAATTTAAAGTTAAATTTAAATTAATTTAATTTTAATTATAAATATCAATTTAAAATGAAAATTCAGATTGTATATGGAACTAAAAAGCTTCAAAACATACGGTTGTGTGTAATGTATCGAGTACGGATGCGAACTTCGAGCGGAGAGCGTAATCGCAACCTTCAACCGTCCTTTCGAGGTCGGGCTTCAACTCGCCGAGATGTTTCAGAATCGGGAAAACCACGAGAACGGCGGAAAAATCGCGTCTCGTGATACAACGTTTGGCACGCGTGGCTATGCTGTCTCCGTCATGAGCTACTAAGTCCATAGCATCGCGTACGGTAGCTTCAAGTACTTGTGCCTGTAAAGAAGCCGGCAGTATTTTCGCAACCAGCGCGCGCTCGGCTTGTATGAGCTTGTGCAAGCCAGCTGCCAGCAGCAGATAATTCTCCATTTCTTGTTCGTCTGGCGCTGCATCCTCTATCGAATATGGGGCGAGCTGCAGCGTTGGTTTTCTGGAGACCGAGTTCAGAGCCAGGTTCAGTCTCGTTGTTTGCGATGCTTTCAACAGCATTCTGTTGGCTTTATCCAACGCATGTTGCAACCGCCGCGACGCCTTACGGCCTGCATTTTCCTGACCATCCAGAGAGTGCCGGTTAGCAAATTTCGCTCGCTACGGATAACATTTATATTAACATTTATATTAGTATAAATGATATTTAAAAAAACTATTTATTTCTACATGTATATAAAGCTTATTTACAGGCATAGGACTTCCACCGTGGGTGCTACCACCGCTGGCGCTCCTTTGATGTTCCTTAAGCAGCAGCAAAGATCTCAGAACAATTACAGAACGTACGGAAGCGTACATCTTTGTGTGTTTACGATGACCTCTTTCCTCGAGCCATCCAGCGATCTTGAGCAGATCGCTCATCACGCTCTCGGGCAGTTGGCAGAGAGATTGCGGCGCGTCTTCGCCGCTGGTATCCTCGTCGGAGCCGATGAGATCCAGAAGCACAATAGGAAGGATCGGTCTACTTTGACGATTGAGAATATCATGGAATTCGGCATAAAGCGATTCTAGGCCAATCGAGAAGAGACCTGTGACATTTTGCAACTCGACGGAACTAGGATTGTTTTTTTGGAAATACCGCTGAGCATTATAGAGACGATTCATAGCCTCAAGAAAACCATCCAAACCACTAGGCCCACTTGGTTCAGCACGTACCACAGCTTCTACCTCTTGACATACGCCATAATATCCAATAGCATGATCCAGCACGCTTAAAGTCTTCTCTATATCTGTGATACAAGAGTGAGGAAAAAATTATAAAATTTGTAGATGGCTCTAAGATTTAAAAAAAATATCAAACACATACTATGTTGTTGAGCTTGGAGATTTCCAGTTTCATTGTAAACAGGAAGTATTGTACGTCGCAGTGTAGCTAAACGATCCTCCAAGGAAGAGAGTATTCCTACTACTCCACTCGTTAATCGTCGACTGCGTTCCTCCGCCTCTTTTAGAGCTTCCAAAGCAGCAATTTCTGACTCGAGTTTACACTGTATCTCGAATCGTCTCTCGGAAGTGTCAGCGCGCGTCGCATGCATGTTTCCTTGGTTTTTGTACGTACAATTGAGAACAAAACTGATCAATGAATTATAAACAATAAGTAAGTCTCTGTTAGAGAAGCATGACTGTAATATCTTTGGCAGTCCTGACTTTATGGGGATTTTATCCCCAAAGCCTAATACAAGGCTCAACACACTCCAGTTATCTGTAACATCCAGTATTCAAAAGAGAAAAGAATTACATTTTCTACTTTTAAATTGTCGTTATTTCAACTATTCTATCACCAAATCATAACTTAACAATAATAACTTTGACATCTGTTCTTTTTCTCTTTCATTGTTACATCTGCATGTTGTTTTCAAAATTTTCGCGTATCACCGATCTACAAATAAATATATTTTTATTATATATCATCGATATATTCCTGTTTACATGATTACCAAAAATGTTCTTCAAATTCCTCGGCTCCTTTACAGGTGAGCCGATGACAATTCAGACCAGGTTAGGGTGGAACCGACAAACTCTCAGTTCTGTCGAGGTCGCCGAGGAAACCTCCTTTCTTTGAACTTAAAGGCGGATCCAGACAGATCCGCATCTCGTTATTACCGGTATTGTTTTCAGTAATGCTCTTTTCGCGCATGCGCAATGCAATAATGGCTGGATTCCGTAAAGAGCATATGCGCGCATTTATCTATAATTTATGTCACGTATATTATAATAAAATGCGCATACATGCGCTTTACGGAATCCAGCCAATAATGCATTCCAGTTACGTATGCATTTTTAACTGAAAACAGATACTCGTGAAATTTTGTTTGATTAAAATTTAAAGCAGCTCATACCATAATATTAATTTATGATTTATTATTATCTTGCTGTTTCTTAAATATATACATATTTTACAACTTGGTAATATTTAATTTTATTTAAAACTGCATTTTTATGCCTACTATTGATTATTCATAGAAATAAAAATTATAAAAACTATAAAAAACTAAAAAAAGTATAATATTGCAATAATATATATAATATTATAGCATTATATAAACGTACTTATTTAATATATGATGAATAGGAATAAATCTTGACGGGATTCAAATAAAAATAGCTCATATAACAAATACAAAAAAATGTTCAATTACTTATCATATATTTTATATTATATTTTATATATTATATATTTTGATAAATATTTTTTTATTATTTTATTTATATTTTTATATTTTTTATTATTTTTAAAAATTATTTTTTTGAGATTTATTTTTTGAGATTAATTTTAAAATGTCTAATTAAAGAATTTAAAAACCTTTGTCTTTTTCATAGGTTGAATACTTTACTGAGGCCATAATCAATGCGCATGCGCGAGAAAAGAACGCGTCAGCCAATCACGTATCCAACACGAAGGACACAGCGACACCCTCGAGTCACGTGATTGGCCGATTTTTCTCGGCCACGAGTTTATCGTGCGATTAATGAGATAATAGTTGTATACTTAGCGTCGTATGTCTCTTCATATCTGAAGTTAGTTGTTTATATATAATAGTTATAAAAGCTTGACACTCGATAAGAGGAAGAGAAGTGAATTTATAAGATAAGATAAACTCATTGCGTGATCTCGAGTTGATCGGCGAGAAACGTGACTTTGAATTTTTCGTGCGGCAGTCACGGTGCATGAGTATCGAGACGCGTTTGATTTTCGAAAGCGGCCAACTTCAGGTCGCTTCGCGCGCGAGCCGTAGACGACGCCCGTTGTACTCGACGAGGGTCGCGTCATAATTATCGTGGCTTGACAGTGAAGTGGCGAGATTCAAGAACGCCGACAGCTTTCGAATCGGCCTCGTAAATCGAATAGCGATTGGATCACGAAGTGTGCGAAACGGACGGATGTGAGGGACAGTCTAATTGAATTTACGGGCGCGACATAATCGAGTCGTCGGGAGCGCGTGAGGAGCCCGAGTTTGATCGATTGTTTGTTTATCACAAGGTACGGTCACATTTTATATACGCACTTCTCGATTTTGTTCCATTGCGAATAAACGAAACGATCTTTCTTCCAATTTTCGTTAAATCCACATTAAGGAAGGCAATTGCGTTGCATAATTTTAATAACAAAATAAAACTAGCCACGTTATAAATTTCTGTAGTTTCGAAACGCGCAGTTTTCATTTGTTCAAAATATAAATTCGAAATTGAGAAGTTTGCGGTTTATAAAGTTTTCTGGGTTCTTTTTCAGGTGAATTACGCATTTATTATTCTATTTGTTCTCCGGTAATCTCATTATTTTTACGCAATTTTTTTATCGGCGAAATAATGGAGAAACCAGTTTCATCGGACATAGTCATCATCGCAGGCAATTCACATCCAGAGCTCGCAGATTTGATTGCAAAGTAAGTAATAAATGATGAAATGACAAAAAATGTAAACACTAAAAGTTGATGTGTCTGGATAATTTTAAGCCTCATCGCGATTGTTTTACAAGGTTATTTACAATAACAATAGCATATTATATCCATATATCTATAATTGAGAAAGTAAAGAAAATTTTTTTAAATTATTTTATAAAAATTATCTACATTAATAATAGCATATTACTAATCTTTAAAATTGAAAATAAAGAAAAACATTTTTCTAAAAGGATTAATCTTTTATTTGCAAAGTTATTTGAAACAAATACAAATTTGTTATTTTTTTATTATTTAGTAATTACATTATTTTTATAATTATATTGCTTACTAGCAATTATATTTTATCTTTATCTTACATTTTTATTACATAATAATGTGTAATGTATTCATTGTTAAAAATTATAATTATTTGGTTATTTAATAATACTGTCTCATTCTAATATATACTTTTAAATAATTGTGAACATAAAAGCCAAAGACATATTGAATAATATTTATAATATGAGTATTAATAATATGAATGTATAAATATTTTGATTTTAGATTAAGTTATCTTCAATATAGCTGTTAAAATTAAAATAATATAAAATATTTTTTTTCTTGAAAAAAACATCAATTGATTAAAATTATATGAGTTTAAAATGCATATCTTACAATTCCATTTCCTTCAAAAAACAAATTATTCTTTCTTCGGATCAATGATAGCACTTGTGATGATTAATCACAAATTATCAACCATATTTGACTTTACAATTGCTGACATATTACAAGTTTATGAATAATCACGATATCTTTTATAAAAATAATAAAATTTTTTGGTCAAAGAAAATATGACAAAAAACTGTGAAACGACAATGGAATTATATCACTTTGGATAAAACAAGCTACTGTATGATATTAATTTTCTCTATTAAGATTAGAAGTCATTATCAAAATGAATCAGAAGCAATTATATTACAATTTTAATTAATTGATTGACTTTTTAAGAAATGAAACAAATATCTTAATATCATTTTAATATTGTAACAGCTATACACTGAAGATTAAAGAGATTTAATTTAAAATCAAAATTTATACAGATTTATATTATCATTATTTACATCATAAATATTATTCAGTATGTATACCTTGCTTGACTTTTATGCTTTGTTTATCACAATTGTTTATAAATTGGTAAGTTTTCTATTATTGATATATTTTTGAAGTTGCAAATAAATATATTGATTTTAAACAGTTTGCTATTCATTAATAATATAACTAAAATTCAATTTAATAAATTTAAATGTTAAAAAAAAAGGAATACAATATATTAATACAAAAAATATTAATATATTTCTATGATGTTCAAAGTCGTTTGGGTATAAAACCTGGTGGCTGTGCTGTTTACTACAAATCGAATCGCGAGACAATGGTGGAGATAGGAGATTCTGTACGCGGCAAAGATTTATTTCTAATCCAAACCGGTACAAAAGATGTAAACAACAACATAATGGAGCTTCTCATCATGGCCTATGCATGTAAAACATCCTCTGCCAAAAACATTGTTGGAGTGATTCCATACTTGCCTTACTCCAAGCAGTGCAAAATGCGCAAACGTGGCTGTATAGTATCTAAACTTTTGGCGAAGATGTTATGCACGAGCGGCCTAACTCACATTATTACGATGGATCTTCATCAGAAAGAAATCCAAGGTTTTTTTGACGTTCCTGTGGATAATCTAAGAGCTAGTCCATTCCTTCTGCAATACATTCAAGAATCCGTATGTAACAAAATTGTAACAATTCATCATTGTAAATTATTAATAATAATTGTAAATTACTAATAATGTTACATTGTAGAAAATCTTATATTAGTATTCTATATTTTGCATTGAAGATATATTTTCATCTTATTTATTTTTGATAATATTGCAGAATAACATTTTTATTTTACCCAATTTAAGATATTTAAATTAAGTAAAATTGGATTAAATTTAATATTACTCCACATGTGTGATTTTATTTTATATCACGCTCTTTTTACATAAATTGTATCTTCTTTTTGTCAGATTCCTGACTATCATAATTCTGTAATCGTTGCAAGAAATCCAGGTAGCGCAAAAAAAGCGACTAGCTATGCAGAGAGGCTGCGCCTGGGAATTGCTGTAATTCACGGAGAACAAAGAGAAGCCGAATCCGACATGAACGACGGCCGCTATTCACCACCCGCATTAGCACTGGCCGCACGTACGATGGAAGTAGGTGTGGGTGTTCCTTTGCATCCAGCGAAGGAAAAGCCGCCAATAAGCGTCGTCGGAGATGTTGGAGGACGTATCGCTATTATGGTGGTAGGTAAAATGATATATATTATATACGCCGTATATAAGTATAATTTATATTTGACGAGAAATAATGTTGCAGGACGACATGATAGATGATGTACAATCGTACGTAGCAGCTGCCGAAGTACTTAAAGAGAGAGGAGCTTATAAAATATATGTCTTAGCTACGCATGGTTTGCTTAGTTCAGACGCGCCTAGACTCATCGAAGAGTCTCCAATCGACGAGGTAGTAACATTGAAACAATAGACTTATTGTGGAAAATTGACATAAAAGAAAATATTTGATCCGTTAAATTTTTTCAGGTTGTCGTAACTAATACCGTTCCTCACGACGTGCAGAAGATGCAGTGCCCAAAAATCAAGACTGTCGACATCAGTATTCTTTTAGCAGAGGCTATTCGACGTATACACAATAAGGAGTCAATGTCGTATTTATTTAAGAATGTAACTCTGGAAGACTAGGAGCTAGACGATTGCATTTGGGAAGTTATATTTTAATCGCGACTAAATGACGGTTCAAAGTTAGGATTCAATTCCGGGGACCATGTCCAGAATACATATCCGTCTCTTAATTTTCTACACTATTTTTATATTTCCCCAAAACTTGCGAAATAACACAATGAATATATAAACTAGTTCCTTGCGTTCATCGGTGAGAATAATCGGCCGAATGTCTTAATGTACATTTCCTTTGTAGTTATTTTTTTCTCTATATAAACTGTCTATACTATAGCTTAGTTTATTACTACTAGGCCATTAGAAAAATCGATAAGCATATTTCAATATGAAACATAGTCACATATGGTATTAGATATTGTCAAATTTTAGAATTCTGTATGGTCATAGATATGTATTCCTGTGCTTACCAATGATCTAGTGATAGTTTTATTGAATGATTATGTAAAATGTGTATTTTAGATCAAGACATAATAAATATATTTCAAGATATAAAAGTTTTTTGTAAATATCTTAGTATCAAATAAAAGGAGATTTTAAATGAATATTTATAGAAGATATTTACAGAATTTTTACTGGCGACAATTGCGTCAAGAGACGATATATCTATTATCAACCCGAACAGAAGTGTTGTCATGGAGACGTACAGTGTTTAAATCGGGTATGTTTCTCTCTATACTCTATAAAGTTCGTGTAAAACTTTGTGCTTTTACATCATCGTTGCTTCAATTCTAGGAAAGAGGAAGAAATCCATTGCGAATAGTATGATGTTGAATCTTGAATTAAGTAAGATTACAGTTTTATTGCAAGCGGAAGAAAAGAATCGTCGGAAACAAGCACTAGAAGAGATATTAAAAAATATATCTGAAGAGAAAACGTCAAGTGAACCAGACAATCTAGCTAAAATATGGGAGAACATACACAGATTTTTAGTTAGAATTATGAATGACAACATGGAGACGTGTCGAGATCTGACCATAGGGATACTGAAAATATTTTTGGAAGCTCTGCCTCCTGACGATAAGCACATAATCTACATTATACCGATAATGTCCAGACGATTAGGCGTACAGGAATTGATTGAGCCGTCGGAAGAAGTGCGCCTGAAATGTGTATCCCTTTTACGAATAATAATTTTGAAGTATACAGATTTACTGGCGCCGTATGTTCAAGACATAACGGGAATACTGGCGCGCACCGTTACGGATAATTATCCGAATGTGAAAAAAGAGAGCTGCAGATGCATATCGGATTACGCAAAAACTCTACCGAGGCATTTCTACTCGCAATCGGAATATTTGGTTAAACCTATTCTGAGCAACTTTACGCACCAGCACTACAGAGTTCGACGCGCTGCTGTTGAAGCGATAGGCGATGTGATTCGGTATGGAAATAGCAAGTCGATGGAAGAAGTGGCAACTCCTTTAGCACAGAGGCTCTTTGATCAAAATGGGATCGTCAGGGAAGGTATACTTCATATAATAAATATATAATAAATATTTTTTGTAATCATTTTCCAATCATTTTATTCAATTCTTTAATATGCTTTTGCATTGGACTTTTAAAGCTGTAATTGAAATCTCCGGCCGCTGGTTGATAGAACTTCCTGACAGATACGGTTGGTGGCACAAACTTCTCCCTCTGATCATGACAGGATTGCACGACGAGCTCCCGGAGATTCGTGTGAAAGCAGCAGATATGTGGGACGCTGCGGGAAAATTGTACTTGGTGGAAAATGAAAACGACGAGAAATTGAAGGATAAGATGGACTTTCTTGCGGAAGACTTGGAACATTATCCTCCGGAAGGTAAGTTATCTTTAAAAAGCTGCACTTCTTCCCTTTCCCCCACACATACGCATTCGCAAGCAACTGGTGTATTATATTGCTATAGAGCTAAACTATATGAGGCACTGCTAGTTTCTAGGCCGAATTTAGGATGCCGTGTGATCGCACAGCAGAATTTATGCAAGCTTATCGGCGGCATCAGCGCGGAACTTGGAGATTGGTTGCCGGATATACGTGTACGCTCCGCACAATTGCTCTGTGTAATGATATTAAATGTTGAAGAGAACGTCACGCAACATATTGGAAAGCTCTTACCACCTATGTACCGGTAAATATTTTAATCTCCCATTAAAAGTTAAATATAGAATTTATAGTGCGTTTATTTCTTTACAAAATTATTTTATTTTTAAGATTTTTGTTTTATAAACATTGACTGTTTCTAAAAAAAAAATTGCTGTAGTTATAACATTATTTGTTACAGTGCTTGCAACGACGAAGATAAAAGAGTCGTGGGTTGCGTGGAAACTGCGGCGCGATATTTAGGCTATTTCGTGCAACCAAAAATTTACTGTCACTTGGTGCTTCCCACACTGGATGAATCTCCAACGAGCGGACACATGCGTGTTTTCGCGATGATTCTTAGCGGTAGCGAACGGAGGGCTTTGTCGCAGCAGTTGGACAAAATTACGAACTTTTTGCAACGGCCAAGTATCTGCTGGAGCAAGAAGAGCAACTATCAACGTCAGATACTATCCTGCTGTAATTCCCTTCTCGTAGTTTGTAAAGAGGTCCGGATACAATTCTTCGTTATATACACGTTTGTTATGTTGATTTAATTGAATTTAAAAATTTTTCTTGCTTAATTCTTAGATCTATCAGTGCGTTATATTACAGGATTGCATGGCAGTTACGCAAGCTTTATTCACTATAATATTTAGCATGTATTCGATGAGTGTAGAGCCTTCCATTTGCGAGGAAGCGGACAGACTCTTGAAGATGCTCGTCGACATAAATTCGCTAAAAGATCTCGATGATCTTTTCTGCAATCACATGAGGCCACTAATAATATTAATTGATGATGATTGCGCCTCATGGACGGTCTACAAAGCAGAATCGCAAATTTTCTCCGCTTGTTTAAGCCACGCCGGAATCGCCATGGCACGTAATATGGATCTCGTACTATCTATCCTCAAGGAAACCATGGACAAGAATGCTGATCCTGAAGTGAAGCTACGACACTTTATTCTACTTTCGGAGTATTTTCTCAACAATCAAGCTCTACATCGATATATTGAGGACCCGCGTAAATTCGTGAATACAATTATTGAAGAGCTAATCGTACCTGCACTCATTTGGACCGCCGGCAGAGCAGCCGAAGCCATTCGCACAGCCGCCGTTTGCTGCCTCTGCGCTGTTCTACAGAATAAAATAATCAATCTCGACGAGATCAACGAAACAGAATCATTTACAAATGAAGAAAGAGACGAATCTAAAATGTCCATCACGGCGGAGCAGTTCCCATCCATCTTCGACAAAATCGTGCCCGTTTTGATCAGTTTGGTGGACGATAAGGCGAAGAAGACTCGATTATACTCCATGCGTGCTATTTGTCTATTAGTAACAATCGGAAAAAAGCTGTCTTGTCTAAACAACGAGCATATCCATCGAACGTATCCAGTGATAATGAAAAGACTTGACGACGGTTGTGACGATATTCGTTATGCCGCCGTGGAGGCCCTTGTCGATGTATGGAATGCCGCATCCGAGGATTATGACACTGTCGTTAGCAGAAGTCACATCGATGCTCTATATACGACGATGATTATTCATTTGGACGATCCTGAGTCTCGCTTCCAAGAGATAATGCTAGGTAACAGTGAATATTCTCGCTACAGTTTTTTTTATCTTTCCTGGGATATCTTTTTTCAGATTGGTTTAAATATGATATTTAAATATATATCCAATTTTATATAATGCAAATCTTAATATTTATAACTTTGCAATTTTAAGTAAAATTTAATGCGATTTTTAATGTGATTTTTAACTTAATTTTATACTGTTTTTTTTAGATGCATTAAAACGTGTCGCAAAGATTTATCCTGAACTATTGCATCAAAAGCTGCATGGCTGTCGACCAAATTTTAGGAACAAAACAGGAGTAGATACACTTTTGGAATATTGTCAAAGTATATTCAAGCAGGATTGAACTCCTTTTCTCAAAGGACACAACAGACAATTATGTAATCATTAAAATATGATTTAATAATATAAATTAAATAATCTTTCTAAAGGGATAAGGGATAAGAACTTCTATTAAATGTTAATTTGTTGAAAAAATATAACAATAGTCACATAAAATACTTAATTTTATACAGTAATTAAAAAATCGAGCTTTTTTTTATAGTTTTTTTATTTAGAAGAACTTTTAAAAAATATGATCAATACAAGTGACATGTAACTGAAAGCTTTTATTAATATAAATTTATGCATGATCAAGTTGAAAAATACAACGATATTACACGTCAGTTTTCATTTGACAAGGTCAAAATAAATTTTAAAAATAAATCTAAAGAGGTCAACGTTAAAGGATCGCGAATGTTGTTCCCACGAAAATAGCGCAAATCAAAAATTTAGCGCCATATTGTTGGCAAGTTGGCGAACATATGAGATGCTTCATATGATATTCCTACAGTTCGTTATGACGGACAGTAGACGCGCCTCCGCGTAAAATCTAGGGCTGCAAACGACTCTCTCTCCTCGACAGACAATTGGATACGCGGAGGTCGCGTCGGATCCCATGCACATTTGCGAGTGGCAAATCTCACATGACATAACCTCCGCGCGGACTGCGCGAGATACAAACGTACATGGGAAGTACCCGCCCTTCCGAACGCGCCGCCATGTTGCCCGTGCTTCCGTTCAGCTGGGTGTGTGGCGGAGGGGTGGACCAAGAGCGGGGACCGCAGGGACTAACAATCGGCTGATAATCCGGTGCGAATTTTCACGGGCGCGAGAGTTGCTTCTATTGTTGTTGTGAGCGGTCTGCCAAGCCAATCCGAAAGCGACGGTAAGTAAGTGTACGAACGGTGTAAACACGTGTCGGACACCGGGTGATGCGAGCGAGAGATTTACGTCGTTCGCGGTCTCCGCTCCAGAGGAGGCGGAGTTCGTCGTGGGAGTCGGCGCCTCTCCTCGGCGAGCGAAACTCCATCTCCTAAAATCGTCCCCTCATCAGCACCTTTCGTCCCGATTCTTCCGGTTCTACGATGACGGAGGAAACGGAAAAGAGAGAGAGAGAGAGAGAGAGAGAAAGAAATCGGAGCCGGTTTCTCGAATCTCTTGAATTCTTCGACGTCGTAGCTACGCGAAAGTGCATCGCGCGAGTGAGCGCTTTTCGCAGCGCTAGAGATTTTTCGCCGCGAACAGTCGAGTCGGGCGAAAAGTGTAAATAGAGGGAAAAATGCGAGAGAATGAGAGAAGCGCGAAAACACAGCTGAAAAATCGGAATTTTTCGGCCGGTCATCCCGCGGACGTTTCCTCACATCTGCACCGCTTGCACCTCTTGCTCTTGCACTTACTTGAAATAGAACGAGTACGATATTCTTTGTTTCTCGCAGTTGAATTTCTTAATTTTTTTATATGTTTCTCCGGATAATTTTACAATTGTATACTCTTATTTCATTTTAAATATAAAAAATTTGAAACGATACAACTACAAGAGATTCAAGCGTGGTGTAAAAGGTCAGAATTGTTGCACCTCAAACGCGAGATTGCTCCATTTTTTTATCATAATTTGTTCCTTTCGCATGTCTCCTTTTCTCTCAAATTACATTTGAAACATATTGTTATAATTATAACGAGTGGCGGTGTTGTGTTGCATTCACAGAGCCGCTCATTTAGATGCACTTTTTGCGCCTTCACTTTGTTTCGAAGTGCAAAAGACACAGATGACGAATTGAAGGATCTCTCGCTGGTTTCTGTCATTACGCGCGGCTGTCCGATCGATCTCTTTCTCTCTCTCTCCCTCTCTCTCTCTCTCTCTTGGAACTTTCTAAAAATATTCCGCCAATATACGCGCGCGCTTTTCCATCCCGCTGTCCGTCGCGATCGCCGTGATTCCACATCGCTGCCAAATTCCCGGAGTTTTCTCCAGCAGATTCCATAGCGATCTCGCGCGAACACGCGTTCCTCACATTTTTTATCTTTCTTCCTTTCTCTCTCTTTTTCCTCTCCATCTCTATCTTTCTCGCAAGTCTTTTTATATATATATATATATATATACATATACATATCTTTCCTGATTTGAACGTAGCGATGTCTGACCCTACGGGTGATCATGTAGATGCGTTGGATGAAGAACTCGAAGTAGAATCTAACTATAAGCCTCCACCAGAGAAGTCCATCGAACAA
This sequence comes from Pogonomyrmex barbatus, assembly GCF_055798465.1. Taxonomy (NCBI): domain Eukaryota; kingdom Metazoa; phylum Arthropoda; class Insecta; order Hymenoptera; family Formicidae; genus Pogonomyrmex; species Pogonomyrmex barbatus. Next base: position 5,627,110 of record NW_028297149.1, read on the forward strand.
ATTCTGGAGACAGATAAGGAGGATGAGAGTCTACGCAAATACAAGGAGACGCTTCTGGGAGAAGCAAAGTCTGGCGGTATCATAGTAGGTGAGTGTTTATTTAAATATATATATTCGTTACCTACGTAATCACGTGTGTTTAAAGTTACTTCACTGTTTGTTTTGCTTTCATCATAGTTAAATATGCAAGCTCCATACATATTTCATTCCATAACTCTTGCGAATTATGAATCCACAGAAATTCTGTAAAAATAATTTTTATATCCATATCAATATCTGTTCTTTTTTGTATAATTTTTCTATATTTGTTGAAAAATGTCTTACAACGATTTGTATTCAATACACAGAGAAATGATAATCAATTTTCTATAATATCGATAACAATTTTAATAATTATGCATAATTGTTGCAGATCCTAATGATCCTAGAAAAGTAATAGTAAAAAAACTGGCGCTGTGCGTAGCTGATCGGCCAGATATGGAACTAGACTTGACTGGCGATTTATCACAATTGAAAAAACAAACATTTGTCATCAAGGAAGGTGTAAGCTATAGAATCAGGATTGACTTTATTGTACAGCGCGAAATCGTGCACGGATTGAAATATATTCAGAAGACTTATCGCCTTGGCGTACCAGGTATAACGTTTCTATTTTTTTTTTGCTTATTGATTTACTTGTCATTCCATATTTGACTTTATTTGTCAATATCATATTCTTAACTAATTGCAATAAATTCAATTTCTTGTGTGTTAATGCTTCTAATGCAAATTAGGAGTCACGGGTAAATGAAATATATAGTAATCTAATCTTGTAATATACGATCAAACAGATTTTATATGCATGATTTTTTTTGTTTCAGTTGACAAGATGACGCATATGGTAGGCTCGTATCCTCCTAAAACGGAACTTCAGTCCTATACCACTCCAGCTGAGGATGCGCCAGCCGGTGTCGTCGCGCGAGGCTCTTACAGCGTGAGTTCTCTCTTCACAGACGATGATAAACACGAGCATCTTAAATGGGAATGGGCGTTTGAAATCAAGAAAGATTGGAAGGAATAAGTCTTCTATTCCATTCGGAACATAGAAGCCAAGGATAATTTACAACTCCTAGCCTTAATACACTTTGCGAATAATAATTAAAGACGTAAAAATGCCAAAATACAGACTCGGATGAATGATTTTTAATAATCTTTAGTAGTGGTCGACGTTGCCATAAGAAATTAATTACATACGTATTTTATAACGTACTAAAAGAGAAAGAATATAATCGATATTTATTAAGTTTTGTTCGTATAATTGGTTTAGACATTTAGTTATAAAAATAGTATTCGAGAATTACGAAGTACACACACGTATACATATATATTTTAGTCACTAGTACAAGCAGACACCAGTAGTAGTGATTTAAGCTATATATGACGTGACAAACCGGTATTTCCGGACAGATGAGTATTAGATGCGTAGCGAGTGAAATTTACAGTGAATGTTATAACCAACGGTTGATCCATTATATATATAAAACACTTATTAAAAGAAGAAAAGAGTGCTCTAAAGTATTTAGATAATATTTGTACAACATGGTTTTCGGAGAGCGGACAGATTCTGCTCAATATTTTGTATGTTTATCACATATTTGACATTTTCTACACAATGTACAAAATTATATGACGAATATCTATTACTTGAAAAGAAGCTGATAAAAGAGATTGCAAAGAAAATCGTATAGTGCTTCTATTCCTCTCATTTCTATAATATCTCTATAAGAAGATAAATTTTGCGCTCTGAAAATTAGATTTTAGCTGAACACAATGCATATTTTAATTACAACAATTAACAACCTCGCAAGCAAAATAGATTCTAGATAGATTTCTGATATAATATGAAACATACGTAACGCGCCTCTTCCAGTTCCCGCAGAAGATATTGGATGACAATTACACATGGTGTTTTATATATCGAGAAAATTCCGACAGCCATGTTTTTCTGGGAATGTATCTATAGCGAATATGTTACACAAAATAACTAAAATCGCTGAGAAGCCCTAATCACCCCAGAAACGCGCACATCTGATCCGTGTAAAAACAAAAAAATGTGTATATCGTATGGCCATACAATGTTAGTTAGAGTTTGTGGTGTTTTTCCGATAATCGTATAACAATCGATCATGTAGGCTAGGATCGCCATGCATTTGTATGATAATGAGCAATGACGAAAGAAGAAGAATATATTAGAATAGACGTTTTGTACCTTTGTTACGAGCTTCACGGGAGAAACAAATAGATCGAGAATAGTTACCTCATTGGAGAAAGTGTCACAAAGTATATTGATATACGTATATGTCTACATAAAAATTGAGTCGTTTTTTCATTCAGAAAATTGTCATATTTTTTCATCTACGTATGACGTAGTCGTATTCCGATTGTGCCCTCGCGTCTCATATATATCGCCGAGTAGAAGTTCCTAGGTTTCCGTCACTGCTTTCTTCCTTTTCCTTTTTTTTTTTTTGTATATTCGTTCGCACCTTGTAAGTGAAGAGAGGAAAAAAGAGAAAAAGAGAAAGAGAGTACGCGTCTTAGAATTCTGGGATTAATTAAGCTTAGGATTTGTGTGTACTTCATCGTGCTTTGTATACCACGTGTATTCATTTGTTATTATGTGACGCAATATACTTATATATTATACGCGGCGAATGCGATTATTGTATAGCAAATATACAATTTATGTCAATATTCTCTTCGCTTCTCTTTATCCGATGATATATGTCATTTTCATATATACTTTTCTTTTTACCTTCATAGATGAATGAGACACTTATCTTCTCTTATTCATCAAATTATTCTCGAGAACTTTTGAATAATCATTTCGCACGATTTATTCAAAAAAACTGAGATAAATTTCTGTATAAAGATACATTTTATTGAGGACAAGTTACTACTAATCGATCGACATCGCAGAGTCTGCTAAAAATATCTCTTGATACTCGGGCAAATTGGGATAGTCGATATCGTGTGAATATCATGTTCTATATGGATTAGATTTACATCTGGAATTCATTCTATTGTTTTTCATCTTGGCATGAAACTAATATGAGCATCGAAGAATCGAGGACATGAAAGAAATAGCTTTCCTTCAACTTATTATATTCCTTTTTTTATTATTTTTTTATTTTTTTTTATCTCGTGGAGATTGGATCGATTCCTCATAAAAAAAAAATGTACATTTTTTTTTTATGTCTTCAGAGTAAAAAAAAAATATATTCCTTTCTACGTGTCGAGGAGGTGAAGTCTCGCAAGACAGTTCCCGTCGCAAGATATTCTGAGCCGAGATCTCGGCTCTGTACCTATGTATATATAGCGCATCTTTCGACGTACATATATTTGCGTAAATGTAAATACACGTGTTTTAATCGCTCCCCGAGATGCATGTGGAAAATCATAGTGCATTCGCAACGCGGGTACGCATGTCGCGGGCCGCCACCGGCGATGCTATTGCGATCGCGACAACTCGGCCACGGTCACGGCCACGGCCACGGTCACGGTCCACTCTTCGCCATCTCTCCTCATTCTCTCTCTCTCTCTCCCTCTCTCCCTCCCTCCCTCCCTCCCTCCCTCCCTTCCTCTCCCTCTCTTTCTCTCTCCTTGCGTGTGCGTGTTCTCTACGCCGGTCAGCGAACCCGCGGCCCGCGCGTTCTCGCGCCCGCTCGTCAACGACGCGTGCACGGCGTTTGTGCACCGGAGAAACATCGAGGGACAAATGCCGAAAATTACGTGCGATTGGGACCGAAGAGATCCGCGGAAAGTGAAAAATCGATCGGCGTGTCTCTCGCTCTCTTCCTGCTTTCTCCCGACGACGACGCTTCTCTTCCGCGAAGCAACGAGAAAGAGGAAGAGAGAGAAGAATCTTTGAGGTTCGATTCTCTTTCGCTTTCCCGAATACATCCCGCAAAAACATATCTTCTAGCGATTCTAAATATATGTGGATATGTATCTTTGTTAAAGTTTACATGTAAAGTTTACACTTCTTGAATTAAATTCGACAGCTCGAATTTATTTTACACTCTGATTCACATGTAATTTTTGCGATATTTCATTCCGTTCTTTCCTTCCTCTTCATCGCCCCCACGCCTATTTTTTCTTTTATCCGTTTAATGAAATGATTATAACTTTATATGTAATTTATTGAAAGCAGTGACAAGATATGGCAGTGAGAGAGGAATATTAATTATAATTTTAATTAAAAGATTGTAGCTTGAGTTGATTGATTTGATGACATAATCGTATTAGCTTTGTTTAATGAACTTTGTCGAAATAATTAGAAGCAACATTTACATATACGGAAAGAACGGTTTTGCTGAAATATTTAAAACTTTGGCCAAATAAAGATTTAAAAATAATTTTGATAAACCTTAAAATAGGATAGGACTTTTTAGGTAATATATATATATATATATATATATATATATATATATATATATCATATATGAAAACATTGGCAAAAACATAAAAGTTTTGTAAGTTTTTGTTTTTTATCATTTATTTGAGTATTTAAGTAAAAACTAACAATACAAGCACAATTTTCGGAATCGAAAATTTAATTTTTAACTGTATACATATATTAATTTTTATAGAAAGAAATAACATATTACAACATAATTAATATAAGAACTAAATAGGATATTTAGGATATATATTTTATTTTAAAATTATTAATTTGATATGTTTAATTTATTCGATTTATTAAAAATCTTTTTATAAATGATTAATTACTTTTATTTTTCTTGTTTAATTTCAGAAGATAATCATGATCAAAAATTTTTATTATCTATTGGGAAAAATATTAATTACAAGTATTTTCTTTCATGTAAATATTAAAAATATGTTATATTGCTTATACTTCAATTTCTTCATAATTCAAATTTATTTATTTATTATTTCACATAATATATAAATACAACAAATGTACATTCGTATGTTGTTTTTAAATTTCGAAAACTTTTTGCTACTTTTATACATCCTTAGCATGATATTAATAGCAAAAATATTAGATACACTGGCATCTAACTTGAGTATTTTACATAATCAATGACTCAACAAAATTATTTTCAGATCTGTATCTAATTAGATTATGATACTCCAGTTAAATTATTCTTTTTACTTAATCTGAAACTAATATTTAAAACTGACTTAAGTGCAACCTCTCGAGATGCTGCACGATTATCTCGTCGGCCGGATAAAATCTCTTTCGACGCCGGACTTTAAGACGGTTTTAAATACAAGATAGAACTACCGAGGACGCCTAGGACAGAGAGGAAAGGGGAGGGCGTTCCGCTTTCCGGGATTTCGGGCGCAGCGGGTGAAAATCGAAGGACTCGCGCAGGGTGTGGCGTCCCTGCGCACATTCGATTGGCGACCATCGCACGGTTGTACACGGCCGTGGGATGAAGATTCCTCGTGGGAGATCTGCCGTCGACAGAGCCGTGTATCCTCGGAGATCACAATGTCATCGAGCTTCTCGGCCTCGTTGGCGCGTTTTGACAATGCGATCGCGAACAATGCGAGACCATGTCCTCGGCTGAGATCTCGTTTTCATGACACGACGGCGAAGGTACCTCGTTTCAGAGATAAGCGGTTCCGAGAACAGCCCCGAGTTGTTGTTGTCTCGGGCTCGAACGCGGAACAAGACGCTCTTTGTGCTGCGACGCGCGCGCGCGCGCGCGCGCGCGCGTCCCGCTCTTTCGCTTTAATTTCATTGCGAAGCGCGACGTATGCGAATACATTGTATTCGTCGCTTCGACAATCAGCGGGATCATGCTAATGGCGTTATTGTCCGCCTCTCGGAAATCGGACGCGATTCCGCAGATTCCGAATTGGCAAGATACGATTTCCGAGTAGAGCCGCGTGTTGAGGCTCGCGCGTGCGACGAGACATTGCCGAAACGTCGAAGAGAGATGCGTTCACGTCGTGTTGCTTCACATCGAGCCTCAACGATGCGATTGCGAGAATCCTGCGCGTGTTTTACGACGATACGGGGCGGTTATTATCGAGCCGGATCGTTCCGCGATACGCATCATAAACGATCGTAAACACAGCGATGATCTCGCGGAATTCACTTATCAGACTGATCCCTCGGAGAGCCCCTTTCTCGGTAACAGACCTTCGTCGCGTATTTGTTTGTCGAATTGTTCCGTGAAATCCAAAACAAAACGAGACTTATTAATCTGTTGAGCTTACATATTTCTTCTTTTATTTTTATTATTGAAGGACTGAATAAAGCTGCTGACGATCATAAAATCAAGGAATAGGATCGTGAACGAAGAAAATTAAGTTAATTCTCACGAATTTCTTAACTTAAATTAATTTATTTTCAATGAAAGAATCGTAGATTATTCTAGATCTTAAAAATAGTAGAAAAAATTTTGCGGTGATTTAGAAATTGGGTTAAAAATTATTTAAATAAATAAGTAAAAGTGTGGTCTAATAGAAGTGTAATTAAAAAAATTATGAGAAAAATCTCAATTCTTTTATATGAATAGTTTAAACATTTAAAATAATTTATTTATATTTATATTAAAGTTTTACTGCGATGCAGATTAGTTGTTCTGTAAATAAAAATTAAATTTTAATTAAGAATACAAGCAAAACGAATGATGGTACAAATAAAATTAAATTTTTACTCAGAATAATTTCTGCATCGCAATGAACTTTATATAAATAAGTTCAAATACTTAAAGTATATAAAAAAAGAAATTGAGATTTTTGTCGTTATTTCTTAATTAACATTTCTATTAGAGCACACTTCCACTTGTCTATTTAAATAATTTTTTATTCACGTTCTGTCATTAAATCTTTTTGTATTATTTTTAAGTGCGATTTAGGAATTTGTAAGTTTTCCATAATTTTTTCGTTGTAAATGTAAAAATAGGTATAATACATTTTTAACGCGTTGTCGAACACGATTCGCGGCGCAATAAAATGAGCGCGGAAGAGAAGAAGATGTGTGATGGAGGAGGAGGAGGGGGAGTGACGCTTTCGCTGAAAACGACGGCGCGTTTCCGGAAAGCGAGCGATCCCGGGCGGACGCGAGGCTCTCGTTAGACACGCTCGAAAAAGCCTCCGGCTTTTCGAGCCAAATCAAATTAAGTCGCGGCTATTCGAACTAATTAGGAATAGGTCTTCTTAATTGGTCGCTCGGCCGACGCGAAGCTCGTAACGGGATTCTCGCTCGTTGCTGCCGCGGATTTCGATGCACCGCCATCCGGATCGTTCGACGAGATTTCGACGGGATTAATGAGCAGTGACCATCAACGCGAGAACTAAAAGTCGCCCCTCGTCCGAGAACGTTTTCGAAAAAACGCGAGGCAACTTATTTTACACATTAAGGACAAATTTTAATTTTCACGAGATTAGCGAGCTATAAAAAGCCATTGCGAGCGGAAGATAAAATGTCGCGCGATATATACTTTTCCACGCATCGTAAACTGATATCATTGAAACGTCCGGGAAGGGAACCATTAAGCGCGGATTTCCATAACGTCGTTATCGCGGGTGATGTGCGATATCATTGTTTCGCGCGCTTTAATTGGAAAGCGAACACGCGCGGCCATTAGGAGGCCTGTGTTTCACGAGTCAGCCCGGACCGATCTTCGATCAATCTAATCCACCTGCATCCGGAGATCCGGACGCGCATCTCGCATCCGAGGGACCCGGTTCCGTATCTGGAACACAAATCGGATCTTCTTCGTAACGTCACTCAATACGCTTTCCGTCCCTTTTTCCCTCCCTCCTCCTTTGCTATTCCGAGAAGCGTCGAATGTGCGAGATGCACCGTCCAGACGAACGCCGGGGGGATCTCTTTCGAATCCTCCGTCGGATTCCACCTGGCGAGAAATCGTGGATTAGCATGCGGAGAGATGGATTGAACGCCCGGCAAGAGATTTTTCACGATTCTGCCGTCACCCCGGAGATGAGCCTCGTTATTTCCTTCTTATTCTTATCGCGAGCGAGAAAGACTCGCGGAAATGGAAATAAGGTCGAGTGCATCTGGACATCATGATATATATGTGGAAGAGAGAAACCGGGACGAGAGAGGGGAGAAGAGAGGGACCGTGTTAATTGGCTGTAAAAATAGTAAAGTTTTTAAGTCCTGAGAAATTCTTTATCTTATAATTAATCAATACGTTCAAAAAAATTTCATATCATATAATTAAATATCATATAAAATGAAAATGTAAATGAAATGGAAATATCACTGAATAATCACTAGTAATTTTAAGAAAAATATTAAAATAATAAGACTTCAAAAAAAATTGCGAATTAATTGATATTTTTTATGTTCAATTTTCAGATTTACAATTTACAGATTTAATTTTTTATTTGAAAATGTAATTAAATTAAGTAAAAAGAAAATGTACTTTAAACATGTGTATTTAAATTATAATTATATATTTAAAAATATATATTCTTTTTCTATTTAAAGGAAAAATTTATATGATTATTTATAAATACATCGATTATTAATTGAAGCTTACTGGCCATTTACTGGTGTTTTTGGGGGTTTTAAAAATTTTTTTAATAACAATTTTATTATCTTTTTTTTTAAAGATAACTAATGACAATACAAACATTTTTAAAAAACAAATAAACAACTATAAATATTGAATAGTTTATTTTTTATTTTTATCATTAGTTTATTATTATTATCATTTATTATCAATCATTTTTTATTTTTATACTACTTATTTTTTATTCATTTTTATTTATTTATTTTTTTTCTTTTCTATACATGCACCATAATTTACAATTGCGAATTTCTTATTTATCCATTGACTGTAGTGACCCCATTAGTCCGACTTGACTGCCATCAAAGTTGATTGACGTTTGACTTTTCAATGGCATTCTCTAGTGATCAACTATTTATCATCGCGACACTGAAATTTTTTGTTCATTAGGAAAACAATCTGACATAAATTTGTCAATAGCGTGAATAATAAAGTGGGATTGGTGCATTTTGATGTTTCGATTGTGGAGAGTTCGAGAAACCGCGACAATTTTCGATATCGATTCCGCCCTCCGAGTACAACTCGCGCTCGAAAATAGCGCGGGATCGCTATCGCTATCACCGGCCAACAATGGTGAGGACTTCGGACGAGGTTCACCGCCCCTGTGGAAACCTAACTTAACCGGCGCTGTTCGATGTGCGCGTTCACCCCTAGCGCGCTACCCTCTCCTTCTCTCTTCTTCCTGCGCATGATTCTCTGACTCTCTCATTTTCTCTCTCGCTCGCTCGGCTCCGTGCCGAGTCAGCTGCGAGCGATGGGCCCGGACCGGTTTCGATCTGCTCGCATCTATTGAACAAGTATCACGCGCACTTGTCTATAAAGGGAGGAAAAAAGGGAGGGGGGGTTGATTTCTCCGCAGTGGGAACTCAACAAGTTCTCCAACAGGTACCTATTCCGTCGCGCGATTAACACATTTCATTAATCCGTGCCCCTTGGAGGGGCTAATCATTAAACTCTGCGCTTTCGCGGTCGTACAACTTTACGCATCGAGATATATAAAAAAAGAAAGAAGAAAAAAAAAACATCGACATTCACGCCAGGTGCACGAGACGCGTGGCAACGTGCGAGATCCATTAATCTTCCCGTCCGATAAAAGTTCGATCGGGGTTCTCCGGCCGAAAGAGGCCGACAGATGAGAAAAGAAGAAGAGGAGGTGTTCTCCTTTCGGATCAATCCCTCTCCGCACGCGAGGGTGTCGTCGCCATCGCTAGAGTGCCGGAGCAGCCCCCACCCTCGCGCGCGCTCCCGCGTCGTCGCTGGACGGGGCCCGCTGCCTAGGAGCGGCGCGCGTCGGGCCTCAGCTCTCTCGGCTTTAGTAGCGTGACGAGCGTCGAGCGTGTGGTTCAGTGTGTTTGCGCGCGTCTGCCAGTGAGTGCTCGCTCCTTTCCGATCGCTTCGTCAACGATCCGTCTCATTTCTCTTTCTCTCTCTCTCTCTCTTTCTCTCTCTCTCTCTCTCTCTCTTTCTTTCCGTCTCGTCTCGCACAACGACGAGACCGAGGCGCGGCCGAGTCGAGTCGAGCCGGGAGCCAGGAGTCACGGCGGGACCGAGACGCGTGTTGTGCCATCGATACGCTCGGCGGAGGACGAGAGCGGCACAGGAGCGAGCGAGCGAGAAAGCCACAGGACTCCGCGCGGAAGGAGCGGGAGCGAGAGCGCAACGCGAGGACGAGCGAGGAAGAGCGAGAAAGGTAAGGAGGAGCCGGCGGCAGCGGCGGTTTCAGCTTCCTGTTCGTGCTTATCGGCGGAACGCGGCGAACCGAACGACGTCGCAAATTCCGGTTCCGGATGATTCTCTCGCTCTCGCGTTCCATCCTGCTCCGACCCTCGTTTCCCCGAGAACGTGTGCCGGCACCGGGGATGAACGCCCGAGAATACAACAACGCGCAGCCGGTCGGTGATTTAGACGGAACGCGACGTCGTCTTTTAAATGACCTTTCGTTCCTCCCCTCTCCCCCCCCCCCGCCGTCCCTCTCATCGCGGGGAACGGGTTTTCCCCGTTCTCTAGCTTCACTCGAGCCGCTGTTGCGCGTAGTAGGTGAAGGTTCAACACTCCCTTGGCGACAAAAGGGATGCGCGCGGGGATCGCGATGTGAACTCGAGCGTCGTCGCCGCTCATCGGCGAATCGAACACCGAGATATCGCGCGACGACGCAGTCCACGTGTCTCTTGGAATCTACTCGAAATTAAAGGCCGAGGTGTAATTTCAACCTTGATCGCGTGTAACTCGCGTCCATCGACCTCCTGTCTTCGCGAGGGGAAACGTCGTTCGTCGCACGGACACGACGATACGCGCGAGAAACCTTCGCTCGATATTGTTTTCCGATCAATTAATTTATAAATAGCGAATTAAAGCGATTCTCGCTGAAGCAAAGTCAACATCTCGAAGTTAATAGCAAAACAAGGCTTTAACCCCGGGATGTACTCGGATGATTTACATCCATTTCTCTATCGATGTATAGATTAATTCTAATCTCGGTTCAATGATACTCCTTATCATTTTTTAATATTTAAAAGAAGATAAAGAATAAATTGAATCGAGGAGATAGTTCACATTAAAACCATAAAAGTGAACATCAATCAGAGTCGAAAACATTTTCAGGACGTACTCCAGTTGTGTGGAATCGCTCCCCGGCGACTTGTGAGGAATCGCCTAGTAGCTAATTAAATGCAAATTGCACCTCCCGAGCAGGAGGGGGCGGTGAAGGGCAGTTCGATTTACTCCAATCCGAGTTTTACGAGAGCCGGAGTCGCCGTCCGGCGACTCCCAGCAGGACGAACGCGATCGGGAATTGCGTAAATCCCGTGCAGATCCCGCGGGAGAGTTCGCGTAGCCTTGAAGGGCTCACACCGAGGGCCAGTTCCCATGGAGACCGGACGGAGGAGCCCTTCGAAAGGCGGACGGACGGACGGACGGACGGACGGACGGATGGGCGGGCAGGCGGGCGGAGGCGCGAGCGTTTCGCACGGCGTGAAAATCGCTGTCGACGCCGCCGCCGCGGCCTTCGCTATTTTTACCGTCCTTCGCGTGAGGGATGCGATGCGGTTGCGGGATTGCGGGGGAGTTCGTTTCGGTGCGGAAGCACCGGGTGAATGGTGAGTCATCCGGCATTTGTGTGCTTCGACTTCTCTTCGTTTTGCCTGCCTGCCCGCCTTGCCCGTCCGCCCTGGGTGGGGTCGGACCCGGTCGAAACGTAAGAGCGCCAGGGAGTGACACATCGATGTTTCCAGGGGAAGTAATCAGGAAGCGACAAAGAGCTCGATTACTCCGCCTCGATCCTTCTGGATCTTTTTTTCGGTTCCTCCCTTTTCCTCGTTCGCGCTTTTCAATCCGTAAGAATCGATTTGTTCTGTTCGACTGGCGATGGCTGCGATCTGTCGGCCACCTCGATTTTCCTTCTGCCTGAAATATATTCGAGAAATCTGCCACGCAGAATGTTTGAAACAAGCGTATTTTTAATTGGAGATTCGATCGCTCGATCTTTTTCTTCGAGTAGTTTTTAGTTTCAATCGAGTTTTCCGAGAGATTAAGGAACTGATACCTGACCTGATGTAAGATATCTAGTTATTATCTGAATATCTTTTGTGTATCTATATATACAACTATAGTTAAAGTTTTTAATCTAATAACTGTAGCAACAACCAATTACATTTCTTTCTGTATCCTATTTAAAATATTGATTTAGGCACAGTTTTGAAATAATTTCTCCAAAGAGTTTTTTCATTTTCTCTCGATGTTCTTTTGCTGTTTCTCAATTTTCTATTTTCTTTTTGGTAATTTTATTCTAATAATATATGCGTGAATAATAATTTTTTTACACATTATTATTTCCATATCTATGGGCGATATTTATAATCCGTTCTTTTAAGATCATTTTCAACTTCCAAAGATATTGATACAGTTGTCTAATTGGCTAATAATGCTAATAATTGGCTAATAAATTAAGATTGTACTTAAGATGATCCTAATCATCAAATTAAATAATGTTAAATAATATTGAAAAAATTGTATATTTAATGGAATCTAGATATGGATATCTAGATACATTCTAAAAGTTATATCTATATCTAATTATTTTCTTAAAATATATATCTATATCTGTACTTGTTTACATTTTTCTTAAAATATCTCTGTAATTGCATGTAGTTATTTACAAAAATGTATCTCTTATAACATTGTTCCCGAGTGTATTCAGTGTATTCATTAACGGCTTGAAACGCGTGGGACATTTGCCCCGGAGACCCCCGACAGATTCTGTCATTGGCGTAGGCAGCTAATTATATTACGTGTAAAAATTGAACGACGCTTTTCTCTCATCCTCCACAAGGCCAAGATGTACACTTAACGAAAGAATCCATTGAAAAAACAATATTAAGATCCCTTTTATCTACGTTACATGTAAAATAGAAACATGTGGGCGATATTCGATAAAATGTGCTCTTTTATCGTCTCGGTCGAGGAATCCTCCCGAGGAGGCCTGCGCTAATCCCCCCGTAACTTGAAATTTCACATATTTTTCATATTCCTATATTTTTCCTATATTTTTTTAAGTCTCAGTGATTTAATTAACCGCTTACCGGTTGTGGAACTTCTTCTTTTTTTGCGAGCGAAAAAATAATCCGGTTATGAGTTAGCGCGAGCGGAACAAAGTTCACAACGCGCTGTCGCGCGCGAAAGGAACGGCCGGGGGGAGCAGGGGGAGGGAGGGGGAGGGGGAGGGAATGAACGTCTGGAATAAACGCGTAGTGTCAGACGGGCGGTATCGCCCCCTCGCAAGATTAATGCATGCGCCCCGCGATTGTGCATCCGTGGGACTGGGTAACAATCGCGGCCATTTAAACGCGAGGGCGACACGAGAGAACTGCTCGCGCGTTTCTATGCGCCGGGGTGACGTGATGCACTTTGCACCTATGCCCCCTTCCTTCCGCCCGAAACGCAAAAGGGAGTACGCGATTCTGCCGGCGAATACGCATAACACATTCGTAGAGAACTAGTTTAGAACGGTCGCTTTCACTAACTTCGTTTAACTTCGCAGTAATGTGACACAGTCGGTGATTTCGAATTATTCGCGGAAATGTAATTATCGTTGTAACAAAGCATTTTCGACTGTGACACACGTGACATTCAGTAACATGTTCACTCGCCTCACGGTACACGGAAGAGACAATTTTGCTTCCGCGGAATCCAAAAATTTAGATGTGGATTTAAAAAATAATTTTGTTGGTTATCAAAATTATTACGTAAAATACTTAAATATGATAATAATAATGTAAAATTATTTTAGCAATTAATTTAAATGTCTTGCGTAATTATTTTACCTTAATAAAATTATTTTTCAGATTTATCCGATATTAAATTTTTCAACAAAACTATTCTTTCCACGTAATTCTGCTGGTCTCTTCGGATACGAAAGAATAGTTTTATTGGAATATCTAAAAATTTGGACAGATACAAATCTGAAAATAATTTCGTTGGATCAAAATTATTATGTAGGACGTTTAAATATGATAATAATATCGCAACATTTTATTCTAGCAATTAATTTGAATGTCCTACTTAATTATTTCGATAGCCCAATAAAATTATTTTTCAAATTTATCCAGCAAAACTATTCTTTCCGTATAACTCTCCAGAATAATTTTAGAATAATTTTTCTGAAATATCTAAAAATTTGGCCAGATACAGATCTGAAAATAATTTCAAACTTAATTTATTTTTAATTAACCAACAGAGAGATTATTTTCAGATCTCTGTATCTGATCAAATATTTAGATACTTCAAAACCGTTCTTTTCATGAATTATTGCTGAATTATTACGTGGAGTTAAATTTAATTTAATCGTGATCATAATTGGCGAGCAGATTGCATTTTAAGTGGACTCAGATTACAAACGACAGAAACAATCACGGATTACGTATATTATTCTCGTAGAAGCTAATCGAGCCGAATGCTATTACGTCGTCTTCTGTTACGACGTTTTATTCTAACGCAAGTTTAGGATGCTACGAATGATCCGCAACACATGTGTCGCCAGATTTATCCTGACAATCGAGTTTCTACTTCTGGAACGTTCTGCCAAAGCTCAGAAATTTAATTAACCACACACAAATTTAATTAACCAAACACAATGATCGAAATATTTAATTGATACACTTTCCATCTTGCCATCTTGATAAAATCGAAATTTTGAATATTTTTATAAAAATGGATAAAAATGAATAAAGATTATTGAAAGGAAATAAATTGACATCCTACGTACGATAAATTGGATCATCAACATGCTGTAATTGAGTATCGCAATTGCCGCGATCATCCAAATTGCGGATGATCTCGGAGAAATGGTTTGTGTTCTTGCCGATCGTTCGATCGTTGCGACGGCTTAAGCAGCTGCTATCATACACTCAGCATTACTTTAACCATCATCGCGACGGGCATTTGCGAAAGTCATCCGACGACAAAAAGGGTCCGCAGCAGGCGGCACAAAAAAACATAGAGAAATAACACGCATGTCGCACTCGCGCGTGCTGCACCGGTTTCTTGTCGCGGATTTTTGCAGCCAGTCGCAGCTGCAACTTTCGAGCGAGAGAAAAGGGAATGTCACCGAAAGTTCATTAAAAATTCTGTTGTTTAATCATTAATAATTTAATTTTGCCTTAAAAAGGACTCGCAAATCTCTTAGGTTGTCTCGTTGTAAAATCCATTTTTTAAACCATTCACAGTGAATCATTCACAATGTGAAAATTTCCAGAAATTCTATATTTATAATTTCATATTTAATATTGTACATCTTACAAGCGTGTGAATTTTGATTTTTTTCAAGTGTGTTTTATGCAATGGAATAAACAGAATTCTGACGTGATTTATGATAGATCATCTTAAGGACGTGTTACATCTGTTTTTATAATTTTTATTTTTACAATGGAAAAATTGTGAAAAGCTTACAGATTATTCTAAATTGCATTTAAAATTAATAAAAAAATTTAACAGTGATTAGAATCTGGATCAAAAATTATTTAAATAAATAAATAGAAATGTGCTCTGTAATGGAATTGCAATTAAGAAATAATGACAAAAATTTCATTTTTTTTTCATATAATATACTTTAGGAAGTATTCAAGATTATTTATATAAAATTTCATTATGATGCAACAATTAATTGAACTGTAAATAAAAATTTAATTTTATTTGTACCACCATTTGTTTCGTTTGTACTCATAAAAATAAGTTTAACTTTTAGAAATTTTTATCATTGTTTCTTAATTACATTTCCATTAAGCACATACTTATTTAAATAATTTTTTATCCAGGTTTTAAATCGCTGGTTTTTCTATTATTTTTAAATTCCATCTGAAATAATCTGTAATCTTTCTGTTAATTTTGTAAATAAAAATAGACAAACGTATCCCTTGAGTGGCCTTCATATGGTCCCGCGAGGCCGTGAATGCCTAACAGGTTCAGGCAAAAATTTCTCTCAGACTGATCTCCGGCGCGAAGGGAGACCTCCCCGAACGGAAGGTGAACTCCCCGGTGCGTTACATAACGAAATGTCGGCTCATCGCCGCGATGTACCGGACGTCTGTACCGTTCGTTACTCCGCGCATCACGCCGCGTCGAACACGCGGCGCGACACGGATCTTGCCTCCGGTGCTCTCTTTCCTCCCGTTTTTATTTACACTCGTAATCTCACGCCGGGTAAGATCTTCTTCTTACCATCGCGTTTCCGATGCATAACGGATTCCCCGCTGGCATCCGGACGCGACCGGGAGGGGGAGCGAGGGGGAGCTCGCGTGACTCCACCGCCGGCGATCCCGGCGCGGAAACGCGGCTGTGCGAGTCCCTCGCTCGCGGATTCGCACCGCCTCGGCATAAACACCCGCGGATTTTCTCCAATTAGTCGGCCAATATCTCGGAAACGGGAATGCGAGCTGCGCGATAATTCGGACGCGGGAGCGACTAATTAAACGTCCGGGTGTGTATTAGTCCCTTTTATTCGTTGGAGTTGGATGTTCGTTATGTGGCAACGAAGCTGTTCCCGTTTCAGGTCAGTGTAGAATTTTCACGCGCGACTGTTTCTTACGTTGCTTCTTCTTTCTGCATTTTCCACTTAACTGGAGCAGAGGTCGGCAACCTACTCCCCGCGGGCCAATCGCTTAATTACTTACTCGTTATTGCAGTTTGAATGCCATTAATTAAAAATTTGTTGGAATGTTTTTTTTCTCTTATATCTCTGAAACATCGATACAATATCCTCTATTTTATTTTTGGCTGGAAAAGTTTAAAATATATTTCTTGTCTAGTAAAAAATTTGTAGACTACTGAATTAAAAGAATCTACGGTGACCACGTATCTCTTATTGTAAAGGATAATTCCTTATTCCTTATTTTTAATTCCTTATTTCAAGTAGCTGTGTTTTAAATTTATTTTTTTATTTATTTGTTTAAAAAAGTCGATTTTGTTCTTTATTTTAACAATATTACGAGAAATCTTTATCTAATTAGCATTCCAATGTCTAATATCATATTAATGATCGAATTTTTGAGGAAACAACCGACAAATTTAGTTTCGTCGTACATTGATCATAAAAATATCATTAAGAGTGTTTTTTAATTTTTGTTAAAAAAATATATAATTTGTCTTCTATCAACTATATTTTTCAATTTTTTTTATTAAAATTATTCAGATCAGAATCATTTTTATTCTTCATTTTTTAGAACCTATTTCAGATTTAAACGAAGAATTCGTTCCAACAGTCGAACTAGTTTCAAATTGCACATTTTATTTTGTGCGATATGTTGAAAATTTTGTAATGTGCAAATTCCTGTCAAATTACAAACTGATTTGGAAATATGTGGAAACAAAGCCTTAAAATTTCCATTTATATACAATTTTCAACACAATAAATACAATTTTCAATTTGTCCTTTACTTTTTCTAAGAAAATACGGTCACATTCATATTTTTTTTCACATGTTTAAAAATTTTTAAACAATTAAAAGCTAGCCAAAATTTATCTGAAAACTTGTCATTCGAGACATTAGCACGGGACGACTCTGTTACGCGTCTCCAATGAAGAAAAAAAAAAATTAAATAGGAGCGAAAGGACGGGGTTGCGTAGATTGTGCAAGGCGATGTATATCGATGTGTCCTCGATGGTCACCAAGTTCGGCCAAAGAACCCGTTTGCGGCTTTTCTTGGACCGATATCTGCTCGCGCCACCACCATCACATGGCTCACCACCATCACACGCCGCATGTTCGTCGCATGTTTGGCCTCGTAAAAGTCACGCCAAGTTCGAGAGTGCGGCAAGAATCGCGCCAACATTTATCGTTCTAAATCCGACCGGCTTGCGGATCCGCTTTCGGGTCCCTTTATCGCTGACAGCGGTTTATTTATCTTCTGTTTATTCGCGATCACAAAGACGGTAGCTCGTTAGTAATTTATAAAAGTATTAATAGAACAAATTAAATATGTAAGTTTAAGACTCGGTTCTCTCGCAGCGCGACATGGCTTGTGTGACGTCAGACGTAAGAAATGACATACAAAAAGCAGTTTCTTGCGCCGCATAGCTTTTTGTACTTTTTCCTTAAAAATACAATATTTTTATATTCTTAAAACTTGTAAAAAGTAAAATATCTGTTCAATAAATCACATAAAAGTGTAAAATAATTCTTGAAATAATGGTCATTGCTCAGCTATCAGAAACAACTAGATCTAGCGATCCAGTGATTTCTTATATCTAAGCAGCGTACCATTATTTCAAGAATTATTTTACATTTTTACATGATTTGTTGATCAGATCTTACTTTCTGATATTTTTTACAAGTTTTAAGAATATAAAAATATCATATTTTTAAAGGAAATGTACAAAATAAAGCTATACCACGCAAGAAACTTTTTACATGTCATTTCTCGCTTTTGACATTATAATTCAAATGGGTGAAGCGAGAGAGAGCCGAGCTTTAAATATAAATTTAATTTCCTAATCTGATAGTAAAGATGAGTCCGATCGAGAGATCTTGATTCAATCGCGGGATCGAAGGGAGTTTCTGGAATCGAAATCGACGTCGACGCGTCTTCGTGCTTTAACGCTGTCCTTGTCCGCTGCGGTTGAAAGTATTTCCGTTCGGGTTCGTGACGGGAAAATTTAAGAGCGAAACCGTCCGCCCGCGTTGACAAAGCGACGCCTGTCGCTTCGCAGAGTTCACGCTTGTAACTTGCATTTTTTACCTCAGAAATTTACCTGGAAATTATTTTACGTTGTATCTCAGACGGTTCTCCTCGTGATTGTGAAATGAGATGCTCGAAAATCATGCCCGGTAGATATTTTTATAGGCAGGAAGCGAGTTAAGGAAACGTGAAAGACATTAAAATACTTATTAACACGATTATATGCTAATGAACATTTATCTCGGTGATTTTATCTTCTAATTTTCAATCGCTGTGATCTATGACTCATAGTTTTCGTGACTGAGGCTCATAAAACGAGTCTTAAAGTCTTCTTGAACAGGCCACAGAATCCTGATTTACGAAGAGTAATTGAGCTTATTGAATTAAATAAACTGTGCTTTCTTTTCCTTTTTGATCGTCAAGCTACGAATATCACGGTCACGCTTGCCTTCCTGAAGAATTCCTTTTACGAGTTCAAGGAACTCCTCTGTGTTATTCCTGGGCGTAAACGTTTTAGCGATACGTTATGGGAACGCTCCAGTCAGGAAATTGGCGGAGCAACGCCGCTTTTATGCACGATCCCGCGCGTAATTATCTCGAGATGAATCGAGCGCATCGATCGCCTCTCGTGAGAGGAGAGCCCTGCTTTCGGGGAATCTCCTGCATCGAATGGAATGCATTATACACCGGTTCAGTGACTCAGTCGAGGAGGAAAAAAAAAAACGAAGGAAAATAAAAATAAAAAGCTCGTATAAGTGCCAAATAAAATGTCACTGACAGTAAGACTGAACATACATCAAATACCGAGTCATAAAACTTGAAAGATCTAAAGTAGATACTATCGTTTAAAGAAAAGATCAGATTAGGATTCATAAAGAACATTCGTAATCTTAAAATCTTAACAAATGTGACAACAAAGTTAATTATTATTTACTAGTAAATAATTTACATGTTACAGGATTTACATATTTTTATCTTACACGTATATTTTAAATAATAACATCTTTAAATTAAAGATATTAAAATATTTAGTATCATTTTATTTAATATTATTATATCATAAATAATTTCAACATTAAATACTAATTAAAAATATATTGTAGTATTAATTTCAATCGTGTTTTTTTTTTTTTTATTTTTTTTTCCTCTGTACGTCAGGTCGAATCTCAAGCGGCTTGTTTTTTTTTTTTTTTTTGCTATTTGCAACAAACAGCTTCGACCATAAAAGAATATTTTACGTATGACAATGTGTTCCTTGTCAAAAGACGGAAATCGATTGTGAGTCAGATCAAGAGTGTGAGGCCTAATTCCTTTGAATGATTCGATTTAGGACGTAAGCTCCTCAATCTCGAACCTTCACTTCCTTTCGTCTCTTAGATGCGGATGTGACAGTCGAAGGTTGATACCCTCTCGAGTGAATGCTTCTCACTCGGCCGGTTAAATTAACGGTTAAAACGCTAGTGGCCGATTTAACAGGCGCGAATTGATCCTAAGTGACTGGCGAGAGATTCTCGAGAGATTGATCCGCGAGATTCTCCGCGAGATCGGATCGCGAACGATAAGATGAAAGCGCGTCGCCTATAATTAATAAAATCACACGAGTATGCAGAATTAATCGTCGTAAATGAATAATATAAGCGCCGTTCCCGCGACGCAACCGGAAAAACACCATCTCCGATGAGAGATAACGCGTAAAACGCGAAACGATCTTACACCATTTGAATCCTCCCGTCGAGGATTTCCCAATAAATTTTAACGAAGCTAAGGTTTATAAGGTTTTGTAAGTTTATCAAACGCGACGGGATTTTATTTAAATTTCTCGCTCGATTCTTCGCCATTGTGCCGAGGACACACGCGTGGAGGAAATTTCCCGTGAGATTTCCGCCACGAGCAAATGACGCGGGCGTGCGTGCTCGTATTGTCGCAGCGTAAGACAGGATGCGATAGGATTGCGAAGGAGAGGAAAGGGGAGGGGGGGGGAGAAAAAAAAAGAAAACGAGGCAGAATCGCTGCGAGACGCGCGGGGGAGGAACGCTTATCCAGCAAATAATAGCAAATGTTTCGTTCCGAGTCGTGGGACGTGCCGGGCTCGTCCGCTGATGATAGCGCCGGGATGAGACTCGGAGGGGGGGGGGGGGGATCAATACGCGCAGCGGCGGATTTCTCAATCGGCGCGCAACATAAAACCCCCTCCCCCCCCCTCCCTTCTCTCCCACGCTTTTTCCCCGCCGACTTGCAATGTTCACGTATGTATCCCGCGAGTAAACGAGTACAATGCCATTTCGGAGCAGCAGCCCGAAAGGAAAGCTCTCGCGGTCGTCTGTCTTTGCGCGGCGGATTTAAACAAAGACGAATGCGATCCTTTTGCTTGCCTCGCGATTTAACGCCAGAAGTGATCGCATTTCGGATTCATTTTCGGCCGATTCTATTTTTATAAATTAATTTTTTTTTTTTAGTAAGAAACAAAATTTTAAGAATCTCTTGATTTTAATTTCCCAATTCGGAATAAAGAAAATAAATATGAAAAAAAAAAAAAAAAATAGAAAAGTCAAGTATTATATTTTTAAAAAAGAATAGAAAGAAATATTAATTTATAAAAATAGTTCAAACATGTTCGCGCGATACTTCTAGTATTAATTAAATTGAAATTTGATTTTAACAAAATATGTCAATCCTGTGTGTAATTAATAAAATAATTGTGCAATCGTGCTTTTCAATCTAATCCTCACTTCTACCAATGTAGATTAATTTTAATCTCTTTTATTTAACTTGCCTGTCTTCTGTTTTTCTAATTCGAGCAGTAAAGAATAGATTCAAGGTTATACGAGAGCAAAGTATTATACGAGATTAAAATTACACTGGTAGAAATGAATACGATACGAGATACGAGTAAATTCCTCAAGTTCTCGTAGACGGACTCTTCCCCCGACGAGGAAGAGATGATAAAGTTTCCACGCGGCGTAGAAAACGCGCTCGAGAATTTTTCTTTCATCACTTGTGATACGCGAGATGATCACGGCGCCCTCGGGAATGGAGGCGCCTGGAATGAAGGCCGCAGTTTAATTATACGCGTATATTTGTTTCAGACGTGTTGAGAAGACGTCCAGCTACGGCAGTACGATGCAGAGCAACGGTTCGGAGAATGTAGGATCCGAGAACGGAGGGATCGATAAATCCGGATGGACGGTATGTATTGATTGATCGAGTAAGCAAATTAGCCTAATGTAAACTGCAGTTTACCGAGGCCGCGAAGACCGTTGTCGTAACGGCACCGGAGAGATTTGGATTACCGTTTCCTCATTTCTCTCGCATCCAATCGCATCTCGATCGCAAATTAAAATCATGTATAGTTAATATTAATATAACGTCAGACACTTAATTAAGTTTTATTCGAGTTGCTTATTAACGAGATTTGACGAGAACGCACTTGATGGATTTTCATAAATCGATAGGTAAAGTTAAAAAGCGAGCTGTAATTGTTGTGATGCCTTCCAGGTGGGTTTGATCAACGGGAAGTTTAAGTACCTAACGGCGGAGACGTTCGGCTTTAAAATCAACGCTAACGGATCGAGCCTGAAGAAGAAGCAACTGTGGACTCTGGAGGGCAGCGAGCATCAGGTTTTCCTACGCTCGCACTTGGATCGATACTTAGCAGTCGACCAGTTTGGTAATGTGACGTGCGAGAGCGAGGACTCGTCGGATCCGGGATGCGCTTT
The DNA here is from genome assembly GCF_055798465.1 of Pogonomyrmex barbatus. Taxonomy (NCBI): domain Eukaryota; kingdom Metazoa; phylum Arthropoda; class Insecta; order Hymenoptera; family Formicidae; genus Pogonomyrmex; species Pogonomyrmex barbatus. The sequence continues at coordinate 5,649,550 of NW_028297149.1, forward strand.
CCAAATACAACTCGCTTCCGACGGTACATATGCTTCGTCCATGCTTAATTTGCATAAAACGTTAGAATATTAGAGACATAAAGAATTGAATTGCGTTTTATTTTTTTTTTTTTTTTTTTTTTTTTTTTTTCAATAAGAATGTCTTCTTCGCATAAAAAAAAAGAAGATAAATACATTTAAAGTTATATGTAACATGCAAGAAAAGGAAGAGAATCTCGATGATTCTGGACGTATCTCGATTTGAGGTGGTAAAATTCTCGCGTCGCAGCTACGTCCAGAAATGTCGACTCGTAAACCATCCTTTTTTAATCGAGGTAAAAGAGAGGCTATTTTTATCCTTCCTATCCGACTCGCGTTGCCGGTTATTCCAAACATCCGGCATCAATCGGGGCTCTGTAATGAATGGGCAAAAGTATATCGGCGATTCTCTCAAGGCAATCGTGACAAATTGCAGGCAGCGGGCGATGGGCGCTGAAGAACCTCCAGAGAGGCTACTTCTTAGGCTCGAGCCAAGATGAATTGAAGTGTACCGCTAAGGCCCCAGGCGAGGCGGAATATTGGCTCGTACACCTCGCCGCCAGACCGCAGGTATATATACCTTAAGTACCTGTTGTATTTCGAGATTTCGCGCGAACGGAGCATTTACGGCGAACGGTTTTACGCAATCTAGTCACATCGCTACACGCACAACCTCCGCTAATAACTGTATTTTCTCGACCAACTGATTTTCCCCCCGACGGTCTTAATTCGTTCCGGCGTTTGCTTCGTTCTTACACTTTGTACTGTATCTTTATACAGGGTGATACCTGCGCGCGTCCTTTCGAGCTTCTTCGATCGGTTTGGAAATTATTTTTCGATTAAAAACACGATTTCACGGCGGTATTTAACCAAAAAATTAATCGCCTTGATTATTTAGGTGAACCTTCGTTCGGCCGGAAGAAAACGTTTCGCACATCTGAGCGCCACTCAGGATGAAATTCACGTGGATGCGCCGGTGCCCTGGGGTGAGGATACTCTATTTACCTTGGAATTCCGCCCGGCGACCATGGGCGACGACGACAGCCACGGGAATCATTCCAAGTCCGAGGGCGGTCATTATGCGCTGCATACTTGCAATAATAAATATCTCGCACGTGACGGCAAACTTCTGGACGCCTGCACGCGAGACTGCTTGTACGCCGCGGAATTCCACGCTGGTCTTCTCGCTCTTCGGTATCCTCAGTCATATAATCTCTTTGTATCTTTTATTAACGGAAATGTAAAGCTTCTCTCTCTCTCTCTTAATTAACGGTTATCTCATGTCGAAAAAACGCGAAGAACGCTGTGTACAAAAGACGCAATCGTTTTTCAAGATTGAAATTAATTTCTGCGTTAATTCTGATGAATTACATCAAAGTAATTAAATTAATTTCGATAAATTAAAACATCACAGGGATATACACGGCGCGTATTTGGCACCGATCGGAAGTAAGGCTGTTCTGAAGTCGAGATCAACGACTGTTACGCGCGATGAGCTCTTCTCCTTGGAGGAATCTTTGCCGCAGGCGTCTTTCGTCGCGGCGTTGAACCAACGATATGTTTCCGTGAAGCAAGGTAATTCTAGACTTCTCTTGATGATCCTCCATCACGAGATGAAGCTGAGAGGATCAATTAATAAAAAACCTGATTAATTAGGTGTTGACGTGACGGCCAATCAAGATGAGATCTCCGGCCACGAGACATTCCAGTTAGAATTCGATCGAGTGACGAAACGATGGTACGTGCGAACGATGCAGGACCGTTACTGGAGCCTGGAGGCTGGCGGCGGTATACAGGCATCCGATCATAAACGTTCGTCGAACGCGCTCTTCGACCTGGCGTGGCAATCGGACGACGGCACGGTCGCATTGCGCGCGAACAATGGCAAGTTCCTGGCCACCAAGCGATCCGGCCATCTCTACGCAAACGCTGACTCGTTGAACAGCAACGATTCCGACGCCGCCAAATATTACTTCTACTTGATGAATCGACCTGTGCTGGTGCTACGATGCGAGCAGGGCTTCGTCGGGCCCAAAAGCGCGGCCAGTCCCAAGCTCGAATGCAACAAGGCCGTCTACGAGACGATACGCGTCGAGCGATGTGAACGTGGCGTAGTCAGGTTCAAAGGTAATCCCTTTTATCAATCCGTAACTGATTGCTATGTCAATCGGCCTGAATTAATTGCACCTAACTTTTTTATACGTAATCGTGGACATATAAAATAATGTGATAAGAAGATTGAATCCATCATTCGTTTATCACAGGACAAAACGGGAAATACTGGCACGCGGACAGCGAGGGAGTAACTGTCGATTCGGATATGCCGTCCGATGGCTTTTATCTGGAACTGCGCGAACCATCACGGATCTGCATTAAGTGCGTGGACGGCCGGTATCTTACCGCAGGCAAGAACGGCGCGCTGCGCCTGGGCGAATCGGACTACGAATCTGCCACGAAGTGGGAATTCTAATGCGGAGGATGAAAGAAAGAAAACGTAAATGCAACGAGCAAGATGTGTATTCCACTGCCTCCTCAGCTTTGGTCGTAACTCGCAGTACCATATCCCCGGAATAAACAGGATCATTGGCGGTTCACGCTGGTTTCCTGCCTGCGTACTTAATCGAGCATACCGCGTCGTGCCGGCGTCGAAGCGACAGTCTATTCGACGTTCGATCGCGATACGTATACTTTCTTTTCTTTTTCTGGTAAAGCTTCACGGATTCGCAATATATTCAAGACTGACAATTTATTCAGATAACGCAAAAAAAAGTCCGAGAGAGACGTCCAAAGGACCGGATATCATAATTGTCTACGGTCTATCTTATACGTAACACACACGTACACTTTTATATATCTTTATATATTTATAAGTACATATAGCTTACCACGCTGCGAGCTCATTATATATTATATATCTACATATACATACATACATACATATATATATATATATATATATATATATATATATATATATATATCTCTTTCGTATGCATTATTTTAACTGATCGCAGAATTGGTGTAACAATCGTTATATTATATGTATATGTTTATTATTTTAATTTATGCTAATTTATTTCGAGACAAAAAGAATTTATATGATAATGTGGGCATGCATTCAGGGAGAAACAGATTTTTTTTTATTCTGCTCGTGGTGTGGTAACGAGTTTTTGCTATCGTTATGAATACAACTTTTATATATTAGGCAGATTATTTAAAAGGATATATAGAAGTAACAGCTAAGAAGGCACAATTGAAAGAAAGGTAAGAAAGAAAGGTTCAATTCGATCAATACCTGGTCGCTGTTCCCGTTTAAGAAAATCAGCAATCAACTTCTAGATTTCATTACTGAGATACATCCCTTACGATAAGTTAGGAGAAGCGCATTTAACGAGATGCACGCGCAATTTCGCTGTATTACCCTCGCATGCTTCACACGTACTAGCCTACCGCGTATGTTAAGTAATGAAATGAAATATGCCGAATTAAGGCTTGGTGATGGAAAGATTCGTAGCACACACGATCGCTTTTTTTTTCTTCCTTTTTCTTTATGTTCATTAAGGATAATGTGGCGGTGTTACACGTTTTTTAGCAGTTAAAACAGATTTTATTTCAGTCTCTTTTGCCGACGACGATCGACAAATTATTTTATAATTTAAGAATTTTTTGGTATATGAAATAAAAAATGCGAGGTACAAAAATCGATTTTTCAGCTAGATTATTTCAAGAAAAAGAGAGAGAGAAAGACAGGAGGAGACATTAAGGTTTGTCAGTCTCGTGTAAATATATGTTTGCCTCTTGAATATCATTACACTAATTATACTAATTGTAGCGTGATACTGCGTACGCTTCGCGCCACTTAATTTTAGAGCGTAAAGCACGTATCTATGATGCGAAGCGTGCGAAAACTATTCGTTGAATATTTTCCTTCTTTGGTCAGGACATTGCTCAGATGTATGTCTCCACTGACGACGATACACACATTACTCTCTTAAATATACTTATGTATAAGCGGCAATTTCTCATTTTTACTACTTTTTCACGGTAGAAACACATTAAGAACAATGGATGTAATAAATTAAAAAATATAATAAGACGATTTTTTTATTGATCAGGACTATGTCACAGAATTGTTTCTTGTGTGACAAATATAACTCCTCTTGCAAATTTATAGTGTGATACATACACACAAACACACAGGATTATATACAGGTCGGTATATAGATTGACTTATCAGATCTGTCATGCTCAATTTTTATAAGGTTCTTATTTTCTCAATTTATACAAATAACTTTAGAGAAGAGAACTATTTTTTATTTATAGATCGGTTTACTTTACACAAAACTTAAAAGATTAAAGACAAAATTTTAACGGTTAGTTAAATTCATCTCACTATATATGCAAAACATTCATTAAATGTTTATTTTATAAAAAAGTTGACCCTTCAAAGAAAAGCTATGTCGGTATAAGGCGGAAGTTGTAATGTCATAATTTACATTAGCATATAAAATATTTACAATTAATCAGCCGCCATTCGCTGTCTTTTAGCAGCTCGGTCTTCTATTTCCAGATAATATTTGTTAAACATTATCTTTAATGTCGGGTACATCAAAGGCAACAACGGTAATTGTGAAAGGCTGATTTGCATATTGTCGTACGCGATGCCGACATTATCTAATTTAGGGCCGTTCTTATCCAAATGAGGCAAATGAGGAATGACAGAGTAGCGCTGACTGAAATGTGTCAATAATGTAAATTTTGACCTCATCTGTTCGCCTATCTGTATGGCCTCCGAGACTGTCGAATGAAGTTTTAATTTCGCTTCTTTTATCAACTTGTCCTCCATTGTCGCTTCATGAATGAGTAGATCACAATCTTGACCAAGTTTCACAAGATTCTCGCAAGGCATAGTGTCACCACTAAAAAAATTATATTACCATCATATTTATGAGCCATGTCAAAAGAAGGTGAAATACTTATTTTGAACTAAATGCTAAAACCATTATATATACATATATAATTGAAATGGCCTTCGGACAGAAAAACTTAGATCCCAATCTATAATAAGTGATGTAAGCTTTAATTCTTATACTCTAGGTAAAAGGTACTTTTGGCCAAAAGTACTTTTTGCATTGCCTTAAGCCCTAAACATTACAGGGATCTAATTCATAATTCTTAAAGCTTAGGAATTATGAATTAAAGCAGCTTAAGAAATGTTTCTTGTCGGAAATTTACACTTATTGTAGATTGGAAGATTACCGTGCTTACCTATATACTATTTTCTTTCCATTATGAAGTGTCACGGAAACGCCAAAAGAATAAGGACAATGCTTGACATATACTGTTTTCACGGCTTGTACGTTCAGCGCCTTGTACATAGGTTGGTATTTGTATTCTTCCGGTTGGTGTACATTCATGAAGAACTCGCTGTTCGAAATTAGCTTGATTTGATATAAAATAGGCTCGAAACATTTATGATACATTTGCAACCACGCGGCGATGTGTCCCGGCGCGAACAAATACAAAGGTTCCTGCGTGACTTTTTTTCTTTCCTTCAATAGGCCAATCAATCCGATATGATGATCCGCATGCATGTGCGATATGTAGACTGCCTGAAATACAATTACAGAAATATTACAGAAGTCGCAGCTGCGGAATTACGGAAGAGATAAAAAGCACTCACCTTGATCGTTTTTATGACATTGGGCGTTTCGGACTTTCCATAGATTTTCACTATCTGTCCGAACGTGCCTTCACCGCAATCCAGCAACATGCTATGATCCTCGTCAACTCGCAAAAGTATGCCGCTCGTGTTTCTGACTTTATTTGGTATGCTAGAGCCGGTACCTAACATGACGATCTTTGGATATTCATTACCGACAGGCAGCATCTTCGTTCGAGCGTTGATGTTCGTTTGTAGTTCCGCCAACGCGTCTAAAATACCATCGATCTTGAAAACCTCGTCTACGTATTCCTGCGGATGCAGCGATACTTCGTGTTCCGTATCGAATTTCAGCTGCGGCTGTAGGTGGAGTGTGTGATGCGTTCGGGGCCGATGTATGATGGGCAAATCTCCCGCCTAGAAAAAGAAGATTTGTACGATTATTTTAAGATAGAGTCAACGAATTAACTTCTAAAGTCAACGAGTTCCATGTGTAACGCATCTCACCCTCGTCTTCTTTTGAAAGCTTTCTTCATTTAAAAAAGGAAATATCTCAGGATGCAACATATGGAGCTTGTGCTGGTGCTTATGAACCGCTTCAGTACCCATGCACTCATTCTCCTCGTTCACGATTATGTGCCGCGTAGTGAGACCGAATTTATTCATCCAATTTACATAGCGAGAATCGTCCATCACTTTTTGAGGGGTAAAATGAATGATGCAGCATGGAACGTCGCCATCTTTCGCTACATCCGTTTGATGCCGCGCGAAGGCAGAATGGTTCACGAAGGATTCTAAATAATCTTCCGATGGACATTCAACAACTACAAAAAAAATTCAATGTAATAAGATTAATTAATTCTTTAAAGTAAAAACATGAATAAAATCATAAAATCACCACTATACCTATAAAAGTAGGGCCTGGTGTTTCTGGAGAGCAAACGTCCTTGCTCAAAACAACTGTACCATCAGGAAGAGTAATATCCATGCCAGCTTTGAGCTGCCCAAGTAAAGGACCAGGTGTCACACCCTTCTCTCTACATTTTTCTAAAGATAATGTACCTTTTCGAGGATGCAATTTACAAATGTATGACATCACGGTTGATATTCTCCCCTCGTTGGGCTTTGGGTCTATCCTCTGTACTTTTGGCTCAGTCTCTGCTATCTTATCATATGTTCGCTTGCCATTTGAGTTAGTCTTATAATCACAGTAATTAATGTCGTCGACCACCTCTTCTCCTACAGCAATGGACTCTGCTTCCTGCTTGTTTGATTTCGTAATGATAACATATGAAACAGTCATCAGTGGATCCACGTATGACTCTGACTCATTGCATTTGGCTTCATTGATCTTTAGAGCTTGCAGCAACACAATTTTCTTAATCGTGTTGAATATATCCATCATCCCTTTGGGACCATGTATATAAATCCGTGGTACTCCAACATCCTGTAGCGTCAGGAACATTCCCGGCGTGCCACCTAAATTATTCCAAGTTGCCGATGTTATGAATATATGCTCCAGCTTGATCAGTTTGTATTTGTGTTCATATGCCAATCTCTGCGTGCCCTCGCCACAGTTGAAGACATACCTGGTGTGGCCTGTCGTCAGGTAGACGCATCTTGGCGTGCCATAAGCCCCGCTACCTATAATCTGCAAGAAATAAATTCGTTGATATTCAAGTTACGAGTTTTACAGTTGTCGAGTCGATTATCGACTTCGACGCGACACTTACCGACAACGACACTTTTGCATTGCTGACATACTTTGTCGACTTTTCTTTTATTTTCTGCCTCATTCTTTGCATGTAGAGCATCTGCTCCATGGAACGCGGCATGATGCTATAGCGATAAGCCTGTAAAATTTGGCCGCGACGAATCAATAGATTCCGCTGGAAACCGTGATCAACGTGAGGCGGGAGCAACGAGCGAAGATTACGGTTTACAACGTGACACACGAACGAGCACACGTTGGCCCTCATTCGTTCGGTTCTTCTCGCTTAGCTAATGTGTCAGAAGCATTCACCATTAATCGCATATATGACCGAATAATGCGTACAACACGAATGAAGAATCATAACAGCCTTGTACCTCGTGTGCCTGATGCAATCACACACGATCGCCACCATAATCCGCAACAGTCCGTTACAGACTAGAGAGAAATTCTATGGCTGTGTTAGGTTACACGACATTTTCCCGAAAAATGGAGGGGATAATGTTGGCATCAACGAAATCCTCTGAACGACATAATTTTAGTTTGTATGAATTAGTAGCACTGTTCAAGTAGTAATCCGTTAGTGTCGGTCCACAATAGGTGATTTAAACTTTAAGAAATAAGAAATTGACCAATTATAATCGAATATGAAAAGAATAGTTGATTATGATTGGTCAATTTCTTACGGCTTAAGGTTTAAATACTTATTGTGGACCGACGCTATTGTGGACCGACATTTAATCATAGTCGATTATTCTTTTCATATTCGATTATAATTGGTCAATTTCTTACATCTTAAATCACCTAATTTAACTCACCTATTGTGGACCGACACTTACATATTCTTTTACTGTTTACATATTCTTTTTGACATATGCGCGGGCATGTCAAAATGTAAATATAAAATACATTGTAATATTTTATTAAAATTAAATAAGGTCAAATAAGTGAAAACATAAAGTGCGCAGAACATAATAAGTGAGAACATAAAGTGAACAAGATGGGAAACAATGATAAATATTATATATATTAATGTGTGTATTGTGTGTATATATACATATATATGTCAAAGGATTTCGTTGGTACCAACATTATCCCCTCTATTTTTCGAGAAAATGTGTAATCTTCGATATTCACTGTCAATACTGAAAATATATAGTTCAAATTACGTATTTATTATAGATTTTCAGTACTGGCAGTGAATTTCGATCCTACAAAGCATTTATAATGAAATTTTGACCGCATCCTCGATCATATTAAAGAATTTAATTCAAAATTGCAAAGCTGTTTTTTCTGCTGAACGGAACCTATAATAAAAAACTAATATATATATATATATATATAAATGCATATTTTAATATATATATATATATATTTAATATAATATTTATATATATATATATATATATATAAAATATTTATATATATATATATATATATATATATATATATATATATAATGTTAGTATTATATATATAAAACAAAATTTATATAATATAAATATTATATATTCAGTTTGACCCGCTCTTAGTAGAGCAGGTCAAACTGAATAGAAAAATCCTCTGCCATTTTGAGAATTCGCAATATATCCGAATTACCCTAAAAAATTTGGCAATAAAGTTGCAGTATTTAAATTTTCAAAAATTGTGAAAATTTGAAATTTTGGACCGAAAATGGAAAATGGAAAATCTTGAAAATAGATGAAGAAGAAATAATCGGTAGGAAAATTACACTATTTAAAATTCTGAGAATTTTTCGAGATTTTAAAAAATCGTAATTCTGAAAATTGGAGATTTTAAATTGAGAAAATAAAAATTCTTTAACATTAAAAACAATGTAAGAGGAAAATGTAAGATGAAGAGGAATATATAAGAGAAATTTATGCGTAATAAAATTGCAAATATTGTAACTTTATTTTTAATTTTCTTTTTTATGTCTATATTATAAACAATATTATAAGAAAATAAGTAAGAACTATGCGCAACAACAATTTTATTCTTCGCACGAATTTGTTTTACTCTTGCATTATTAAATCACGAACAGGAATTGGCTTTGCGTAAGTAAATGTGAGAATAAATAATACTGTTTTTTTTTCATCTTATGGCATTGATATATTTTTATATCTATATCATATTCATGTCATATATAAAATAATGAACATTATATTGCGATGTCGCTGTTCAGGCAACTCTTGATATAAAAATATTTGTTTTCATATACATTCTCTTAAATTCCTCATTAATTTACTTAAAAATTTTGTAAAAGAATAACACTTCAATGAGGAAGTTACTACATAAAATAACTAATTAATAATAATTAAACATTTTTTAAAATAATGAAACATTAAGTCATTGTTTTGCAATACAATAACAACAAAACGAGTAAAATAATTTGTACAAATGGCAGATCCTTTTGTGGCGCAAATAACAATTAATAATATAGAAATTATATAATGCAATCAATATAATTAAAAAAATATATATACATATAATCAATAAATTTAAAAAATAAATGCTATCCGGCTGACAGTGTTGTATGTCGATTCTGATGGAATTTACAATTGTTAAATAATTTAATGTTATTGTTTAATAATGTAATGTTATTAATTTAATGTGCATTGTATATTAAAATCTAAAATTATATTTCACAAAATATTTTTGTTTTTAAATTAGTAACTTGTAAATGATATATTTGTCACTTTAACGCCTGTAACGGATTGATTGATCTTGGAAAAACGTAATTCGTATATTAATTTTTTTCCTGTAGAGTTTTTACATTTTTATTATTTCTATAAAAAGAATTTACATACCAAGCAATATAACTATTCTATCAAATGAATCATTTTCCTATAATTTATAATTCTTAATTTTACTAGGCACGTTTTAATTGGAACAATTACATTTGCTTGAATATAATTTCTTTCTAATCAGATATATAATTCTAATAAATATATGTTTTCTACAATATATCTTTCTTTTAAAAGTTCGATGTTTTGATTTGTATGTCGCTAAAATATATCTCTATAGCAGGAAAGCCTAAATCGATTATTTCGATAAGTACGTTTTTCCAAAACTAGCTATACGTCTTAGGACACGCTAAAATTGATGAAACATTATTGACATTTTCCAGAATACAGACAATTAATTATCGAGTTAAATAATTCTTAACTTAAAAATGATTGATCAAAAATTGATTAGCATATATATATATATATATATAGCAATATATATAGCAATATATATATCTTAAGTAAAAATTATATACATAATTCTTTCTGTGCACTCGTCATGTACACTATGATATGCAAAACGATATTTCTCAATAGATTCGGTTTTCATATTCATTTCACCGAATAAATATTAGATAATAAAATTCCACAAAGCGAAGAAATACGCGAGAAACGCATCAGAACGTGGGCTCAAAACGTATGAGGTATCGACGATTTGCTAAGAGAAACTTGTGCTCGGACGTCGTGAGATCCAGTCTCCATGAAGCAATGGCACACTCTCTGAATATCTATAGTTATTGGTGTATTCATGTTTGCAACTCTTTTGCGCTAAACCGTTTTGCAATTCGCCCCGTGGTTTAATATGATGGTGCTGAGACAGCTGCAAATTTTTGCACATTGTCCTATACCTTTCTTGCACCGCTTGCTCGCATTTCCGCTCGATGAACATTGGTGAGAAACTATTACTTCTCGCTCTGCCTGCAAATTTGATAATTCCAAAGTACAGAATATAAATAGGTATAGGCATAGATATCAATAAGCGTATAACTAAAATAATACATTCCAATAACCCGGCTAAACACAAAAGCAAGTACAATAATATAAATTCGTTGCAACAAAATACGAAACAATGTTTTTCAAATTTTTTTTGGATCGACCTCTTTATTATCCAATTGCAAATATGTAAACATCAGAAAGGGGGGGATTTTAGGGATCCTCCGCGACCACTTTAAAGCTCGCGATCTTATGAAAAACTCTGCAGTACATATTACAACATATAGTTCTACAACAGATAGCTCTACAACAGATAGCTCTACAACAGATAGCTCTACAATAGATAGCTCTACAATAGACAGCTCTGCAATAGATAATTCTACAACAAATAGCTCTACAACAGATAGCTCTACTGAGATAGAAACAACACACAAATGCAAATATTTTCTTGCATCTTCTTACAGCACAAAATATATATTACGGTCATTAAAATTGATGATATCCAGATACCTGTTTTACCGACCATTCTGGCAATCCGTTTTGCTCGGGGGACTCTCGGGGGAAGGATTGTTTTCACTTCCATCATCGTTCTGTTTAACGCACCTTATCAGAAACATCGTCAGCGCTCCCACTATCGGGGGAACGCCGGCTAACAGGAAAGGCAACTTATAGGATCCTGATAATAACATAAACAATATAACATGTATTATTAATTATTTAGTTTATAATCGTATGGCAAAAACAAGCAAAAATTCTCTGTATCGTATCTATTTTAAATCATCATAATCTCCCTTTCGAGATATGCGAGAAAATTATTACAATTATTACCGGTATGATCGTATAGGAGACCCGCGATCGGCGGACCAACCGTTAGAGGTATAGAGCACATTCCGAGAAGAAAGCCGATGGCTTGGGTGGCGCCGCTGCGACCGCAGATATCGAACGCGATCGGGCCGAGTAACGATATAAAGCATCCATCGAACAATCCCATGCCTAGTGAAATGACCAGGAGTACGATGAAAGATTCGGTGACTGGAAGAAGCATCGTCAGGATGCCGATAATCAGAAATGATATCTGAAAGAAATATTCTCTATTTTCCTTGTTTTATTTAGACTTGTATCAAAATTCTAGCGTGAGAAAAAAGAATGATGAATATTTGATATACATTGACATGTTTATTATTAAAACAGACTTTAGACACATTACACGTTGGAATTCGAAGTCTCTGTCGAGTACTCACCTGCTGCAAAAATATGCGATTCACCTTCGGCAAGTCGGCGATGTAGCCGAAGATTAAACGGCCGATACCGGAAGTGATACCGATGCACATGACCGGTAACTTGCTGTCGGCATCTTTGAACGTCATAGCCACAAACTTGCCTATGTGAACGTACGGGACGAAGTATCTGAAATAACAAATTAAATTTTCTTCATCTATATAATTAAAATAAAATGTAATTTAACAGAAACTCAAAATCGCATTGAAACGAAAGAAAGGGAAGATGCTCAGCCAATAGAAAGAAGCGATTATATTTGCGTGAGTTCTGGAGAAAGATTAACATAATCGCGTTTGATAAACGTTCGAGATATCGCTCCATAAAAAGATTTCGCAGAATATAGAAAGTAGCCAGATTGGTGATTTATCGGGATTATCTATTTGGATTCGAATGCTTCGTGACGAATGCTGCTTTGGCGATTGATTTATCGGGGTCGTCTATTTCGGTTTATCGCACCGTTTGCGTATATAACGAACCGAGATAAGTCGAGATCGTTGCAATTCGCTGGGGCTAAACATTAATGATCGCGCGCAAACGGGTCGAACTTACCCAAAAAGAGCGAGAGGAATAGAACTAGCCCACACGACGTATCGCTTTTTCTTCCAGATAGATACATTCACGAATTCTTTCAGACGACTTCGTATCGATTTCGTCTTGTGTCGCGGCTCATCTTCCTGCGCTGTGCTGGTGATTACTATAACGAAGATATTCGTTGATTCGTCTCCTCAATTATCACAACTATTAAATCGCAGTTATTAACGAAATTTTGAATCAACTTTGAATGAATCCAAAATTCAAAAAAAAGTTAATGCAAATAATTTTAAATGTAACCGACGCAGCGGTCCCCCTTTACAAAACAAACGTGGAGAGATTTTTAATTTTGTAAATTTCTATCGACAAAAATAAATAAATAAATATTAGCAAAATTGACAGATGCACTTAAAAGGTCAAATTACAAAAAGCCTGCGAGTTTTTCCAAAGAGGCTTACGTGGTATCGGCTTGAAGAGAATCGCGCAAGCCATGATGATGGCCGTGAGCACGGCCATGCTTCTTAACGTCCCTTCCAGACCGAAACGCCATATCAGAAGCTCCATCAGGGACGGCAGCAACGTCGTGAATATGGAACTTCCGGCCGTGACGATGCCGTTCACCAGACCAAGATACTTCTTGAAGTAGTGGCCCAAAATCGCCAGACTCGGGGTGTAAGCGAGACTCGCGCCGAGCCCGAACATGACGCTGTATGTTAGATAAAGCCATTCCACCTGAAAACACACACACACACACACACACACACACACACACACACACACACACACACACACACACACACACACACACACATAGAACATAAATGTTTTCGGAAGAAATTGGAATAGAGAGAGATTAGAATAAGAGGAGTATCTCCTTTTTGCCTTCCATTTACCTTGTGTGTTAGCAGCGAGGAAAGCAACAGGCCAATGGATGCAATCGCACCTCCTACAAAGGTGGTAGTCTGAATGCCAAATTTATCCGTCAGTATTCCGGCGATCGGCGATAGGAAGAATGTGGTTCCAATAGTCAGTGAGCCTACCAAAGCTGAAACAATTTCGAGTTGTCTGATGAGTTTATAGGATGACTCGAATTGACTCCTCTACTGTGAAAATATCAAAGGAAACTGTCGTTTTTATCGCATCCCTTTTAATTTCTATTCGATGTATACAAGTCGAGAATATGTTAAACAACAGAAAGAAATATGAGCAATAGAGCTCGGTAGATAGGATCTTAAGTGTCTAACAATCTTTTGACTTTATACATATATATATATATATATAAATGTAAAAATAAAAAATAAAAAAATAAAAAAAATTAAAAATTAAAAAAGTTTTTTAAATGCCTAATAATCCTTTCCTTTATTCTTTTAAATTATATAATTATATAAATTATATAAATATATAATTATATAAATATAATTATATAAATTCAAGATTATGAAGCACCTAAAATCTTACCGAGTATTCCTTTCTGTTCTTTTAAAGGAATATGCTACAATAAAGATTCAAAAAAGCTCTTCTTTGTGATTTTTTTTAAAAACTACAAGTCTTAGAAAAGATATTAACTAGTATACTGATTGCATACACTTTGAATTTTAAGAATTTTTGTATGTAAAAATACAAATATATAGTGTTGTAGATTTCTTTGTTCAAACAATATGGCCCATTGATAGCGTAGAGAAATCAAGTAATTATCGAAAATGAAAAATTCTTTCGAAAGTTTCGAAATTATATGAGTAGTTTCAATTAAGCGTAGGGATTTTTAAAAATAATTTTTTTTTATAAAATGGTAGCTGTTTGAAAAAAAATTTTTAATTTTACTAGATTTTAATATCTGTAAACATCTTGTTCTCAGAAATTAAGAATTTAAAAAAATGTCTGCGCTTAACTGAAATTATTTATTTTGTAAAATTAATTATTTATTTTGCAAAATTACTTGAAATTTGAAATCAATCAATCAAAAATTGTTCCAAAATTATAGACGCTGTCAGTTGAAGATAAGTGATTTTGAGAAAAATTTATAGATTCAGTTATCGATAAGTTATCAGAATTTATTAATCTATCGCTGATAAAACAAACACAACATTGACTATATGATCGAAGAAATTTTTGTAACCTAACACACGAGACAGGACTTAAGTTAGGTTAAAAGTTTAGAGTTTAGAGTTTAGAAAACTGGCCAAATAAGCATGTTTTATACAACTCGAAAAGTATTTCGAATTTCAACCTTTCGAAAAAAAAAAAATCGGTTTTTTTTAAATTTTACTGTAACGTATCCCTTTAATTTCTATAATTTATTCTTTGTTATGTGCCATTTTATTTCTTAATTGATCTGTATCTTTATTGACACACTAATTAAACTTTGCATAATTAAATAGATTAATGTTTTATTTAAACAAAACAAGTAATTATCAGACCTTCACACGCAATAAGCATTTCTATCGTTTCAATAATAAAGATAATAAAAAGAAGACTGAAAAGAAGTCTGAAGGCAATGAACATATGTGTTTCAATAATGAACAAGATAGTTACCGACAATTAAAGATCGTGGCGATCGATAAGATGCACATTGTGAATTAACAATAAAGTATCCAGGTCGGCAATTTATGAATTGTATTTTTCTTTTCATTACAAGCAGGCCCGATGATCGAGTTAATGAAGCGGCATGAATTAGCCTCTATTACTATAAATTACTGTCTAATTGTCGTCAACAATCTATACTCGGTGTTTAAGGGTTCCATATAAATAATCAGACGACTTTTAATTTATTCATTAGTCGATCAATTCCTTTCCACTCAAACTTAACGGGCAAAATGAAGAAAGATAAATATATAATTTATAACAGTAACGAACAATAACGAAAGACGTCATTTCGCACAACTGATACGGCGTTATCGGAATACAAAAAAGCAAGATCTATTGAAAAAATCCGGATAGCGGGGTTCATCGAACCGCACGTGATTGCGAATCTCTCGGATGTTTATATTGCACGATCGGCACGAAAAATTATTAATCAAATGAAATTGAAATATTACAATTAGATTTTCGCCAGTTATCAATCGCACAGGTTTTGTGCGATTTAAAATGAATTGTTTCATTCGTCGATACATATATCATAAACAATGTCATCAATTACGTCATACATAGTACGCATTATAAATGTTGCGATATATTTATAATATTTAATTAACGTGGTCGTAATTATAAGGATCTGTGTAATTGCTGCGATATTAAGAAACAGTTGCGTTCTAAATGGATATTAAAAGTTAATTGTTATCGTTTAACAAAAGATAAAAATTATCCATTTGTGTCACTTGTACTTCATCTGAAGTAGTCGTATAATCATTGTTAAAAATCGGAATGGAAAATTCTTCTTCAAAATTCTTTCGTTCATTTTATATATATATATATATAATTTAGTATGGCATTTTAACAATTATGAATATTTTCGTTATACATTACGTTTATCATTAAAAATTAAAAGATGAAGTAAAATCTCGTTTATATTCAATTACGATTCAATTGTACACGGAATTCAATTATATTTGTAAATATTTGAATAGAACAGGCCTGTCCAATTTCCGGTTCGTAAACTATACGCTTCCCCTTTTTCCCGCTTTTCCTCAATGGAAAGGGGAAAGTGCTTAGCTCGAAAGTTGGACAGACTTGTAATAAAAACATATGCATATTTTAATATATTTCGTTGCCATTAGAAAATTAAATATAAACAAATCCAAATACAAAATTTTAAGTTTCACACAATCATATTTCGACTTATTTTAATTTTAGGCATAGTTATAAATAATAAATTAATAGTTAAAAGATTTTGAATTAAATTTTGAATTAAATTACGGCAATATAAATTTTTATACCTTTTTTATGTCTAAATATAAATGTAACTTACACTTTGATTTGCTTCTATTATTTTGTAACTAATCTATTATAATTTATTATTTTAATTAATTTTTACATAATTAATATAATTTTTTAAATATTCTATACAGTGATAGACTCATATTTAACGATGATATTTTTGTGTTAGTACAATTTAAAACTTTGGAAACTTGAAATATATCATGTAGAAAATGTATGCAAAAGTCAAAACTTGTGTCTATTGTTTTCTAGTAATATATAAATTATTATAATAATAGCAATGCTGTGCAAAAATAAAAATTATTGATAAAGTCATGCATTACATATTTTGATTAAAAAAGGAAAATCACAGGTCGGAAACGTTCATACCTTATCATTAAATAAACACTCTTAGACACTCTTGATAAGTAATTGTTATAATCTTACCAAACTCCTTACTTAACTCCCTCTTTCTGGGCACACTTGTTAATATTCCATCCATAAATCAGCAATTCAGCACTTGATTTTTTTCAAAATGTGTGCAGATGTGTATATATATATATATATATATATATATATATATATGTTTGTTTATAAGTCGGATTAAAAATTTTTTCGATCACAGACACCTATTAAACTTCTCTATGTGAGTACACAGCATTGAAAACGTAATAATAATCTTTGCAATAAAATATTAAAGCAGAAAAACAATGTTTCCTGTATAATATTATTATCACTTTTAAAGTCCACTTTGTAAAGAAAGTTTTTGCAAAAAATGTTAAATATATATCATATATCATACACAAAATAAATCGTATCGTTGGAAGCAAAATTTCATACATTTCTCTATTATTTTTTCTAAATATTTAGTTAAAAATTTTCTGAATAGTTTGGAAATTATTTAATTTTTAAATTTATAATAATTTTTATATAAAGAGAAGTTCTATATTGTAATACTAATGCCGAAATTATATATTTAGAACATATATTTTGATGGAAAATTAATAATTTGGTATACATTATTTTTATATTTTATGTATGTTTAAATTATCCAATATTCAAAATTATTCTATAAAATATTAATTTTTTCTCTTGTAATTAATTTCAAACTTATTCACAATCAAAAATTTTTATCATAAGAAAAAATATTGAGTATAAATTTTTTTTTCTTTAACAAATAATAAATGTTAAAAATCATAATATTTCGTGTAAACTTTTAACTTCTTCATAACTCAAATATGTTTACCGAATGTTCTAAATAGTATAAACATAAAAAAAAATCTTTTTTTCAGTATTGCGTATTACTTATCGCGCTGATAGTTGACAGTCCTTATTTTTAAATTTTTTGATGTTTTTGCAATTTCGAGAATTCTTATATTAAATCTTACTACGATCTACAATCTTTTCAATTTTGATAACACACAACTTTTTACTATTATCGCACAGCCAATACATTTTCAAATCGACGAAATACACGGTACGGTAATCAGTCTTTCAAAGGATTAAAAAAAAAAAAAAGAAAAAAAAAGAAAAAAAAAAAGAAAAATCGAAAAACCGTTCGTTTCTCCCGAAGTTAACAACGAAGCTAATTGTTTTGAAGCCGCGAATCGAAAAAGGTTTCACACCTGCTTTAGAGGACACCTCGGTCTCGCCAGCCTCCGTGAGTCGCTTCTGTAGCTCCGGGTAGATGAGAGAATACGTGTTGATGATGCTGAAGAGCACGCCGTTGATCGTGAAGCTGCCGATCATGATCATCCAGGCCCTGAGGCCGCCGTCGGGCGGCCCGACGACCGCGTCCTCGACCCGTTGGCTCCTCATGGGCTCCTCGTTGGGCCCCTTCCGGTACGTCGTGTTGTTTCCGTCGATCTGCACCGTCGCCGCGTTCTCCACTTTCCTCTTGAGCTGCATTCTCCTCAGCTTCCCGATCGGCGCGTCGATCGTTACTGCCGCGCTCTCGGCCAGAAGGGGATTGCCCTCACCCGAATCGGAATTGTCGAGGTCGGCCTGACGAGGCCGAACGTGGCTGCTCGCCGTGCCGATTGGATCACCCGCAGCTGTGCGATCGATCGCTCGGATCGACCCGGCAACGTCACCTTCCAGACCGAAGCTGCCAACGTCGCCATCACCGACCTCCTCGTTGATCGTCATCGTTATCGACGATTATTCGGGTTGATTATTGCCACCGCGGTCCGAAAAGATATCTGTAAACTTCCGATAAAGAAAAAAAAAAAAAAGAATGTTTTATTTATGGTCTCACGAGCTGAATTGGAGTGCATGATTAGATAACTTTCATGAAAAATGCTTAATATGCGAGATCTTCCATCATCGCGTTGACACGTGACGGTAATTTATTTAGATAATCGAAAATCAATCTTTCCTTGATCCCTCTCTCTCTCTCTCTCTCTTTGAAGATCGTTATCTATTCTTTAATACAATGCGTTTCAGGATAAATTGATTTCAAATTAATTCAAAGAATACATTGTTTATTTACTTTGCACTAACTATGACTAAAAAAATGTCATCTTTCTAAAAAAATATCATCCTTGAAATTGTTTGTTAAAAAAAAAAAAAAGAAGAGTGATCTAGACTGGTATTCATAGTCAGTTCTTATATTTAATATCGTCTTAAGATAAAATTTCAACCAACAGAATAGCTATATGAGCTTATTTAAGATGATATTAAATATAAGAACTGAATACTGGCCCTAGAGTTTTTATTATTTATTATATAGAATTTCTAAAATTCTTCATTGAAAAGAGAATTTTGCATCAAAAAAATAAGTTAAAAAGGATTGCTTTTAATAATTATTTTCATAATTGATAAAAATTCAATACATCCAATATTCAAAATATTTATAAATGAAATGAAAATAAAACGAATGAAAACCTAATAATATTTTTATTCCTCTGTAATGTTAGTGTAAAGCGTTTAAAAATAATATTATAAATTTTAATGATTTAAAACATTCAAACTCGTTTTTTGAAAAAAAAAAAAGACTTTGAGTTATGTCCTTGGTTTAAATGGGCGAATGAAATACATATGAAAAATACATATAAAAAATACATATGAATACATATAAAAAATTGCTTCGATAGATTTTACAACATTGTATATCATATAACTCTCATTTATATCTGTTAACGTCCGCATGAAATCAATATAAAATTTTATTTGTTTGCACTCTTTGCCAGATTTTTAATCCAGCATTACTAGATATTTTTTGAATTCTTAAAATTTTATTTAATATTTAACATCTTAAAAAGAGATGAATTTTATACAAAATATTAAATAAAATATTAAATAAAATTTTAAAAATTCAGGAACTCGCATAAAGTTCATCTCTTTTTAAGAGATTAAATAAAATAAATAAAATTTTAAGACTTTAAGAACACGTATAAAGCTCATCTCTTTTTAAGAGATGCATTCTTATTTTCCTATTATCACAATTTATGAATTAAAAATCTTTCATTTATTAAAGAATTTTAAAACGAGAAAAACTATTCTCATAACTAAGTCACTACTTAAAATTATTGATTTTTCTCATTTAAAATTTTAGAATTTTTTTATTAATAAATAAAAGATTTTTTATCCCAGCATTTTACTAGATATTTCTTGAATTCTTAAAATTTTATTTAATATCTTAAAAAGAGATAAACTTTATATGAAATATTAAATAAAATTTTAAAAATTCAAGATTTCGCATAAAGTTCATCTCTTTTTAAGAGATTAAATAAAGTAAATAGAATTTTGAAAATTCAAGAATTATGAAAGAAGGAATTCAGGAATTGTTGATAATGATAAAATAAGGATGTATCTCTTAAAAAGAGATGGACTTTATATGAAATATTGACTAAAACTAAAATGTTAAGAATTCAAGGAAAATCAGGAAAAACTCAAACGAGGAAAATATAATAATATAATAATAATTTCAAATGAATTATTCACGAGTATTTTATGTAATTACAGATGACGTCAATATTGACGTCATCTGTAATTACATAAAACAGCTTTTTTTTGTAATAAATAAATATTTATATATCTATTCAGCAACACTATCTCATATTCAAATAATTCGTGCGTTTTTTATATTAAATTTCACTTTAACTTCAAGTAAGTGAAAAAAAAAAAAAAAATGTAAACATGCGTATTTTATATTTTTGCATTTTTCATATACGCGTTATTTCGGGATATGCGCGAAATGCTACGGACAAAGAAGCAGCGTTACGGAAAAGTTCTTTTCCGTGCGTGCTAAAACCGACACCTCGTTGCAAAAAAAAAAAATCTTTCCGTCCACGAGCGTTCTGTTCGTCGCACATGGAAGATACGCAACGACGCGTTTGCTACTCCGTTTGCCGCCACACAAAAGTCCGCGATGCGAGCTTGATTAGTCTTTGAAGCTGGACGATGTAGCTTCAAAGACTGCGGCTTAACCGTTTAACTGCCACCCTTACCGATTTGACACATCGGTGTAAGGCAGAAATTGCGTGCGAAATCGTTAATCCCGTCATTTTCGGTCTCCCAAATCCAGCAGCTCTATCGAACCTCCATAATCGAAATAATAATAACTCTCACGGGTGATAAAAATACGATAATAACTACGATAATGCTCTGCTCATCGTTACATTGCACAAATCTTGACATCGGCCACTACAACGAAATATCAAGTCCAAGATCTATGATGAAATCTATATCTATCTTAATAAAGGCCGAATCTCATCGCTAATGCAATTATGTCGATCTTTCACGACAAAGTAGCGAACCTCTATTCAAGCGCTACAAAAGATGCAATGTACGACTGTCATTCGTAAGTTTACCACAACGAGATTATTTTCTCAACGATGAAAATGCAAGACGTCTTTATTACGGCAAGTAAATTCTTAAGAGGAAAGCCTATCTTGACTGGCAACCAAATAAGTTTTTTTTTTTTTTTTTTCTTAATTTTCAAGACAAGCGATGTTAAATCAGGGAGACATATTTTCTTCGCTTTTTTTACGTTTTTAAAAATAAAGATTATTTAATGAGTTACATATCAAGGATATTTGATTCAATGACTGTCAGTCTTCTTTTATCACGATTGCGATATACTCGTAATCAAACTGAAACTGCTGTCGAATCGGAATTCCTCCGCGTTTTTCTCAGATAAACATGCCTCGATTAAGGTAAATCGAGTATCCAATTTCATTGGAACTAAACTTGGAATTTACCTTAACGAGCTAATTTTTAACGATAATTTTTACGTTTTATCTCACTGTCGCAATATTTCGAAATATGTGCGATATGCGTGTTATTTTTACGTATTAATCGTTGCGATACGCATCGGCTTGCGGTTTGCAAATTGGAATAACAACCATTGCTGACGGTTGATACGTGTCGACTCGTCATCAAACACAAATTTTTCAAATATTTAATTTCATCGAAAAATTAACAATACCTCTCATATCTGTCACCTTATTACAACACACAAACAGAACAGAAATCTATAATTCTATCTCTCTCAGATATCATTTTCTTTATGTGTCTTTGTTCAAGATGTAGTTGCAATTGTGGAACTCGGCTTCTAGAATCACGATCCCGAAGTTTTGCGAATTGGTCTGCAGACCTCGACATTCAAATCGCTTCGTGTCAAACGTTTAATAGCCCTTAACAATTCAATAAATCATCGATCATCGATCATCGATCAGCGTGTGTCTCGCACTCGAAAACTACAAAGCTAAAACAAACGTAAACGAACCTTTCTTTTTTTCTCATATATAATAGATTTTGATGTGACGCAAGCACATCATTGGAGCATGACAGAAAACACAAAGAAACAAAATGTATTATTTGCAAATAGATCTAAAAAAAAAATAAGTAAATTCTTTGTTATCGGAGCATATAATTATAGCAATTATAGCAATAATTTTAAGACTCCTGAGTAATCACCGCGGCCATATTGGAATCGTGACATTGGAATCGAATCATAGGTGAGAAATGACACAATAAAATTTTTATATTATTATTTGCAAAACTATCGCAATAAAAAATTTTATTTTCAAATAAAGAGATATTTGACTAAAATAACATCTAATATGGTTTTAAGACACTTGTAAAAATGGGACTGCTATCCTTTCCCTTCCTGACAGTCAATAAATAGCTGTAAAAGGTAGTGAAATAAAGTCTGTTCAGGCAGAAAATGCACGATTTGACAGCTGTTGAAAGAAGTGGAAAAAATGCTTTTACATGTAATGTCCGAAGATAATTTTAGCTGCCGCCCATTTTTACGAATCTGGTAAGTACAAAACAGGTCACATCCGCACGATTAAGAACATAATAACAAAAATTTCCGCAATAAAAAATTTCGTTATCCGCACGTCACTTATATAAAAATGAACAAGGGCAAGGCTAAGATAAACAAGAATGAACGAGCTTCTATTTTGTATCGCGACGGTACATCGCTATCGCCAACGCGGAGTTCGGTGAATATTCAAGAACCTAATTAAGCTGCTCGGACGGAGCATATCGGCATATTAAATAAGCGATAATACATTCGTAACTGTTTTGTAACAAAAAAGAATGTAAAGTATTATTTTTGAAAGTAAAAAAAGCTATTGTTCACATTTCCGGATTAAGATATTATTAAAAGTCACATTAAAAAGGAATATTTTTTTGCTAACTCTTGATACGAAAATTCTGATTGAACTTATTGATATTTACGTAAAAATTGGTCATGTGTAACATTTCATGTGAATGAACATATTTCAAAATATTTGAGAAATTGTTGTCATAATGGCTCTTGAAAGAATTATCAGCTAATCTTATAAATTCTTAGAATATTTTTAAGATTTTTCAATGCTTAATATTGCATTAACTCGCGTAATATTTCAAATGATCGTTTAATGCAAATAGTTTAATGCTTCCTTAATCAAGTTTTGTTTGTTTAAAACATTTTTTTAAAACAAATTTATTTAAAACGTTTAAGTAATAATTAAAGTAATAACATTTAAGTAACATTTAAAGTAATAAAATATCAAAATAGTATCTATTTTACAAATATCATATTACATAATAATTTTATTAAATTTTTTTAAATGACAAATTAAAATTCAGAAGATGTTTATTTGATTGAAATATAAACATAACAGAGTGATATAATTTTTATATGTACTTTTACGTCATAAAAAAATATTTACCAAAAAACTTAGTTGGACATTCATTATATAATTGAATCCAACTTATTTCAAAATATTTCGAAAACAAAATTTTTATAAAAAAATCTTTTAAATTTGATGGTAAATAATATTATTGAATCGTTATACGTAATGATTATACATTTAATAAATATTCTTATCTTAATTCGTAAAAAATTATAATTTTTTTCTTAAACTTTACGGTAAATTTATGTAAAATTTTCCAAAAAAGTTAATTGTTTATTTCAATAATGAATTAAAAATTGTAAAATTTTCCGTCTTATGTATAAATATTCTAAACTGAGAGAAATCTGAATACTTGCATAATATCTTATCTATAAGTAAAAAATTCTGTATATTTAGAAACAATATCTTGAAATATGATACGATAAAAGTTAATAAAAGTTAATATATTTTTTGCACATGTTGAAATAAATAATTTTCTTATTATATATATATATATATATATATATATATATATGATAAGGTTATTTTTTTATATTCGATTAAACGCTAGAATCTTAACACATTTCGTATCACGTAAGTTACCAATAAAATACCATGCTGAACTTTCTGTTCAGGCCTTTTGATACTGATTTTTAGCAAAAAAGAAACAGAATCGTAAAATATTTCTTGATATCATTTGTTAGTACATGTTCAAGATGTGATATCGATACCATAAACACTGGTAACTTTTTTTATAATAATAATTTTTGTAATTAATTCATTATTATGGAACAAAACTTATTTAATAAATATAATGAATATATTACATGGTTACGATGATTCACGCAGCCTAGATGACATAAATTACATAAAATTGGCACGGCACGAAATGTGTTAAGATGTGTTAATTTTTTCCGAGTGATTCTCCCACATATCTTCTATATATATATATATATATATATATATATATATATATATATATACATTTTTCCATTACTGGAAAAATCTGTTTTTTTTTAACTAAATTTTTTAACTAAATTTCTTGCATAGTTTATTTCTTCTTCACGTTGGAAAAAAAAAGGAAAAAAAAATGAACAGTTCAACTAAAAAAAATTAACAAGTCCATATACTGCATTAACTCGCATAATATATCAAGCGATCGTTTAATGCAAATAGTTTTTATAGATAATTTTTGATACGTATTAATTACTTTTATCATTTATAAAATGGTAAGAGAAACAGTGGCCTTTAACTAAAAAACGTTTACGTTACAAAATATCACCTCGTTTATCGAAGTTCGAGATTAACGAAAGGTTAATGAGCGAACGATATCAGGAGAATCATGTTACATGGCACGTGGCAAGATAAGTCTTTTAATTTATTTCGCGCGTAGAGAGTCGGGTCTCTAGAACAATAGAGAGAATTCCTCGCATGTCGTCGCGTCGAGCCGCGGTTGCGTCAGTCGCGTCGGTCACGCGGCACGAGCGGATTGTCGAGGCGTAATGAGATATTTGGCCACCTTAGTCAAAATCTTTTTGACCTTGTCCAGACGAAACGACGACATCGGCATCAATGTTCCGCTCGATCAGCGAAATCGGAGGAAACGCGCGTGTTCACTCCGATCCCGTGATTCGCGGTCTCTTCTTGGCGTTCCTCCGCTTGGAAATCCGAGCCTTCGACACAGACGCGTGTCACTGTTATATCATGCGTGCACGCACGCACGCACGCACACACACACACACACGCACACACACATGCGCACAGATTCGCATCTCCGCTTTAAAAAGGCCCGAGCACTCGAAATCTCGCGCGTGTGCGCGCGCGGCAACACGACGGCGACGAAACGCGATATCCATCCGTCATTTCTCTTTTCCGCGATGTTTCTCGATGACGTTTTATTGGTTTGATAATTTACATGGCGTACGGTAGACGCGGGACCAATTCGGGAGTGCCGGATGATTCATCAAGGCGGCGAGCCGCGACGTGTCTGAGGCCGGCGCGGCGTTCGTCTGCGGAAACGCGAATCTCCTGAAATCGAGATATAGGCCCGTATTTTGAATCCTCTCTTATCGATAAAAGATAGACTTCTAAAAGATAGGCTCATAACCAATCGGAAAGAATTTAAAAGCCATTTTTAAAAGCACTTTTATATAGAGTAGTTCCGTAAGTCGAGGTCGATCAGTTGAGAGATGAATGATCATTTGAGGATCCAAAAACAAGAAAATTGATATAAACGTAGGTCTAAAAATACATTGTTTTGAAGTTATTGCCATTTCTATGTGTAAAAATGGTGATAATTTGAAAATAATGCACTTCCAGATTTATAGAACATATACCAACTTTTTTTCTTGTTTTTGATTTTCTTGTTCTTTGTTTTCCTCAATCACCTGAGCGATTGACTTCCACTTTTGAAACATCCTGTATTCAGAATATGAGCTTTAGAGATCCTGATTCTTTAAACATGACGTTTCTCTTCGTTCATCTGTGAAAATCATGCGAAAATATCGTGAAATCATAAATCGAGCCTTCTCATCAGCCCGGAAGTTTCGGCTGCGAGTCGCTTTTAGAAATTCGAGACGTTAAAATAAACATCGGCTGCCCGTTTCTCTCAACACCACAATTTCTGAATACTGATCGTGTAACTTTTTCCCTAGGGAAAACGTGGAAACGTATCGAGTTCCATAATATCTTCTTGATTTTTTTTTCCATTATTTTCAATAGTAAAAACTTTCACTTTTAATGTTTTCATCCTAGAGGAAAAGTTACATGTTCGGTACTTGAAGCGAAGTTCCATTCCAAAATTATCAATAATACCTGAGGTCTAAGGTGACTTGAAATGTATATCTTCTGACCTGACCTTGTCGAACGATCGATTGAACTTTAATTTAATTTATTCTCGACGCCAGTAATCCTGGATGAGATTGACTTGAAAAAAATTCAAGTAAGATTCAATTGAAATATAAATGGGAAGATGACACATTCATCAAACCGACTTTTGTTCCTCCTTCTAGCCTCTTAGATCTTTTCTTCGTAGCTGCACCGTTATTTTATTTTAAATAGAAAAAAAAAAAATTATATATATGATTGGATAATATCAAAGAGAAAAAGAGAGAAGAAACAGAATGAACATTGAACTTGTTCATTTATATTTCGTTTGGCTCCGGCCTTTTTATCCCAGTTGCAGATACGCACAACGCGATTAAAAACAGAGATGCGTTCATCATATTACCGATTCAGCACGATCCTCGAGCACGTGGCATCCGCGACGCGGCTGGCGATACGCGGAAAAACTTTCGTGGAATCACGGCGGAAGGGCGCGATCAAGAGGCGGGAAGGGGGGGGGGGGAGGGAGAAGGAGTGGGAGCGAAAAGAAGGAGAAACGTCCGTCTAATCACTCTCGGGGACCGGCCGACCGATCGCGACGTCGGCGGTAAACTGAAGGAGCCGACCGGGAACGCGAAACCGGGGCCGAAAAGTTTCAAGCGCCGAGGGCGTAATACGCCAGGCGCCGACCGCACGCACGCACGGACGCACGCACGCACGCATGAAAATGCGTAAGTTAACGTGGAACTCCGAGCCCGAGCAGGGCGGGTCGGCCAATCGCGGTCGAGAATTTCGAAATGATAGATCATCATTTTCTCGGGGGAACTCTCGATTGGTCCGACGATGTCCACAAGTTCTAACGCTCGACGCTTTTTATGCGCATCTGTCGGTCTAACGCCTCGACAAAGAGAGAGAGAGAGAGAGAGGGGGGGGGAGAGAGAGAGAGAGAGAGAGAGAGGAATTAACGAAGAAGAAAAGAAATACAGCGAGAGGAGGATGCGCCGATAGGGGTGGGAGGAGGATGCGCCGATAGGGGTGGGAGGAGGATGCGCCGATAGGGGTGGGAGGAGGGGGAAGGGGGCATGGAAAGATAGAGGCGACGCGATAATGATAGACCGTGCGGCGGTGCGTGAATAGTCGCGGCGCGCCGCGACGCACGCGTGAATAATTTGGATTGTGTGTGGATGGCGAATTGTGATCGTTCTACGCCGTGAAAAACGACTCACGTCTCACGCCGCCAAAAATGTAGACGTGGGGAAAGGGAAGGTAGAGAGGCCTCCTCGCGCGGAGGAGATCTCAGAGCTCTCGAGAGATTGCGATCGCACCGAATCGCGCGTTTATTTCCAATGATTTTCGAAGGACTCAGATCAGATCTGATTCAGATTAGATCTGAAATTGATTCGAGTAGAGAAAAATTACGCGATACATGAAAAACGTGTAACGTAATGACGCAAAACTTTCCGAAACGCGCGGTCTTATCTGTGAGAATATCGGATAAGAAACGAATGTCACAGGAAATGCGATAAAATGAGCCGTTTAACATGAACCTGGCACTGTCGTTTTTATTTATACCTAGTTCAGGAATATATTAAAAATTAGAAAATTTCTGACACTTTTTTAAAATTTCCCCGCCTGACACGTGGACGTATCCAGGATTTTTTGTCAGAAAGGGGAGGGTTTATCAATTCTGTCAATAACAGATAAAATAGCAATTTTTATCCAAGAAAGCAATTTAATGAATTGCTTTTTGGATATTTTAAAGATTAGAATGTCTTTTCATTCCTGATTTTGAATGAGGAATATTAAGTTTTGTAAATCATAACTTTAACTTTCTTTTTTAAATTTCGAGGGAGGTTTGATCCCCTCATACCCTTTCTTGTATACGTCCATGCTGATATTTTCATTCCTCAGAAAAGTATCGGAAAGAATAGTTATATCTGTTGTCACCATTCATTATGTAACTTATGCACTATAATATATCGTTAAAAGTTAGCAGATTTTTAATATCGATTTTAAAATGCCGATCGAATAAAATATGTTTATTCGATACCTATAATAAAATCTTTCTATAAATAAGTTTTTAGCAAAAAATTATTTTGAATCAAAGTATTTCTTACAGATTTTTAGATGATGAAAACGATGCTGCAAGCTAAATTTTATCAGCCCAATTGAGATTTAATGTGCAAAATATGGCATTTTTATAGTATTTAAAATTTTTTGTGAATAAAATTAACATTGTTTTGAAATTCGAATCAAAAGTTATAAATATATTGTTCATTCTCTATAAGAAATATACAAAAATCTAGTTTTTGTAAACTGTTATTGTGTTATTAGTTTTGTTTTTTGCAGTTAATTTTAGAGAATATTCATAACCAAAAGTTTTTGTCACCTATTAAGAAAAATGCTAAAACTATATATTTAATTATTTAAAGTTAAGTATTTCTATAATTTTTATAAAAATTATGTTATTTTGTTTATTATTAACTTCTTTATAATCCACATTTATTTATCTATTTATTTCTATTCCAAACAATATAAATATAAGAAATGCGTTTTTTTATCTGTATAACTTTTTTGAGTACTTGTGCAATATAAATCATCTTTATCTCTCTTTCTTTTGCAAAAGTCAAAGATATACAACAGCATAAATGTGACATAATAAGTTTTATCAAATATGTTATCTCGAGTCATATAGTCTGCAGATAAGTTGTACATTTGATATCGCGATCAATAACAATATGACAAATGTGACCGAATTGAATTACATAATATTTACGTCGTTAATGAAATTTAATGAAAAGTATAACCGCAAATATCGTTTAAACGTTGCGATATAGAAAATAATAATAATTAATAAATTCTATGCACATATTAAATGATAAAATCCACCATTCATTATGCAACTTATACAGTCCACTCATGCGAATTCGTTTAATTCGAATTTTCAATATAAAATTTTAATGTCAATATAAAAAAGTATGAGTTCAAGTTTTTTTTATGAATGTCTTCATTTATAATTTTTATGAATGTCTTCATTTATATATTAAAAAATGTATCCTGTGTTTGCATTTCAAGTTAATGCAAAAAATTTCTTGTAGAAAGATCTGAGAAAGAAAATAGTATTCCATAATAATTTTTATTTGTATATATTCGGACACTTGTCTTGGTACTTTTCTTCCGTCCGAAAGCCAAGTGTCTCTTCTTAGAAATTATTCGGATCGGCGACTTTGATCTGAGCAGAACTTAATAGAAAGTAACGACAAATCTTTCGCAGCAATCTAACTCGTTACATTTTGTGTCCATTTTTATCTATCTAAATTAATTTTAATTTTGATTTAATTTTTTATTTTAATTTTGATTTTATTTACTCTGTCTTTTTTTTAATTCTTAATATTAGAAAAGAATGAAAAGAATAATTTAAATCAAATTAAAATTAATTTACATTGGTAAAAATAAATATTAAAAAGATCTAGTCGAGAGAATAAATAAAAATAAATAAAATAATGGATAAAAATGTGGCAGACGCGATTATAGATTCAAGAAATAAAAAAAAAAAAAGAATGATTTTTAGTGAGGCTTTTTAGTGAGACATCGCAGAGTTTTCTTTATATCGTTTATTTGCTTCAATAACGATATAATTTAAAAAATTGTCATTTTTTTAGTGCAAAAAAGAATCTTTGGAATTTTTATTATTAGTAGGATGACATGATTGACTTTTAAAACTCGCTTCTAATTTTGCATTAGTGTCAAAAAGAGTTGCTTTTAAGGATTCATTTTTCTAATTCTAGATAAGAATCCAATACATTGAATGAAAGACCAATGATACTTTTATTCCTTTATAATTAGTTATTACACTAAAATCGTATTTAAAAATAATATTATAAAATCTTAATCTGATTCAAAATACTCGAATCCATTTTCTGGAAAAATTTTTTTCTTTGTAACTAAAATTAAACATTAATGATCGCTGGTATTATATAATGCAAAGTACCAAGACCAACTAACGAGCAAATAATAAGTATTAGAAATAAATATAATTGACTTTATCAACACAAAGTATCAAATTTAACTGTCAACAACTTTCGAACTACACCAAATCTTCTTCAGCGGCAAAAAAAAAATGAAACGGTTTAACAAAAGATGATGACGTGATGCGATAAATTGGCAAATCGGAATCACGGAGGATTAACATGGACTTTGATAAAGGCCTTTTTTTTCTTTTTCAACGTTACATCGTTGGTCGTAGCAAATAAACGACAATAGCGGATGGAGAGACTACCGGTCGAGGATTTTCTATTCTTCCGAGTTCGGCCGCCTTGTCGCACTCATCTAAGCATGACCCAGCTGATCGACCCAGCCAGCTGACTGACCTACTGACTTACAAAAGACAGTACAGACGTTCGGAATTGTGCACGAGCGTACACATCGTGCGATACGATACGATCTTTCCATCCACGTACCACCGTCGCGCACGGCCGATCTCTCCAGCATGTTACGCGAGGAATTCGCAATTCTCGCCGCCACGAGAAACGTCACCCCGGCCCTAGCCGACGACTGGTCGTGACGTGTGTGCTATCGACGCCCGAGACCGATGATAACGCCGTGAAGCCGGCCGAGGTGACATGCGCCGGCGGACGTGAAACTTCTGCCTCGTGTTTCCCGCCGTGTTCCTCCCCCCTCTTCCTCCCCCTCCATCTCTCCCTCTTTTCGCTCTTGAATTTTCGATTCCTGGGGATCGAACCGTGCTGTTTTTCGACGTTCGGTATCGAGGATCACGCCTCGATCACGTTACGTAACGCGCTCGCGTCGCGCGAACGCGAGAGAGAGAAAGAGAGAGAGAGAGAGAGAGAGAGAGAGAGAGACGAAACACGTCGTAGTCGCTTTCTTTGTCGAGCGAGATTCGAAAAAAAAAAAGAGGCAATTCCCGCGGAAATCGAGAGGGAAGAGGAAAGGTTTGCTTTTCCGAAATGCTTCTGAACTTTTCACAGGATACACGTGAACGTTCAGAATCGAATGACAGCTCGAATGACGGTTTTTTAAAATTATCGCCATGTTTACACGTGGATTATACGTGGAGGGGTACTGTGAAGTTGTGAGGAACACGTGCCGAGAGTGTACGAGTGAAGAATTCACTTCGTCGAGTGATTTGGACAAAATTTGCAAAGCGCTGGAACTTCGGAATAGAGAAGTCTCGATTATTTTGCAATAAAGAAGTAATTCCAAGTTACGCGATACTGATTAGTCTACGATTAGCTTGTCAAGTGTGTGTGTGTGCTATTGTTAGCGTAAAATAGAATTTGATTCATTTTGCATGATATATAGGAGAAAAGATTACTGAAAGGAACTAATTAAATGTTGTTTTAAATAATTCTGCCGAATAAATAAGTCTATTAATCGTAATTTGAAATGAATTGCGATCTTAATGAAATCCCGATTGTTTATTTCTACAGATATCTATTAATTTTAATTAAGTTTCAAATTCATTTTTTTTCTAATTTTTAGAATTAAAAAGAAATAAAAAGCAAGCTTAAAGTTAATTTATTTCATTGATAGAAATAAACATTAAACCGGAAACAAGCGATCGTTAAATTGCTAAAAACAAAATTATTCTAATTATATATAATATAATCTATTATTCTTAATTTGAATTCCTGCACTTCTGAATATTAAGCAACATTGATAATTTTATCCATGTTGATAAAACAATATTAAACAACTGTTTAATCAATTTAGGCTCAATTGCATCAATGATATTTTGACTTTAAGCGAGACTTAAAATCTTAAATTTGTTACAACAAAGCAAACATTTTTATTTATTTTATTAAGATTAACGTAAATTAAAGCATTTTAGGCTTCGCGTTTGCTTTGATACAAATTTAAAATTTTAAGTCCCGCTTAAAGAAAAAAATAACATTAGTGCAACCAGGCCTTAAGGAGTTTTAATCAAAGTTTTTTAAATCTCCGTTTCCTGGTTATTTCTCCTATGTCCAATTGTAGATCTGTTATTTTATTTCGAGTGTAGAGAGAGGGACAAAGTGCAACTACCGAGAACAGATCTGCTGTGTTACACGCGTAATAATCCGATAACCGCAACGTTTGACAGAGCATGCCAGCAACGTCACGGTTTCTCCGGTTTCAATTTGACAGCTTAGACGATACGAAAAACAATTGAAAAATGTCGAGCATGGACTGGGAAGAGGTGAAGCGGCTGGCCGCCGATTTTCAGAAGGCACAGCTCAGCTCAACTTTGCAAAAGTGAGAGTCCTTTACTTCAATCTATTAACCTAATGTTACTCCTTTTTTTTTGCCATAGCAAAATAGCCTGATAAAACGATTGCAAATAATACGACAAATAACAGGCCTGCGAAATAAATTCTATCTCGATCACAATTCTCGTTACTCGAGTCGTATATCTTGCACATATTTTTGTGTCGCAGCGCTTCTGAATAAATTCGAACATATGGTACTGACGATAACATCAATTTATTTTTATTTAAATGTGGAGATATCGAGACCACTTTTGTTATATTAATTGTTACTCTATAAGAAATACAAATAATTTTATAATTATTGACGATCTAAAAACGTCTTATTTATTTATTTTTTTATATTAGATGTTTCATGTCACTTTTCTTTTTATTGATATTGAAATAAAAGTTTATTGAATAAAAGCTTTAAAAATTCAATTAATTTATTAATGAGATATGTTAGTTTTAATAAATTTTATTGTTTTTTTGCAATGGTCCAATGTAATTAAATGTACGTTGCAGGCTCTCAGAACGAAATTGTGTAGAGATTATAACAATGTTGGTCGAAAATAAGCTTCTGGATATTATATTTACCAACGATGGCAAAGAATATGTTACACCTCAGCATCTTGCAAAGGAAATCAAAGACGAATTGTATATTCACAGTGGGAAAGTTAGCTTAGTCGACCTGGCGCAAATTCTTAATGTTAATCTGTCACAAGTAACTAAAGTAGTAACAGAGATCGAGAAACATAATAAAGAATTGAAGGTGATATTGGGACAGCTCATCGATAAGAGTTATATCAACAAAATCGCGGAGGAGATAAATGACAATCTTGTACAGCATGGTTGTATTAATGTAGCCGAGTTAACGCTAACCTATAACCTACCGGCTGATTTTTTACAATCAGTTGTCGAAAAAGAACTTGGAAAGATAATACATGCTACCCAAGACTCTCAGGATCCTAAAGTTTTTTATACCGAAAGCTTCATTGCTAGAAATAAAGCAAAAATTAAAGGCGCTTTGTCCGCTGTCACAAAGCCTACTCCCTTATCTGCAATATTGGGGCAGTGCGGTGTGCCAGAAAGAATATTTTTTTGTGAGTGCAAAAATATAACCTGATACTATCAATAAGTTTTTAACATCCACATGAATGGATTGCTTTTTATATTATTACATTTATAACAATATAATTATATTTGTTGAAATAATATCTAATATTAGCTATCTCTATTCAATATCATATCTATTCTCATAATATTCAGACTTTCTACTTATTTCATTATTTGTACAGCGATCCTGGATAGTTTGCAAGAAGTAAAACAAGTGCCGGGAGTTGTAACCGGGAAACAGGGTGGAAATAGTATTTATATACCTACTATATACTCTAAAAGTCAAAACGAGTGGGTTGAAAACTTTTACAAGCAGAATGGATATTTAGGTAAAATATGTGATTTATAAGAATTTCTTAATAATTATGGTAATTATTCTGATAATTCATTCTTATTTCATAGAATACGATGGTCTTACTAGACTCGGGATATCAGATCCATTGGGTTTTATAAAACGTCACTTTCCAAACGAGAATATGGTCTTCCTGAAATCAGTAGCTGTGGGAACAGTAATAACCGATCAGGTCGATGCCAATATTGAAGAAGTCGTTGCAACCGGATCCTTTGTTGATCTGTATCCCCTTTTACCATCTGTATTTAGTGACGAAGACGCGGAAATTCTTCTCAAGTTAGCTATAAAAAAAACGAGGGCCAATGTGCATATATTTGCAAAGACAGTTGTGGTCTCGGAGGCATTTTTACAGACTTTAACTAAATCCCTTGAATCTACAGCGGAACAAAAGGCTCGAGACATGGTAGCTAGCGGGAAATGGATCCAATCTGTTGCAGAAAATAAATTGAAATCTAAATCTGTGGATTTGATTATCGAAGGTAAAACGAGCAAAAAGGAAGAACGGAGAAAAAAAGCAGCTATTGGTAAAGCGGGCGGTGGTAGTCAAGGCAGAGAAACTAAGACGAAGTCTACGAAGAAGAAGTACCTTCAGGGAAAGACGCAGGAGAATGATTCTGACGAAGATGAAATAAAACAAACAGCGGCCGGGAAAGGCGAGATTATATTGATATCCGTGGAAGACGTGAAAGTGGAAGTTATGAAAGACGAGAACGTATCCGTTATCGAAGAAATGGCGGACGAATTAGCGTATTATTTGCAACCAAGACTGAACAAGTCCGCATTATCGTTAGCGGAGCAATTGGCGCAGTCTAATAAGACTACGAATTTAAACGAGATCGGCGAACGGTTGAATGTTTTAATAACGAATATTCGAATATTTGACAAAGGCATCAAGCACTTGGACAAGGCGGATCAAGTTTCGCTAACCAAATATCTGCTCAAGTCCCTAGGCCTCGATTTTGTAACGAGTATATTCAAATTAGCTGCTCAACAGAATATGCTACAAGTGCCGGAAAATCTCACAACGGAAACGAGACAAAAACTGCTGCTAGAATTGCCAGCAGATGTTAAAGAATCATTGGCCACTACCCATAAAACGGTGATGGGAGATTCGGTGGAGGATTTTCTGAACAGCGTTGACGCAGCGATGGCAGCCTGTTGTCTGGTCCTGAAGAAATACGATAAAAAGAAAGAACGTCCGCAGGTACTAGCTCATAGAGAAGCTCTGTTGGAAGAGTTGAATGCTACGCAAGATCCCGCGTTGGCATTGCACTTGGTTACGAGTATACTTTTCACCGCTGTCACACAAAACGCTTTACACATGTCCGGTAGACACGTAACAACCGTGCTCGCATTTCTTCAAAAGCAATTGGAACCCAATACAATGTTGATTCTTTCTAAATACCATGGTATGTAGTTAAAGATGGAAAATTCGATAATTTATTTTTTGAAGAATATTCTCGAGATTTTGAGAATTCAAGAATATGAAAATTTAAAAGATATCTTTACTATTAGGGAATTTTGTTAACCGCATAATCTAAAAGTGCAGAACGTTTTCGATTGATATTTTCATTGATCTTGAAAAATAAATAAGTTTCTTAAATTTGTAACTAATAATCCTGGATAGTTTGAAGAAAAGTTTCCAATATCCAAACTTGCAGACTAACTACTAATAAATAATTCCTTTTTTATAAAATATAATTATCTAAAACAAATATTGCATTTTCTTTCAGATTTGGTACTTAATTTATTAAGTGCTTCTGATGAAGACGCAAAAATGGAGGCCTCCAGAGCCTTGGAAGAAGGATTGTCGAACATAAAAAATATCGCAAATGATTTCAAGACACACACACAACACGTGAAAATAGACAAGTCTTAAGAAATTTAAGAGACTACACAAACGACTGTATAATATAATGTAATATAGTCTAAATCCATTTTATGCAGATATTTGTTGTATAATACCAATTAACATGTTATATTTTATAAAAAAATATATAGGGTCTATATATATATATATATATATATATATATATATATATATAAATAATTATTGAAGAAATGTTTAATTACAACTTTATTATTATACATGTATGATAATTATGATGCTTTTACTCTAATATTTGATAAATATGTTTTCTTATTGCAAGAACTTTCCAACAGTTAGTTTTGAATAATAATTGCAATTTTCACTATTTTTACAATTCAAATAATAAATGTCAATGCAACTAGCTTAGAATGATGAACTTATCTATATATATGTACATATATATAATTTAGGAAATACTTGATTATTATTCTTGGATATATCTACAAATATTACAAGTGCAGCTTTTGTGAAAACTGATTACAAAGTTGCCAAGATTCGTGTCAATCCTACACATACTGTTACCACAGTTTGTCCGATACCCCATAATAATGCATATAAGGGTGGCATTTGGTAACTGGACGCTCTATATACAAAGGCAACCGCCGCCGAACTGACAACACCCGATGTCAGTGGCAACAGTACACCCATTATTATGATAACCAGTGGAAAGTATCTGCAGATATATATAACATCAATTGTGAATTGACCATGTCACAGATGAATTATCAGAACTCACTTACTTGCCATATTTGTGCTTGCGCAAAGTATCGAAACAATATGCACCAGCTATCGTGTGTATAAACATCGAGGAGAACAGGGCCCAGAGAAATATTTGATACCACATTTCTGAAAAAAGAAACAGGATCAAGAGAGATCAATAATTTTTACAAATCTAAAAATAAGAATGACTTTGACCAAATTCTAATTAACTTAATGGACAAGAAACTTGTCAAATAATATCTGCGATATTTTATTAACAAATGGAATTACAAATCTTTTAATATAAAAAGAAAAAAATAATTAAAAATCAGGAACAGTGAATAGAAATTCGAGTGAATTAATCATCAATTAGAAGTTGCATTAATTACCAATCTTGATCCAAGTCACTTGTAACACCTGATTATAATTAATTGTAAGTAATTGTAAGTAATTTGATCATTTACCTGCGAATGATGTTAGAGGTAACTTGCTGCCTGGATTCATGTTTTGCAATGTTATCTGTGGTCGCGACAAATGAAAGTCCGTTTGTGTGTCCATTTGAATATTAACAAGAGAGAGAGAGAGAGACTCGTCATACAACTGGCGAGTCTTTCATTGATTATTCGATTCTTCATGCGTCATTTTTTCACTACTTATAGATTATTCCTTTTGGATAAGTCCTCTTGGATAGGTCACACTATTATGCATTAATAAGAATCAGTTTTAAAAATCATGGATGCGATGTTAAATCAAGGCATCATTATTAAAACTAAAATATTACATACGAATTATTAATCGACTGTGGCTGCGATAGCAATAGAAAAAATGATGGAGATCATGACAGAAGTGTAAAACATAAACAAATATTTACTCTGGACTGCTCTTTAGGTTCGTCTTCTATTCCCGCATTAGATTGCATTAAAATTTTCATCTCGATTTCGTCAATCTCCAAATATATATCTATTTCATTTTAAGTATGTACAACGATTAATTTAGCTACAAAGATCATTTATTTTTGCGATTATGGATCTTGTACTTATATGATGGGATATTATGGGTCTTTTGTTTCTACACTAACCTTCTTATCTTGTTTTTGTCAAATTTTCACTTTATAAATATATATTTCATTGTAAGTACAATGAGTGTACACTAGTTCAGCTACAAAAAACAAATTTTACATTTTCTGCGCTTGAAATGAAATAAATATAAAAAATTTGTTTTCTATTCTTACATGAGGATTGCACTAGAACTGAATTCAACTGAACTAGTGCAAGTCAGAACTGACGGGCAGGGATGCCAGTCAGTGACGAAAACCAGTGGTGCGAACTTGTGCCCGAGTGATTTTCACCAGTGCGCTGGTGATTTTCCCTCTTACGCACACAGAGACGCTCCCTCTATCCGTGTGCCTACGCGCGCTCGACCAAAGGCCTGTTCTTTTTGGCTGAACTAGCTGCACTAGTTCACAGTTTATTTTTCTTTCTTAAGCCCTTTGTCCATGATGCTAAAAATCGATCCGAGATCTCGGACAGAGAAAAAAATTGATCAATTGTAGTGACTATTTCCGTCAATTGATCAATATGATTGATCAAGTTTTTCTTCATCGAAATCTCGCATCGTTTCTAGCATCGTGGACACAAGAAGGAGAGTCTCAATGACCACAACCACTCACAAGGGCCGGTGCCTAGAATTTTTCCACTGTTCAAGCGCTGTGAGTGGCTAGTGGTCGATCGGGACGTGGTCGGACACAAGACTTTACACGGGGCCGGGATTTTGTACATGTCCACCGACACTATCGATGTCGTGACTAACGACAGCCAATGGCAAGGACGATCTTGGAAAAAAGTATGGCTGTCATTGATTATCGTTAACAATATCGATAGTTGTCGGTAAGCGAATCCCTAGAAGAAGAAAGATAAACTGTGAACTAATGCAGCCAGTTCAACTGAAAAGAACAGACCTTAAGGTCGATGCGTCGAGCGAGAAGAGAACGTCGTCCCTTCTTCTCGCTCCGCTCGACTTTACTGCGATCGAGAATATTAAATGCTTTTTCGGTGAATCTGAATCACGGACGCAATTATAATTGATATATGAATATGATATATTTCCTAATATTGATATATTTCCTATTCTTAGGAAACATTATATGTAAAATAACTGAAAAAAGATGAATAAACATATAAAGTAAATTTTATATAGAGAATTAATTATTTATTTAATTTCGCAATTATTTTACATTACTCAGTAAACGTTTTTCATATAAAATATATATATATATATATTAAAAATCTTCTGTATGAAGATTATAATATTTTTATTTATATATAAAAATATTTGTCTTGTTTGAGTTTAATTTTCTTGTGTATGGATTTATTAAATATAGAAGGTATATATTTATAATTATAAAATTTATTATTATTTATTATTATTATTTATTATTAAAACGAAGCACTCAAGCGAATCATTTCAAGAAATGTATTTAGAAAATATATTTAGAAAAAAATATCTTCAATAATAGAAATATATAAACATGAATAAATTCTTATTTATTTAAGAAGAAAGATAATATACATAAAAGATGGGATTAGTATAGATTAATAAAGTATACATTAATTAAAGATGAGACATGAAACTAACGAAAAGACTACTAACTACGAAAAGTTTAAAAAAATAATCACGCGCAAGTATATATAACAATAGAAATTCGCCCAATGAGATTTACCGATAGATTTCACGCAAAAGCCCTGTAGGTACGTAAGTAAGAGGCTCAGTTTTATCAAATTCCAATATTTTTGATATATTATTTTCGAACAATTTAGCAAACATTTCCGAAGTAGCATGAATACAAAAGGGGGGTGCGAACAATGAATACTCCATTGCATATTCGACAATTCGTTCACGAGTTTTCTGCTAATATTCGAGAAGATTAGCAAGCTTCCTTTATGCTCGAAAATACATGATACATTTTAGACAAAAAAAATTATCTTTGTATATATCATTACTGAACCGTTTGCAGATACGAAACTGTGCAGCGAAGCTTAGATTCACATATGAGAATATCGCACATGGAAGTGTAAATCGCGATTCTCAGCATCAATTCATCTCTAAAGAATTCGCGATCCCTTTTTGCAGACGCATATCGCAAACGACGTGGAGCTGCTAAAACCTTCTCCGATCGACAATTCCGACAATATTTTTACGACAAAAGAGCCTGTTATATTAATATTTTATTTGTTAAAGATCGTCACGAACAGATAAAAGAACATACGTAAACTTAAATATATTAATATATTATATATATTAAATATATTTTATATATATATATATATATATTAAATATATTTTATATATATATATATTATATATATATATATATATATTATATATATTAAATGTCTGGGGTCGTCGCGATTTTACGTGCCCATATATTCCGTTAATAAAAAATTCATGATTTCGTCAATTAAATTATCATTAAGCACACGCGAATGTGAGTTAGGAAAATAATTAATATAAGTTTCTAAAGGTATGTTCATGTATAATTTGACATCGTCGAAAATTAGTAATATAAAATTAGTCGGAAGGAGACTCTGAATCAAATTCGATGAATTGCAGCGTTATACGCCTATCTATGCTGATCGCTACGCAAGTTTTATTATCTCCCACAATGTGTTCTCCACTTAAGAATGTCGTCTTCGGTGCAGATATGTTGAACTTAAGTATGTCTTTTGCGAAAAAAAATCTTCTAATATCCGGAAAATCGTAATATCGAGAGTTAAATCGTATAATATCAAAAAACAATGGTTCTCGCAGATGTACACCAGCACAAGAATTGTGTTTGTAATATTGATAATAATTGTTATTCTTTTTTATCTAAACGAACAATACCACTAATACTAACGGGTGAGCCAAGATGCCAAAGATAATCGTCTAATTTGTTGTCAATCTTCTATTTATAAAGAAAATCTCGTAAAACTCAATTCCTCATTAAGAGTCGTTAGCAAAAAACACGAATTTTTTTTCCTTCACTTACAATACCTGAAATACATATTTTTTATTATTAACATTGTTTATTTCAGAATTTATATGTCTACTAATAATTTAATAACGTCTCTTGACGTAGGGAAAATGTTGTGAAATTCAGACGTTCAGAGAAGATGCAGTACAAAGATGCAAAATTACATTCTCAAATGTGATATTTTAAACAATAAACACATCATTACGGTGTATTTACTTTATCAATATTTTAATTATTAAAGATAATATATTCATATATTTATAAAAAATATTGTATGTATTTTTAAAAACTACTTTTTTCAAAAGACTTGATATTTATTATAATTATAAATTATATCACAATATATATTATATTAAGTTAATTTAAATGTACTATTCAATTCCTACTCCAGCCCACTTTCCACACAAAGTAGTTTTCACGGCAACAAAATCACGACTTTCGAGTACGTTAATGAATTTATCGAGATAATCCATTGCGATGTCTGGTGGTAGCAAAATTAAAATGTAATCATCTGTACTATTCGTCATCTTCCCTTGTAAAAAATGTTCCTGCGCGAGTGCACAAATAAGATCTGCATTTTTATGCGATACATTTAATACTTTTAATAATCCCTGATTCATACGGGTGAGTTCCTGCAAAACAGATATATTAAGAAATCATTAAACTTTTAAGTAAACAACTGTGAGAAGCTATAAAAAACAGCTGAATAGGCAGAGTGTTGATGAAATTCATCGGATAACATTTACCGCTAATTCAGCGTAGTAACTCTCTGGAAAGGTATCTAATTCGACATTAACATTGTCCGTATCATTCTTCATCTTTTCAAATACATCAATAGACGTCCGAGATAAATTGTTGATGCTATCCAGAACAGATTTCAAGTCCGGACGATTCTCCAAATTTATTTCCCTATTTTTATCGATGTTCCCATTATCGATTGAATAGACCAGCAAGATCTTTATGTTCGGAAAATGTTGATACGTCTTCAACATTGCATTGTTCTCATATACCGTTATTCCACCTTTTATGGTTACGAAAATGTCTATCGGGCACATGGTATTGTTGTATATCTTCTCATCACAATAGCTGGCATAAATCGCGATCCTTAAAAGATCATCGGGAGGAAATTCGTAAGGAACAATCCCTTTTTGCAGCAATGACCAACGCCAAAAGCACGCCGTGAGACATACGACGAACGATGACGAACTGGCCAGACCGTAGCCAAATGGCAGTTCCGTTAATACTTTTACGATAAAGCTGGATGTTATATTAATATTTTGTTCGTAGGCGATAACAATGAGCAGAGAGAAAAACGCTTCTAAGCTTAATCGGTGTTGAAGATTGCTTGGATCATAATTGCCGCTGCATCCACTTAACATTTGGACGTAATTTTTA
This sequence comes from Pogonomyrmex barbatus, assembly GCF_055798465.1. NCBI lineage: Eukaryota > Metazoa > Arthropoda > Insecta > Hymenoptera > Formicidae > Pogonomyrmex > Pogonomyrmex barbatus. The sequence continues at coordinate 5,691,948 of NW_028297149.1, forward strand.
ACTTGATTATAAATCTCAAATAGAGGACGTTGACGATTGAAATTCTTGTTAAAGAAGTATAAGAGGAGTAAATTTAATGGTATCTTTATCTGTAAATCAATGCTGGAGAAATTTAGTTGGATACTTTCCTTCGGGACGACTCTTGGAGGTAACGAAGCGAATGAGAGCCTAGTACGCATATTTAAGCTGGCTGCCACGCAAGTTAGATTAGATCCCTTTATGAAATCCCCGTATAACGACACTTTACCAGGTGCCGAAATGTTAAATCTGTACATATTTTTCGCAAAAAATATTCTAATATCTGAGAAACTGGCGTAATGTCGAGTGACCGGATGTGTGTCAAAATAAAAATATTGCTCGTAAAGATTTATTATTTTTTCGTGATACGTCAAATCAATATCATAAAAAAGTCCGATTACGGAAAAGATAACTTATCACCAATTCGTTAATGGTTAATAAAGAAGATTCAATAAGATTTAACATTCAATACTTCTTGGCCTCTCATTTTCTTGTCGTTAGCAAAATAATATTAATCTTCTTCATTTCTTTTACAAAAGCCTGCATCACACATTTTTAATTATTGTAATTTCGTAAAAAATCCAAATTTAATATTAATACAAAAATAAACAAGTAAGTAAGAAAAGAAATATAATAATAAAAAAATATTAAAACGCTGATTTATAATTAGAATGATATATAAATGCTACTTACATAAGATTAAAGAACTTTTTTCAAATTTAAAAGGATAATTTAATTTGTTACAGTTAAATAATTACAATTTATAAGAACAATTTATAAGTCAAATTAATCTTTCATTTCTGTTAACGTACGTGATACTGCGGACAGTACATTTCCAAAAACATTATTATAACAACGTGAAAAATAACAATTTTTTCACAACATCAATATAACTTATGATTTTAAAATGACATACACAAAACATATACAAATTTAAACATTAATGTAATTTTTGATATCGTATATAGCTCGTCTAATAAGCAGTAATGGTTAAATTAAATTTTGTTAATTATAATTTTAACACACATATACGTGAACACATAAGAGAAATTTATCAATTTTAACATTACCGTCAGTATATCCAGAAAAATTCAATTTAAATATACAAGAATTATCCGAAGATTAATTATTTTAAAATAAAGAAGCATTTTTCTGATCGTTTATTGGTCGAAAAATATAAAAACAATATGATATTCTTAAATGTGTATTAAATGAATATAAATGAAAAGTGAGACTTGTTAGCATAATATGATATATCTATTATGTGCATTAGATTTATTTATTAAAAACACTTATTTTAAATTTTAATTATTTTAAAAGTTAAATGCCTTATAATTAAAATTCTTAATAAAACAAGAAAAACATTTTCTATGATAAAAAAATTTATCATGTAAAACTCTTCTTTTCCACAATTTGCTACAATGCGTCGTGTGTCGGTGTGTGGATCGTGGGCTGTAAAAATGGATCGATCACAATCAAGTATTCTCTTCACATTCGTCTGTGACTGGTCAATTCTTATGGCTTGCGGCTGCGACACCGACAGACGACGCTTTATAAAACAGGCCTAAAGGAAGAGAGAATCCATATTCGATTAGACGTTCTTAGGCTGGTTGCACACAGGACACGGCAAAGCGGCACGTGATAGCCAATCACCGTCTTGTTTTCTAATATGTAACGAAGTGTCGGTCCACAATAGGTGATTTAAGCTTTAAGAAGTAAGAAATTGATCAATTATAATCGAATATGAAAAGAATAATCGACTATGATTGATTAATTTCTTACGACTTAAAGATTAAATACTTATTGTGGACCGACACGAAGGTATATATCAAAAAACAAGACGGTGATTGGCTGCCGCATTGCTGCTTCGCCGCTTTACTTAACGTCCTATGGTGCAACGAGCCTTAGCATTTTTGGCTCCCTCCCGGTCTTTCCACAGCCAGCAACCGTCAAGGTGAGACGTTTGTTTTGTTCTCTTCATAATTTTGTCGATAAATTTATTTTGTATTTGTTCATAAAATATTTAAGATTAAGAAAATATTTATTGTATTGCCTTGCTGATTATTTCTAGCTCATGAATATTGCGTGTGCAATTTGCTGTATTGACGGTTTTTTGAATCAGGGGCTTCATGGTTAACTAAGCACGTGGATAGAACGAATCTTATGTTTTTTCTGAAATAAACGTAATAGAAGATTCGTGAATTGTATTGTCGAGGATTCTATTTATTCTTTTAATGTTCATTTTTATTAATAATAAATGAATTTCAATTTCGGTTTTTCTTATTTTTTTTAATTTCTCTCTCTAATATATACATATATAATATATTTTTATTTTCTATCAGTGTAGATTAATTTTTATTTCGGTTTAATTTATTTTTTATTTCTTTATTTAGTATTAAGAATTAGAAAAATAGTAAAGAGTAAAAAGAGATTAAAAATATTAATCTATATTCGTAAAAATAGATATAAATCATTGTTTACAAAGATTATTCGTTAATTGTATATCATAGATCGATATATCATATCCTCTCATTTTGGCATGCCTCCAGCTTGTATTTCGCTGGAGCATGAATGCTTGTGGGAGGTAAAGCAAAGAGGGAACTTGCCTTCGGAATCCACACGATACTGTCTGGAGCCGTTTCTCTAAGTTTCCAACATTTCTTTGAACCTTATGAAAATATATTGATACATTTTTATAAATTCAATATCAATGTACATATACTTATTTGGTGATTCTTGATTTTACAGGATTGCATATCTCGGGGCAAACTTCAAATAGGGCTCATTGATGTTTCGTGTATTCATCTGAAAAAAGTAATAAACAGAGATCTAAGACAAAAAGTAATTTTTCTGCAGAACAATGTTAGGCTTTGCATTGTTGGATGAACATTATGCAACATTGGATAGTTGGATTATTTATCATATAATACAAATTACATTGTATGTATTTTTTAAACATTTTCCAACCTAAAAGAAGAATTTTATATGTTGAAATTCAACACTGTTCTAAAAATGAAAAGGTTACAAGCATTGAATTAAAAAGCTTTTCAAAAAAAGCTTTGATGTAAAAAAGAATAATGGCAAAAGTCCATATTCAAAATAATTTTTATATATTCATTATACAATGAAATATGGATTGCTTTAAGATTTAAAGACAAAGAAATATCAAACTATAGATATTTGAAATATTGTGAAGATTGTTTTGGACGGAGTATTGGATGATACTTGGATATAGGTAAGTTTTTTATAATTAATAAACTAAAGATTTCAAATAACTTTATAAATCTTTTAATAAGTGTTTTATATGTATGATGATACTGGTTTATGATATCATTATGATTACACACACATTCATTTACCTCTAAGAAGAACTGACAATTTAAGCTATCTTGTACGATTATAAAAAAATCTTTAAATCAAATTTTAATAATTATATATAAATTTATTGTTGCAGAATGTGGAAGATCAAGAAATGAATAATCACAACCAAAAACTTGGCACTTTCTGTGACATTGTTCATATATTGACAAATTAATTACAAGATGAATTCAGTCAAGATAAAATATTAAGCATTGAGAGGATAAAGTACACTGGATTGAAATTTCATAATATATATTTTTAAGTAAATATTGATTTATATTTTTTTACCTTTAGAAGTTTAACTTCTTACTATCTGGAGAGCATCATTAATATTTTTAAAACAAATTATTTTTAATGGTATAGATTTATAATCCCAACACTTTGCAAATATTGTAATATATTTGTGCTTCCTCCGGTTTGTCTAGGCATCCATACAGATCGTTCAGCTTTAAACAATCGGTTTTACTCATCGCTTTTCGCTGGCCGATCGTGACACCCGATGTTTTCGGTGTCATAGTCGGTTTTGAAGGATCTACGCTAAAGAAGTGGCTTCCATAATGCATTATGCTGTCATATCCGTATTCATAATTATACGTTGCATTTTCTGGCGATTGCTTGTCGAAGTTGGATTTAAATCCTAGTAAAGAAAAAAGAGGACAAAATATCTTGATATAATATAAAAATATATAATTAGATATTTTTTTATACATATAATATGGATTTTCATTATAATATGGATGGTTAAAGTTATGTATATACTTTAGAAAATTTAATTTTACCAAGAATAATATTCTCATAGTGTATGTCTATATACACATCTCTATCGGCGCGACTGTGCTCGTGGAAGATACCAAGAGCGTGCATCAACTCGTGTATCGCTTTTCCCTCATTTTCCAAGCAGTTTGGTCCTTTCTCATCTGGTGGTTCTAAAGAGAGTATTTGTGCTCCACCGAATTTCCCCACGAATGACCAGCATCTGTAAATTGATTTTCAGAAATTGATGAAACAGGAGAAATAACAAAAATGTAATTCTTATTTTTTATAATGCGATTCCTTTACCCTTTGGGATACATTATCGGCCATATCAGTAAGAAATCCTTTATTTTACCGTCCCATGGAACAAACTTGATACACGTCATGTAATTTATATATGTTATGGCTTTATATATTTTCACATAATCCGCTGCGTCTGGGAACAGATGTGTATATTATATTTTTAATTTAATTGTAATTATAGTTCTTAATTTTACTTAAATAGCAATGATATTTATTGTTTTTGAATTTCTATATGAAATATTTTTACATACCATACAGGGCGCTAATCACATAAGGAACTGTCCTGTTCTCCCATAGTTTATCCGGAAAAACATCCCAGCGTAGACCGACACGCCAATAATCGAAGTACTACATAAAAAAGATATGGAATATATTATAAAAAATGTAAAATGTAAAAGAAAAGAGAGAGCAGCATGCGTATACCTTGTTGGTTACAGCTATATCTCCCTCGAGTAAACCAGGACGGACTTCTGGATCTTGCGACGACTCATAAAGACGCAATAAATTCTGATTTGATATCCTAACTGTAAAGGATTTTATCCTGTGATTTGCGCATTATTGTTTTAAAACAAGTTATTCAATTTTTATCGTGCCAATATTTTTTAAAAGTTTTTTAAATGCTTCATATAATGTCTAATCAAGTCTGTTGAGAATAAATTCTAAGTAAGTTGTCTGTTACAAATTTTATTTACAGAAAGACAAGTTCAAAATCAGATTTCAGAACAAACTATTAGCAAAATACAAAAATTTAATCAAAATTTGTCGATCAACTGGCACATTGATGAGAAAATTAAAAATAAAATTATATATAATATTGATATAATATTATACATTTTAAGATTGATGGCAAATTCTATTGATATAAAATACAAGTTTAATATAGATACAAGTGATACTAGTTGATGATTTGTATTTTGTATTCTGAACGAATTTGCCATTGATCTGTAAAAATATTGCTAAGAGTTTGCTCGTCGAGACACATCTACTTACCGATATCAGGCACGATAGGATGTATCACATTGACGGAATTTTTGTTTATCGGTAACGCGATCGTAAAACTGATAACTACCATGCAAAACAAGTGACACATATATATGAATGACCGCATCTTTCGTATTTTTTTGTATTGCAACATTTTCGCGAGCCACCGTGGCTTACGCGGTTTTTTTCAAAAAATAAGTAAAGTTAAGGTAGGTTGGGACAATACTGATCGGCGAGACACGTGAATTCACGAGCATGAGGCTTTAATTTCTCGAGCTTCTTACAATCGTATTTTACAAGTTTAATATGAAATAAACGTGACGTAACAAATAACTGGTCTCATACTCGCTTATGTTTTTTTAAATTTATCAATATACAAGTCTAATCAATATAACATCTTTAATACAAGTTTTGTTTTGTATGCTACCTGTATAAATAAATAATAGTGTGTGTTGGAATAACTATGGGTTTTTCAATACAAAAATCCACTGAACCAAATTTGGATCATGCAATTGCAGGCGCAGCCAGTGGATTTACAACAAGATTTCTATGTCAACCTTTGGATGTTATAAAAATTAGATTTCAAGTAAAGCATATTTTATGATAAAGCATATTGTAACATATCTTCCTGCAATCAATTAATTAATGTTTCTGTATTGTAGTTACAAGTTGAACCTATCTCCAGGTATCATGTTAGCAAATATAGGTCTGTGTCACAAGCTTTTCTTCTAATTTTGAAGGAAGAAGGAATTACCGCTTTATGGAAGGGTCATGTTCCTGCACAGTTGCTTTCAGTTGTCTATGGAATGACTCAGGTGCCCGATGAAATTTATTTAATACTATACTATCTATGTACCTATGTATCCATGTATCTATGTACTTTTAATCTTAGTTTAAATTACTTTTTGCCTTTTTCTAGTTCACAGAATTAAAAAAATAATAAACTAAACCAAGTTTAAATTTAATTTACATTGATAAAAATGGATATTAATTAACATATAATTATTTGTTATATTAGATACTTTGTATGCTTGATGTTTTTAATAATACGTCATTTGTGATTGTAGTTTTATTCCTATAATGTATTTATGAAGATACTGCAGCAAACTCCACAGGTTGAAGAACGGCGTCATACAATACAATTTGTCGCTGGTGCTGGTGCTGGCGGCATGGCGACTATTGTTTCATTTCCTTTCGATACTATAAGAACTAGATTAGTAGCCCAATCAAATAATCATCAAATATACAATGGAATTTTACATTCCTGCAGGCAAGCTACAGAGTTTGTTTTTAATTAATTACTGATTACTTTTGATTAGTACTATGTTGATGATGACGGTCATAATTCAAAATATTTTACTGACTAGGCATAGAGATCTATTTGTAAAAATAACATTTTCTTATCTTTGAGTTTTGTAATGTCTCTTGTCTCTTTTTTCAGTTCAATTCTTCGGCAGGAATCGCCGAGAACTTTCTATTCCGGCTTATTACCGACTTTACTGCAAATTGCTCCACATACCGGTCTTCAATTTATGTTTTATGGACTCTTCACCGATATTTACAAGAAATACATTTCTGGAACTGATACTAGTTTCTATAACTCTATGCTATCTGGCAGTGCCGCTGGACTCGTAGCGAAAACTATCATATATCCATTCGATCTTGCTAGAAAGAGATTGCAAATACAAGGTTTCCGGCATGGTCGTAAGGGATTTGGTAAATTTTTTCAGTGCAATGGATTAGTGGATTGCTTTAAGATAACAGTAAAAGAGGAGGGTGTGCAAGGTTTGTTTAAAGGTCTAGTTCCGAGTCAAGTGAAAGCGGCCACAACCACAGCTTTGCATTTTACTGTATATGAACAAGTTTTATTGCTCTTAAAGATATTATGAAACTATTATGAAGATATTATATTATATTATTTTATAAAAAAAAAGAATCGGAACGGATTTATTCTCATGTTCATAGTCACATGCAGATACTTGTAAAAATACATTTTTATATTACATGTTAATTTGTACCTTGTAAAAAGACTGATTCTTAACTAAAGACTGATTTTTAACTGATGAATTATATTTGTATATACTTATAAATAAGTTACATAAATTTTTTATTATATAATAGATAAAATCATTGGAAAAATAAATTATATAGATTTGTATCTTTGACTGACTAAATATATCACAATTCAATCATGATTAAGTGAGGATCTTTCATGATTACGTATGGCAATGTTAACAATTCACACATTTACACAATATTCCGCAGGCATTTCTTCAGGAATCCCTTCTAGGACCGCTATGATATTTTTCGCAGTGATACAGGCCATTTCGTCTCTAGTTTCTATGGTAGCACTTCCTATGTGAGGCAATATTACTAAAAAGACACGAATGCAGATTACTATCATTACATGCATATGTTGTTAAACTAATGTTCCATATAATTTCTTCATATAGTTTTGTGTTGTACTTACCACAATTATCTAGTGTTAAAAGTTCACTGTGCAATGGCAGTGGTTCCGGTGATGTAACATCTAAACCAGCCGCTGCGATCACGTTTTCCCTTAAGGCTTCGATTAGCGCTTCTTGATCTACTACGTCTCCGCGGCTACCATTTACGAATATAGCCGTGTTCTTCATTTGATGAAAGGCTTCAGAATTGAACATGTATTTCGTTTGCGGCGTCAATGCTACGGTTACTATGACAAAGTCACTTTTGCGGAGTAACGTGACAAAGTCAACTTTTTCACCATTGAATCTCGACGCTTCCGGTTTTTCAATCCTGCTAGTGTATAGTATTTTGGCAACGTTGAAGCCCTTAAGTATTTCAGCGACTCTGATACCTATCCTACCTAAGCCAACGATTCCTACAGTTTTCCCAGCTAGTCCCACACCACACATCCATGTAGGCGACCAGGGTGGCCACTCGCCTCTGCGATAAACGTAACAATTTAATTTCAACATGTCTCAAACATTGTATAATTCTGTAGTATATAACATTTAACATTTGACATACTTGTGGACAGCTGCGTTCGCTTCTATTATATTCCTCGACGTGGTTAATAAGAGAGTTATTATCAGCTCCGCTGTGCTTTCAGTCAAAACATTTGGAGTATAACCAATTCTGATGCTTCTTCTTTGCAAGGCAGACAAATCTAGATGATCTAGACCCACCGACATAGATGCTACGACCTTTAACTGCAGACCTGCACAATCTAGAATCTCGTTATCTATCTTATCCGTTAGCATGCAGAAGATAGCATCTACTCCACGGACCATGTTCATTAATTCATTGCGTGGTATCGGCTCATATCGGTCCCATATTATAAGGTGATATCTGCAAGTACAAAATCAAACTTGTCAAAAGTGTAAGGATACATTGGCGATCAAATTAGAGAAATGCATTTACATGTGAATTATGTATTTAATTCAAACATAGGAATGGAATAGACATTACTTGGTATAGCAAGATCTTCAAAGCCTAATAATCTCTTTTTATTTCTGAATTTATATAAATTCAAAAATAATTACTTTCATCGCCAATTACATACTGTTTTATTTCTAACTAGAAACATAACAGCTCAGCTGATACTAATTATTAATGTAGCTCTGTATGAAAAAAAGAAAATGGTGTAAGACGAGAGAACAAATCAAGCAGAAGCGTATTATGTCGAACAAAGAATGAAGAATAAGACGATGATAATTTAAATCAAAATAATTTCCTGGCTTACCGCTTACGTAGCAAGTTCAAACCAGCAGAAGGTACATCTGGTCGTGTAATAAGAACTTTAGGTTTGCTCATTTCGATGGGAGCCGATGACAAGCTTCTTGAATAATTGTAAGTCGTTAAGCCGATTCTCTTTAAACGAACGATCTTCTCGCTTTGCCTGACAAGACGGAGGGCAGTCGCGAATACCATTGTTTACTGATATTTATGATTTTCGGACCAGGATCGGACGAATGATCGCGTGACACGTCAATTAACTAACCTCATTTGTAATGTTTGAAATTTTCTAGAGAATTAAATAAAGAAAGATTTTTACAGTGATGTGATATCTTGCCAATGTCTGGCGAATATGCGCAAGAATATTTGTTGCGATAATGAAAGATTTATGCATTCGAAATTGCACATCCGAGATAACAGGGAAACAGTAGTGGAGTTATATTTCTGGGAGCCTGAAGCTAATATCTCTGAGATTTGAGGCTGATAAGTATTTCTGAAAATCAGAAGCTAATATTTCTGAAACTTGAAGCTAATATTTTTTGGGATTTGAAGCTAATAGGTTTCTGGGAATCTGAAATTATATTTCAGAAAATCTAAAATTAATATTTTTAAGATATTTAGGAGATTTAAAGATATTTCTGAAATGTTCCATTTAATAAAAATTTACTATTGAAATTAATAAGTATTTACAAAATAATAATGAGTATTTATAAAGTAAAAAGTGTTAAAAAAATCATGAAAGAAAGTAACAAAGAAATTACATGAAAATAACAAAAGAACGCAATAAAGTATGTAAAAGGAACAGATTGTTTGCTACAATCTTGTTTTTTACTCAACTGTTACATAATGTTCCTATTAATGTCATTTAAATTAACAAATAAAATAGCTTTATTTATAATTATCTTCGCAAGAATAATACTTATTTTTATACTACAAAATACAAAAATATATCTATCGATCATTTCAAATAACATATTCTATTATCATGCGTCAATATACAAATGCCTCGCTGTCTTCCAATTGATCGGACTGTTTTATGTCTTCTTGATTTCTCATAGCGGCCGTGACTGTGTTTTTCATCAGCATCGCCACTGTCATGGGACCGACACCACCGGGAACCGGTGTGATGTATCCAGCGACCTCCTTCACGCTGTCGTAATCCACATCTCCCACCAAACGATACTTGCCGTCTGCTGTCTTCACTCTGGTGATACCCACATCGATTACGCAAGCACCCGGCTTTATCATGTCCTTGGTGATCAAGCCGGGAACCCCGGCCGCCACTACTACCAAATCCGCCAATTTCGTATATTTTTCTAACTCTGTGTGAGGCGTGTGACGATGGCAGATTGTCGTTGTCATATCCATCGCACCTGTTTCACCTGAAATTGGAATTTGCACAATTAGTTTGGGAATTTAAAGATGAAACAATAACATGAAGAATTCATGTTATTAAAATTCTAATCCGTAAAAAAGTTTTCCCATTAAAAGAAGAAGACAAAGAGAAATAAAAAAAAATATATAAAATCATATATATATATATATATGAATTCAAAAAGTAATAATTAGGCATGAAGATCCAATCGTGATCAGAAATGTTTGTCTTTTGTGTTTGAAACATATCATTGTTTTTTATATGTGTATATTTAAAAGAAATTATCATTGTGAAATAGAAATAGACGCAAAATATTAGATAACGTCACAGACAGTGATGCAATTTGAAACGTCTATGGTGTCAAAATAAGTATGCTATCGTGACTTTAATATGATCAAATTTGGTTGCCGAATTGATAAGTCAATCACCTTTGCCATCGGCATGAAGTAACAATGCGATAGGCAGCCCGACATGCTTCGATCTACCCACAACCACGGCATTCTTCCCAAAGGTCTCGATTTTAGTTCTGAGTACTAATTCCTTCACGGCTAGGGCAGTGGCTGGTACAATACTGCTGTTATCGAGGGTCAGATTACCGAGATTCTCTAAGTGGAAGCCATCCACATCTTTCTTGGGAATTATTGCTTGGCATACTTCTCTTTCATTCATGCCCTTAGGTAATGGTAATTGTACCAAGACACCATCGACTGATGGATCTCTGTTGAGACTGTCGATTTCGTTAAGAAGCTCTGCCTGCGTTATATTTTCTCCCAAATGAATAGTATAACTCTCGATTCCTGATGATTGATAGATAAGATTAGTATGCGAGAAGAGTAGAAACCAGCGATTTGTTGAAAATAAAAAAATCTACCTATCAACTTTGCCGCCTTCATTTTCCTACCAACGTATGCTTTACTGGATGGATGATTTCCCACCAATATCGCCACTAGCTTTGGCCTCTTCTTCCCGGCATTTGTACAAGTATCTACAACTGTCTTTAATTCCTCTTGAATTTCCTCTGCTATTTTCGTTCCGTCTATTATCACAGCTTCTTGTCTGTAACCAGCAAAATTGTAATAAAAATAATGGATAATAATCGCAAGTTAATATATTTATATGTTTTTTTGATTAGTAATGAATAATATATAGTGAATTTACTGACAGGGAGAAAACGCGTTTAAAACTAAATAAAATTGTTTTTCAATTTTATCGATCACTTTCATTTTTCCTTCAATACATATTTGATATATATATTTATTGTCTAACATTAAAAAAATTTCAATCTCTAATATATAAAAGATATTTATGGTACATAATAATGTTACTACATATATTACAGATGTCCCTCATACATTCTAAGAGATATTACAATGCATTATATTTCTTTTTTTTATATCAAAAATTATGTCAAAAATAATTGCATGCATGTCCATTCCAAGAGAAAAATGATCGTTACCGGATTTTCGAGAGATGTAACTTCCTCGCGAACTTCTGCGAGACGACGGAGAGAACGTTCCTCCAGGAGAACATTGTCGGCCGCTGTTGCTTCGTGAGTTTCACACGACGATCTGAGGTTGTCGTGCTACCGCATGCCGTCAACTTACCATGAATTTCGGCGGAGGATTCCCGCAAGAGGCTTGTGTAATCCTTGATAACGCGGGGGGTCTTCGCGATAACGCAAGATGTTCAACGGACAAACAGCTGACGTTGCGCTCGCGATAAGCGCTGGTTTGCAGGGGGTCGACAGCGCTGCAGGGGTTGCGAAATCGATCGGGTTTGCTGCCAAACGAGATCGCGAGTGAAAGGCGAGCGGATTAGAACACTCGTCGGACCGGTTCCGCCTTTTCCCGGCCGGAAAAACCGCGAGAGCGGAAAAAAGCGGAGCCGGTCAAATTCCGGAGTCGATGGGTCCATCTTGACGAATGTTTCGGTTGGAACGTTATCGATTATACTCTATAGTCTGTTTTTTTATGTTCTATTTCTTTATAACTAAATTAGAAAAAATATATAAAATAAACATATATTTAAAATTTGTCGAAAGTGAGAAAAGATATGAAAAAAAAAAAAAAAAAAAAAAAAAAAAAAAAAAAAAAAAAACAACTTTAATGGGCTTTGAAGAATCATTATTTTTTTTTTTTTTTTATAAAAGTACAGATATTATTGACGATCGATAAATTCACGATTCATTGGTATGAGTGAGCGAAAAATATTAGTTTATGATTTAATATTAATATTAAATATTAAGTTCATAAGGTTCAGATACAATAAATAGAAATAAGGAATTAAATATAAAAAATTAGAGAGAGAGAGAGAAAATAATTTTTTATTAATAAAAGAACACTATGCTATTTCTTTGATTGTCTATTGAAGAATGAATTTCTCTATGAGTTGAAATTTTTAATTTTTAATTTTTATTCCTAATTCTCTATTTTCAATTTCTTGTTCCTTATTCTTCTTATCTGTATAATTAATTATTATTCAGACGCTTTACAACATATTTTTTAAACCTCATGAGTAATGATTATATTATATATTTGCAATAATATCGTATTGCAATAATATTGTAAATTGCTACAAAATTGTATTTTTCATTAATCATTAATTATGTGGAAAAATCAAAAAGAAGAGATCGACGTTACTAGCCGAGATATATATTTATAAGGAAATGATTTGAGAACTGCTTCGAGATGGAGCTACAATTCCGTTAAAGTGCTTATATTTCAACCGGGTTTAGTTTAGTCTAGATTCATATTATATTGCATTGAATCTAGTTTAGTTTAGATTTAACTTATTGTTTATTAATATCACTTTTACTATTTATTATTTTAGTCATAGTTGCATAGTTCAAAGTTTCAGAGTTTACGAAACGTTCCTTATTTTTTGATTTATATTTCCGAAGTTAATTTGCTACATGTTAATTTAAATTTCTCTTTTTTCTTTTTACTAATCTTTTCATTATATCTTACTTATTGCTAGCTATATGAATAACAATAGAATTATTTGTAATATTGACCCAACGCTCGAGCTCAGTACTTTGTGAACGAAACTTTTTACTAATAAAAAAAAAAAAAATATGTTGGAATGACGTGTGGCTTAATACTTAAATTAAAAATCTTGAAATATTTAAAAATTTCCTTGGAAACTTAAAAAAGCTCTGGATTCAGGATTTAAATTTGAGATTAAGAATTAAGAAGGGGATAAAAAAAGAAACTATTGACTCTTCTTTTTTTTTTCATATAAAAAAAGATATACGTTATACGTTAATAGGTGATCGACATGATATGTTGAATATTCTGTTGAAAGTTGCATATAAATAATAAAACAATAAATTATTTGATTCATTCTATCTTTGAAATTATCTTTTTTCATTGAATGTATATTTCCTATTCATAAATACGTTACTGTTCTATGTTAGTTATACATGCAAAGATAATTTTTATTTGTGAACGACACTTTCGTCGTCCATAATACTTTATATTTATTACTTTATATTTATTACTACTTTAAAATATTATATATCTATGTTACAAAATTAATTTTTTCAACAATTTATTTACACATTCAGAGACATTATTTTTTACGTCGACAGGTCGTAGCGTAGAAATATTAAAAGAATATATGAATTATTAATAAATATTGAATAATATTATGTATAAATTAATAATTATTAATAAATTTTTCTGATTCTTTCTCAAAAGAGTTCTCTTAAGATATTTTTATTAAATCAAACAATATTTGGATTTCTCACGAGGCGAAGTTCCGTAAACAGACGGATAATATTCCTCATTCAGAGATTAATAACCGTTCATTAATTAATCAATCGATTAACGCGAAAACAACGTCGACGTCGTGTGTGCTTTTTCCACTAATCCGATTAAGCAACGCAATTCGTAATACCGTCGTATCGCGATATCGAGCGTGCAGGTCACTCGTTAAGATGTGTTCTCGGTTCGCGGAATGTGATAATGCGCCAGACGCCGAGGCGATTACGTAAAATTATTGGCAACTTTCGGGCCCCGGAAAAGAGACGCGCGTCCCGGCGACGAGGTAATATCACGTTGGAACTGTATTAAGAGTATGAAATATGACTGGGCGTACCGGCGTGCCGTAACGCCGTATTATTACTCCGATCCATCGTGTCGTAACTACTGTAACGTGGCCCGCATAGTAAATATTAAACACCCGGGCCCGGTGTCCGCACGTACGCCGTTACGCGACATATCGCGAAATTTGACGCGCAAACTTGCCCGAAATCCGAAGGGACGAAGAGGCAAAAACGAGGAGGCCGCCTACCGAATTTATATTAATGTCGATTGATGTCGGGAATATTTATTTGTTCAACATATTTTCCTTTCTTTTCAGATTTGTCTCTTATAAAGAAAGAAACAAAGTTTTCGTACTGGGTGTCATATAAGAAGATATTTTTATGGTCATCGCTGGATCTTGGTGCGTAATAATTATTTTGGAATTTATTAATAAAAAAGTATCCGTTATTGTTAACAGCGACAGATCTTATTGATTTCTAATTTCTAATTATTTTAAATAATCAGACGTTCTCATTATTTTCTTCTTTCAGATTTGTCTCTTTTTATAAAATATAACGAGGAAACAAAATTCCTTGTTTCTACTAGATGTTGTATAAAAATGGCATTTTTATGATCATTGCTGAATCTTGATGCATAATAATTATTTTTAAATTCATTAATATTTTAATATTAAATTTATTAATTTATTAAAAAGAGATAAATCTGGGAAAGAGAAAGCGAGAATAATAAAAGGAGAATATCTGATAGTTAAAGTAACAAAATTAGAAATTAATGAGGTCTGTCGCTGCTTACGACGATGGACCGGTGGAATGCTTCGCGTCTTTCAGTGTAATCTCGCAACAATGCATTGTCGTCACTTTGTTTCGAAATAGCGGTCTATCGATTATTGTTAACTATTTTGAGGACGAGAATGGGATACCGGACAATTTTAGCAGATCCCCCCGTGGTGCGGCCGAATATTTAGTTGGCCGCAAGATTTGGCGCATTGGGCGCATACTTTCCGCGATATTATAAGCCGAGCTTGAGGCTGCCTCGACGTGCGACCATTGATCAAATAGTTGGTCTCAGTTCCGATCAAAGTGCTGGTATGTGTGAACGCGCGTTTGTTGCTAAAATCATGCTGTCAAAATTTCAAATTGATTGCGGCACGCCCGGCCGAAATACTTGACGTTGCAACGAGAAACGTTTCCGATGTCTTTGACGATATGGAAAATACATATATGACACATAATATAATAAAAAAAAAAATATATATATTTTTTTTACAATAATAGAACGCCATTTTATTTTTGAATAGACTAACTATGCTTGAATGGGACAAAATTATTATTTAATACGCGCGCGCGCGCACGTGTGTATGCACGTATTAAATAATAATTAATTATGTTCCGGCATCGTTAGTTCATTTGAGAGTGGCGTTCCATTATTGTAACATATAACGAAGAAGAATGATCAATGTTGAAATTAATTCGAGCGCGAGTTCTTACAGCGTCGCGCATTGACGCGGATGTTAATATACTCTCTTCCCAGTGGAGACACAATGTAAATTATATATAAAATATCCCGCCCGCGCAAATATCCGGTTTTACATCTCGCCGGGAGAAAGGGTGACGAAAGGGGGGGGGGAGAGAGAGAGAGAGAGAGCGAGAGCGAGAGATGCAACTATGTCACGCAGTTCAGTTATTTTAGTCGGTGGTGATTAATTCCAGCGAGTTCTTTTCGCGTGTGTCCGTGCAGCTTGAATTTCCTAAATTCACGAGCTGGTTTTGTGCCCGTCCAGAATTCCTCGTCACTCAACATTTTAACAATTCAGCGCCCGCCATAACTGCGCAACTATGATAATTATGCGTCTCTTTAGCGGCGCCCGTTCCCCGTAAACCCGCCTCCCCCCCCTCCCCCCTCCCCTCCCTCCGCGAGTCCCATCCTCCCCCTCCGCCTTCCACGTAAGACGCGTAAGCGTCGCGTTTCCTCTTTCGACCCTCCTCGTCCAACCCTTCCTTCGCCTTTCTTCCCTTCGAGCGTGGAATTACTCCCGATATTTCAGACGACGTCGACGCGATCGGAGCACCGCGCGGCAGGCTGCATTATGCAAAAAAATATGCGCCCGTTGAATGAATAAATATGTATTCCTGTCTCGTACCTACCTCTCGCCCCTTTGTCCTTTACCCTCCGCCCGGTAAGCTTCGCGACAGCGCTCATACATAATTTATCGTCCGAAGAATCTGCGCGTTTCTCACCGATAAAACCGGTTGCCGGTAATCGGAACATACGTCGTTATCGCTATTGACACAGCGAGAGCAGCTTGCGCGAATGCTTCCAAATTCGACAGTCTTACTCGAAACCTTCTTTCCTCTTATCTATGTAGAACACAGCTTTGCGCTTCGAATCCTGATCGAGATCTGATTATTTTTGAGAGTTGAGACATATATCTCTGTTTGATTATTTTTAGAAGTTCGTGGGGTTGCTGAGAATGTAAAAATGGAAGTAAGATATAAAAATTCTAATATGACAGGTGTCATGTCAGAAGTAAAATATTATCATAAATTCTAAAGTTGTTTATAATTGAATTTTTTAGAATTACCGAATACGAAGATATCAAAGTATGAAAATAAAAAATGACGTGGCGGATATGGCGAATGCAAGAATTAAGATATCAAATTTTAATGAAATTTTTATATACGGTGAAATGTAACATAACATTTTATTTTTCATGGAATTTTTAAAAATATATCCCAATACATAATCTTACATCATATTCTACACAAATGACTTTAGTTTTCTTTTCTCGATATCTTTGAAATTATGAGCTAAAGGGCTCAAATAAAATTACGCTTTTTACACATGTATCATGAAAAATTTATATTGTCAGTTATATTAGAGTAATAATTATTCGTATAGAAAGAACAATTTTGTTAAAGTATCTAAAAAAGTGGTCAGATCTGAAAATAATTACATAGGTTGCTTAAGCATGATGATAATATTTAAAAATTTTTTAATATTTTAGCAATTAATGTGAACGTTCTACATAATTATTTTGATGGTTTGACAAAATTATTGTTAAATTTGTATCTGCTCAAATTTTTAGATACTTCAGTAGAACTATTTTTTTCACAAAAGTAATTACTATACATCATGTCGAACCTTTCATAATCTAAGAACTTTCTGATCTTATTACGTAAATAATTGTTATATTTTATAATTATTTTTGTCACAATATCTTTTAATTAAAATTTAAAGAATTCTCTTGATTTTCTTGAAAATAAACTCTGATTTTAATTTTAATAGCTTAATATTTACCAAAAATAGAATTTTTTCAGTATGCTGGAGACTTTTTAAAGATATATGTTTCATTATAGACCCTCTAGAGTTAAATATTAAAGAAAAAATTAAATATTAAAAGAAATATGAGTTATCTATTATTTGTCTGCCGTTCGCTAAATTCAATATTTGACAAAAAGAAATATGTACTACTAATATAAATATCATTCATTTTTACAACAATGTTACAACAATGATATAACACAGAAAATAAGAAAACGAGTTGAATGTTTTAAAACGTTATTAAAATTTTTTAATATTTTTAAATTTTAATATAATAATTGATTATAAAGAAAAATATCATTAGCTCTTCATTCAACGTATTGAATTTCAAATATCATAAAAATAAATGCTTAAAAATAATTCTTTCTGACTTCTGATGATCTTAATACAAAATTCTCTTTTTAATCAAAAATTTTAGAAGAGTTGTTATATCGTTCTATTAGTAATAAAAAATTTCAAAGATTCGTTATTTTTTTTATATATTTGTAGTATTAAATTGTAATAAAATCGAGATGCTCCATATTATGCTGTCACTTTTCACTTCATCATTGCGACAATCGGATGTCACACCGCCCACTTCTATTTTTATATCAGACATATCCGGGGGAGGAAGGGGGGGGGGGAGGAGGTCTTGATAAACTCCGGCGAAAAAAAAAAAATCGCGCAGATATGAGTAAACTTGTTCGGAATATCGCCGCTAACGAGAAGTTATGACGTAAAAACTGGTGGCGCACCGACATCTCTGAAAACAAGAGCGATGTCGACGGTTGACGTCAGTAGGTCACGCATCGGCTTGTCGCGAATCAACTTTTGCAATGGATATTTGCTCGCACATATCGCAGACGACGATGACAGGGCACTGACACTGTGGTTAT
This sequence comes from Pogonomyrmex barbatus, assembly GCF_055798465.1. Taxonomy (NCBI): domain Eukaryota; kingdom Metazoa; phylum Arthropoda; class Insecta; order Hymenoptera; family Formicidae; genus Pogonomyrmex; species Pogonomyrmex barbatus. Next base: position 5,710,700 of record NW_028297149.1, read on the forward strand.
TTTGATTGAAATTGTGCGTAACGATCGTAGTATCGTTGCAACACGTTGTAGCGATTGCCGCTAAATTTTTATTATCGCGTTCGATAAACTAGCAACACGATCGTCTATCATAATCGCGCAAATAAATTTATTTATAGAAGCGATTGACTAAGTCCTCGAGTTCAATAATAGAAATGAAATGTTTAACGATAACAGATTAAAAAAAAGATGCGACGCATCAAAATTAATTTTTTGACGCTATCGTTTAGAAGTCTTGACTAATCTTAAAAAAATAAAATAAATTAAATTCAAATAAAATAAAATAAAATAAAATAAAAGTAAGTTTTTTCCAGCAATAATATAATAGACATCTAACAGACATTTTTCTTATTTTGTAATCAAAAAGAATGTAGTTGCCGAAATAAAAAAAAAAAAATCACACAAAAATGTGTATTTTATTTTATTTCATAAAGTGCCTAGGAATTATAAACGAATGGTGTACGCTTCGATTTTTTTCACCGAATTTCTCGTTTTTCACGTGCTGCCTCGAAAATCTTCCCTTTTTTCCCGACAGCTATCGTCGTTGACCCCGACATTATTTCCGATCTCACGCGCGAATTACTAAGGCAACGGCTTATTATGGAATTCCGTCGGTCATTGATTGCCATCTGCAGAGCGCAGTTAATTAAGCTTTTAATTTAATGTAAGCGGTGGCGGCAACGGTGGGGTAAATTCTACGATTTCTCATCGGGAGGATGTCGGACGTGTTTCGCGATTCTCGTGGAAATCTGGATTTGCGGCCGGCGATTTCCATCAGAATCTGGACTGGCGGCTGACCGCATTTGCGGTATTACTACTTGCCGGAAACACGGATCCGCCGGATCTTTGGGGCCAGCCGTTGCTGATATCAAAATACATGTAATACGGCGTAAGGGATGTCAATTGAAGGCTTACAATTGCGGCGAGAAAGATAATCGCTGACTCTTTTTCCATTCTGGATGGACGAGGATGATCCGACTGATGTTTCAAATAATAAAAATCACAAAAACTCCGAATCAATTTCAAATTGAAATTAATTTAGTCCGGGATAGCGTGTATAGGATTTGCATAATTAAATTAATGTTTGTGTAGAAATATATACGGGCGTTCGCGTATAAATATATACGTTGCGTTACACAAAGCATACCGAGATTCTCCCTGCTCGATAAGAATATATACGCGGATACATTTCTAGATATCACATAGTGCATTTTGATACACCGCTGGTAGTTACATGACATTAATGTAATGACCGCGCACGTTATAGTTAAGAGAAAACGATGTCACGTTAAAAAAAAAAAAAAAAAAAAAAAAAAAGAAATGTAAAACGACACGATGATACGCAGTCGTGTACGATAAATGTAACTTTGTTGCATAAATTTGAATAAACCTGCCTATCGCGTTCCATTCGCGTAAAAATGTATTGTAGGTGTCGATGTATTTTTTTCGATTAAATAATTTACGGGATCGATACGATCACTCGATTGGCTTCTCTTGATTTCTCTTGAAAATAAGCCGAAATTATAAATCTTTGCCGCGAGATATCGGGAGAATTCATTTGCCTTTGAAAAAAATTGATTTTTATAATTCTCATTTAATTTTTCATATATACTCTTTATTTTTCTCGCGCACAAAATTGCCGGCCATTCGGTATATTTATTGTTCATATATTGTTCATACGTAGCGTTCATACGATATATATTGCGCACACCGTTTTTCATTAGAACTATCTTTGCGAGTCATTCTCTCGTAATTAAAGCAGGATTCTGTGCAGCTTTGCTTAACGTCAGCAATTTAGTTGTCGAGAAGCGAAAAGCGTTTAGAAAATGTCGCGCGAATGTTTTCGCGACAGATGACGCTCGGCAATAATTCTAAAAAAAGTTTTTGCGTGGATTTATGCTTATAAATTTATATCTAACGGGAAAGCTTTATCTTTCTATCCGCGCTAAGAAATCATTGTTCCAGGCAAGCCACTTTTATCGCCGTTAAATCCGCGCTTGACGTCGCGCGTCGCGGCTGTAATAATTAAAATATTATTTCGCGACAAAAAGAAGGGGGTGGAAAATGGAGCGATAAGCGTAACGAGCCCATCGTGGACGTAAAAGCGTTTCCATTTAATTACAATCGATCGCAACCGGGATCGCCTTCGGCACCGGCCTGCGGGGGGGAGGAGGGTCGGGGGAGCGGTTTTATCGGCGGTCAGCCACGGTGGTTCGTACATCGGCGTTAAAACCACCACTCAAATTTGCAGAACTTTTTATTCGCCCCTCCCTCGCCGCGAGCCGGTTCGTCCCGACCTCTTATCGGCCGCTCTTTTCGAAGGAGCTTAAAATTCCAGGGAGCTTTTCTTCTTTCTGTCCGCCATCCCCTTCGCTCCTCCTTTTCCTTTTCGCCACGGATCCTTCTTTCGCGTCATTTGGTTAAGAGATTTTTTTTCGTTCCAGCCTTTCGCGCTGTGGTTTCCATGATGTTTTCGCAGGGGAGGAGGTGAAGCGGGAAACCGACGGAAAATGTTTGATCTACCTGATGCAGTGCCTTTAACTGCTCTCCCGATTCTTCGTTTCTCTTTTCGAGCGCCCCGCTCGGACTCTCCGCCGATTGTTGGCTCGGATTTTGATCTTGTTGGTATTTCTTGCTTTTCTTTTTTTTGCCGTTTTGAGATCTCGTAGCGTAGATCTCGTTCATCTGATCGTAAACGCAAAAAATGGCAGTGGTTCATTTTGCAGATATCATACTCGAGTCGCACGCAAGATCAAATTATTTATTTTAAAAGAGAAGATTTTTGGCCTGACAATGTGGATATTTTCATAATATAAGAATAATTAAAGATTTGTAATCGATTTGTAATCGATATCGTGGAGGATGTAACTGAGATTATTTGGAATTCCACATTACGATAGATCCAGAGACAAACCCGGCAGATTTCTACCCCCGTGGCTGCGCTCTCGCTCCCGGTCATCGCTTCCCCATGGCTTCCCGCCACTTCTTGCGAGCGCTCGTTTGTCATTTTTTGAGCAAAGTTCATTGCTTCCCGGACTATCGGACGTAAGGTATAAAAAATGTAGGAAAAAGAGGAAGGGCGGTGAGAAGAAGGTAGGAGAAACACTTTGAAGCGGAGCAAAACTTTGGAGCCGGCGTTATTGATGTCTTCGGTAGACGTGTGCGAGCGAGGGGGCGGGGGAGAGGGGAGAAGGGTGGGTGGGCGGCGGAAAGTGGGATCGGTCGAGGGGTAATCCTGAGAGCAGCCTGAAAGGTTAAATGAGAAATACTTCCCGATCAGGCAGCGGTGGTAGCAGCAGCCCCAAAGACTCTCTCTCGCCGGCGAGGCTTAAGACTTCATATAACGCCTCTTGATCCTCGACATCTCAGTCCGGCGTTGAGATTTCGACGCTTTTATTACATAACTGTCGATTCTCCTCGTCTTTCGAAAGCCCCCTTTTAAATTGTAATCCCCCGCATGCGCTTCCGCACACAAATCACCGCGTAATCTGAAATTTGGCCGATCCATCACGAGGACACAAACGCACCGAAATATTCTGAGTAACCTCCAGCTTTGAATTTGACATCTCGAGCGGAAGAGTTCGGGGGAGGGGAAGAGAGAGAGAGAGAGAGAGAGAGAGAGAGAGAGAAACGTTATCGCTACTACGTGTCCGCACACTTTGTTTCTACGCGATTAATTGATTTCGCAAAATTTCCCACGCGTCTCTCGCTGAGAGTCTTTAAACCTCAGCCGCCGCTTCGGATAATTGAGAAAGCGGAAAAAAAAAAAGAAATTAATCGTGGGGCCGCGCAACCGAGCCGAGTAATGCTGTAAACGAGTCGGTGTACCGAAGTACACGGCGGCGTCCTGTCGGCAGTAATAGTAAATTAGGCAATAAATAATCGCGTTTAAGTGGCAACGTAATTTTCAGCTGCTAGGTCTTACGACCACCATTAAGGCCATTATTGTGAATCTCTTAATTTGCGAAAAACACTGCTCTCTCTCTCTCTCTCTCTCTCTCTCTCTCTCTCTCTCGCGCAACGGGGCAGGCGAGGGAAATGCGAGGGATGGGAGGGGGCGGGAGCGGATGCGGTGCGTGCTAAATGAAGCGCCGCGGGGTTGAAACTGTTCGCCGCATGTGTCGGGATATTATTCATTCTAACCAACCGGCTCTTGACCTCCTTTCGTCGGATTATATCGCTCTCCCTTTCCTTCCTCCCCCCCTCCCTCGTGTTCTCTCACTTATGTTTCCCCTTCCTCCCCCCCCCCCCCCCGCCAATTACTATGAGCAACTCCGACTGTTAATGGCCACTTATCATATCCTTCTTAAAGCGTCACTCTCGCCGATAACAAGATCATTTCCGCGAATTTTATCTCGCATTAGCGTAACAAGTCGGTATCAATTCGTCGAGTGCAGGAATATAAAATAGTTCTTTAATTATTCACAGTTGGAAGAGCAAAAAATTGGCAAGAGAAAAGAAGATTTTTCCAAATTGGAAAAGGAGGATTTAATAAATAAATCTAATATCCTTCATATAATTTTCTGAGAAAATTTGATTTCTAGCAAAACGGTTTGTGTAATCTGGTTAGATTAGATTAGAAAATTAATAATCAATACTCAACGGACAAAACTAGATAGGCGTTCAATCAAATTCAATCGCTAAGAGAATCGCGAATTTTACATTGATTAAAGAGTCCCGCTGGTCATATCATGGTTTCGCAGGAATTATCCCTCCCCGCGCGCGCCGTACCTTACTTTTTATTTTCACATGTTAATACGACATTATTGAAGCAAACAGACGAAGGCGCAGCCTCCGTCCTCAAGTTTGTGTCCTGTACTTCTCTCCCTAAAAGGCGGATATACACTAAGATTCCCTGGGAATACGAAATTTTCAAAGTTGCTTCCCGTTCCCAGTCAATGTCTTAAGTCTTACTCCGCTTTGGGTACAGTTCACGTTCTCCGCGGCATAATTTTACATCTTTAGACCTGAATATTTAAACGTAAGTCTGCCAGTGCATTTGAGGATTCGCGGGCGTACAGCCGCCGGGGCTTCGCGTAACTTTTACACGATGTTCTATTGTATAGAGAATACCTAAAGATTTCGCGCGGCAACGCGAAACCTCCCCCGCGACGCGTAAAACGTATGCCACTTCCTCCAACAATAGCGATTCTAAGCGCGCCATTAGTCCGAGAGAGAGAGAGGAACGCAGGAGGAGAGGGAGAGGGGAGCGGGAGGGGGAGGGGAAGAAGACACGGTTTACGAGACGATGAGACGCTCTCGTCGTAATCTCCGATGGATCTCGGTCCCGAAGCGAAATTTCAATCTACGATCTAACTACCCTTATTTTACGTCTGACCCTGAAGATCAGAAAATTGTGGGATCAGTATTGATTTTCTTTCTTTTTGACGAAGTTGATTTTGAAGCATGGATTTCGAAATGCGAAATTTTTGAACGAAAGAAATCGCAGCGATTCGCGACAGAGGCGAGGAAAAGGTAATAGCTTCTCTCTCTCTCTCTCTCTCTCTCTCTCTCTCTCTCCCGTTCGCTTCAATGTGTTACATTCAAATTCGGGTTCTTATCTTCGATCTCGCATATTTCGATATTATCTGTCGTAGTCTCTCGCAGCGCCGCTCCTCCTCGCTCTCGTGATTCTCTCATCCCTCTCTCTTTCAGCGCCTCTCTCGTCGTGCCGTGGGGCTGCTACCAACGCAAGCTGTTAATTATGATTAATCATGTCTCGGAAATTAAAGCGATTAATCTTCCTGTTGTTACCGGCTCGAGAGAGAGCGAGTGAGCGAGCGAGCCTGCTTGTCTGCGCGCGTGTGTCCGGTGCTTCTGTTCTCCCTGCGAAAACGGAGGGGCGGCTTTCCCAATTAATTGGACCCGCTAATCGGCCCTTTAAGAGTACGTCGTTCCGCGTACGTGAGATGAGCCGCAGCACCGTTACGCGTTCAAGTTACATCGTTATATTTACCGTATTAAATTTATGGTATTAAATTGTACACGATCGTCAATTTCCTACCGTCGAAAAATACAAATAAGGATATATTTTATATCATCTTTCACATTCCGGAATGGACTCGGGCGGGGAGGAGATTGATTAAAAAAAAAAAAAAAAAAAAAAACAAAAACAAAAACAAAAAAAAAACAGAGTGCAGAAATCGAAGCGCGAAGAAACTCGGGAAATGGACACGCGTCGTTACGCTTTTGTCGTTGCATCGAGGGGAAGCTAATTGAGCGGAGCTCATGAACGGGTTCGATAAAACCACCATCAAGCCTGGAAAGCCGCATTATCGAACATCGTGCGAGGCTCCCGACAAAAGAAAAAAAAGGAAGAAGGGAGAGAGGGAGAGAAACGCACTAAATGAAGCCTTGATGACCGTGTTCCTCGATAATACGGAGTATCTCGGAAGGACGGAAATCATTATTTTTCCATCTTCACGATGCACCTTAGTAACGGTGCCGCCGGGTAGCCCTTCGTACACCTCGCTGCTTTTCAACCTCCCGTTGAGAGGGAGGAAGGAATCGCACTCCGAGGGTGGCTCCAGGGAACAAAGGGCTCCGACACGATAGCGGCCAGCGGTGTAAAAAGTACGGACTATCGCAAATAAATAACCGATGGAGAGAATGGTGGAGAGAGGTTGGTTTCTAAGCGCGAAATAGGGGTGCGCGATAGAGAGGGTACGAGGAGGACTCAGCGGGGGTGGGGCCTGAAATGAATGCGCAGTGCACGAAATGGGGCGGCTGCCGGTGAATGCAAGTGTCGGTGGTGGAAACAGCAGGGTGAGAGAAGAGAGAGAAAGAAAGAGAAAGAGAGAGAGAGAGAGAGAGAGAGAGAGAGAGAGAGAGAGAGAAAGTTGTCGAGAGTGAGAAGAGAGGATTGGGTACGGGTTCGAGAGCGTGAAAATGCGGGGGCGGCAACCCCTTGTAAAAGAAAAATATATAAACTCGAAAGCCCGATAAAGTCAGTGCCTGCTGTTACAACAAGCCCTCCTCTTTCTCTCTTTCACGTCGAACAGCGGCTTTTTGTCTCGTTCCCTCTCCACCTTCACGGCGGCCAGCCGGCGCTTTCGTTCTCCTTTCACAAATCCGGACTCGCGACCAGAAAAATGGCGGGACAAGCTAAAAGCGCCATCCGTAAATCCGAGTCGTCACGAGTCGCTCCGTCGCTTCGCGATTCTGCGGGATACGCAATATCAGCGAATCGCTCATCCCGCGAAAGCTTACGACTCGGTGGAATTAAATTTTACGCCGGGGAGAGAAGAAAAAGAGATGCCCGATACGTACGCGCGATCGACCATCCCCCGATCCGTTTCCCCCCATCCGTTTTACGGGATTTGGTATTATTACGCGAGACTCTTTTGCCATTCTCCGCACGCGCCTGATATTGATTGAATCTCGTTAAGTCGCTTCGATGTCTCAAAGCTAAATCGTCCGTTTCCCGAGCCGGGAAAGTGGGACGAAGAAAGGCGAGCGGGACCGTTTTATTGCGTGCGCGAGAAATAAATCGATTAAATATCTCTCCGCGTTTCGCGAACAATGCGAACAGGGAGATGTCGTTGTGATGTCGGTGACACTTAAATAATTCGTAAGAGATAATAATTACATGACGACTTAAGACGCGGCATTTGCGCGATAATAATGCGATAATTGTAGATCAAACATTTACAGTAATAAATAATAAATAATGGTAAGTATAAATTAATTATTGACATTTTTACTATATCAATAATTATAAATTAAAATAATTATAAATTAAATTATACACACGGAATAATACGGTAATTATGAATTACCGACATTTCCGATTGACTCGGGGCAGCTAGTTGGCCGTGCGATTAACGAGATTTCACGGAGGGGGGGAGGGGGGAATACTTAGCTCAATTTCCAAGTCGCCAACGATGGTCACTTCGAGGCGGTGTAATGGATTAAACTCCTCCAGCCGCACAGTTGTAACTACGTTTACACGATCCCACTTACACCTGCCTTACTGATACACTGGTTTAGAAACAGAGCGTGTTAAATGCTGCGTAAATGTCTCGCGCTCGCGGTGTTACGACATCGATTTATATCGTCGAAATCCATTGGAGAACACGCTTAAGCCTTAATATTACGTTCATGTTGCATGTAATACCACTACCACGGCAAAATTTGTCGTAGTTGCCGATCTCGCGTGCGATCGTACGCACGATCGCGGCGAGAACAAGGCGACTTTCCGAAACGAAGCCGTAAACTCGCTGCTGTGTTGTTATTGTATGTTGTATAAAGGATTTTGCGAAATGTCTAGTAAATGTAACTACGTATCTATGATTAATTAAAAGTTAAAATTATTTTAGACTCTGAACGCAATCTGGGAAGATATTTAATTTTTGAAATGTTATTTATCAGAAAAAAAAAACAGCCTTAATTTATAAGGCTGAGATTTAATATATCTTTTTTGTATCTTGGTTCGGTGAAATTTATCGTCTTTAATCTTTGTAGATACATCATTAGATTGACTTTTTAGATTGACTCGTATTTCAATTATATTTTACTGATTTTTACTTGTCCTGATACTTATATGTACTGCTTTTTTTACGGTGTATTTTTATATTTTTATAATCTGTGTCCATTTGATAAATGATTGGTTTTTCTCACTGTTTACGAACAATTGTGTGCCGTTTCATTCTAGGATTTTTCACGATCGATATTTCACTCTTGTAATCAGCGTGAACGACACTCTTTTCTCATTGATGATCTTATTTTGAAATTAGAGATATATTATTCTCATCATATTTATGTACCAATGAAGACGGTTCAAAATTGAGTCAAAACGTTTGGTTATTTTTTTATAAAAATAAATCTCTTTAAATATAATTTGTGCATTTTTTACATTGATTCTCTCATAGAAAAAAGTTAGTGTTAAAGACTATATATTCTCAAATATAAGCAAGAATATTATAATCTTCATATAGAAAATTTTTAATCTCGAATTGAATCAAAATAATACTTGCATCAATACAAATTCAATTAAATCGAGAACTAAACTCTTTAAGATATATGAGAATATTTTTCTTAATTTAAAATTAATTTTTTTTTCTGTGGAGCACTTTTTCTTTACCTTCATTAAGTGATTAAACTTTCCTTTTTGTCGGAAAATGAAAGAGCGTTCGTCGAATATTATTTATTAAATTAACTTTTAAACTTCGGGTCTACTACTCCCGTAGACGTAGTCGTCGATAGCGATTGAGCGGAGTTGTACGTTGTACGTACTGTCGAATACGCTGTATTATCTGACGTAACCGTTTTGTCGAAAATCTGCTCGGGAAAGCTTGCCGGGAAATGTATTTACCGCAACGGGACGACGTGCCTCTGTGTCGCGACAAAGCCGTTCAATCAGGCGTCGCGTCTCAGGGCCGCGGCAGAAGAAGAAGGAAAGGAAGACGATGAGAGAGGAGCGATTCGAGAGAGGGCCGACAGCGTCAACTTGCGAGAATGGCGACGGGTAAAGCGACGGTGTACAAACTCAAGAGAGAGAGAGAGAGAGAGAGAGAGAGAGAGAGAGAGAGAGAGAGAGAGAGAGAGAGAGAGAGAGAGAGAGAGAGAGAGAGAGAGAGAGAGAGAGAGGCAGCCGATAAAGTTCGCGACTGCCCGATTACATTCACCTTCGTTTCGCCCGTCGCCGTATATTCTCTTGGATTTTTTCCTCCCGCTCTCGACGAAGGCGCCAGTCCGCCTTCTTATCTCGTTCGCTTCTCTCGTTCGGCTTTCCCTTTGAGAACCGGGGGGGGGGGGAGGTAGAAGCCCGGTTCGCCAGGCGAGTCACGCGCGATGACTAAATAGCTAAGGCCAGAGCGTGCCGCGGATACGGCAGCACGTACATATACAGACTGTTTACAGAATAATATTGAAATATTTTATAGAATTACAGAGGAAATTCTAATAATGAGACACGGAGAACGGGCGATCGAGAAAGAGAGAGAGAGAGAGAGAGAGAGAGAGAGAGAGAAAATGTCTCTGTTTTGCATCAGCAGCTTTAAGAACAACATTACCTATCAAAAATCCGAACATATAAAAAAATAATAATAATTAAAAATAATAATAAACAAACGATGCACAATAAAAAACAAAATAAACAGTATAGTAAACTTCTTTCATTATTTCTTTCATTATTAACTTAATAAAATAATTTATTAAAAGTTCCTATTTGTTCGGTTACTTTTAAAGAAATTCTCCGGAAGAGATAGCGTGTATTCAGACTTTCGACAAGTGGCGTACATTCACTATCGTTTTGTCTCATTGATTCTCAATTGCATCATTCGTTTTGGAAACGTTTCCCGTTTCGGAATCATTTCGGAGGATGCATTTAATACCATCGCGAAACATCTCGGTGTTATTCCGTTGACGTGCGTATTCCGTACGTGCGAATTCGACGCACGTGTGTGTGTGTGTGTGTGTGTGTGTGTGTGTGTGTGTGTGTGTGTGTGCGTGTGTGTGCGCGCGCGCGCGCGTGAGTGTGCGAGTTCAAAGAAACACGTGCATCAGGCGCGGTGCACATTCATTAACACACACACACACACACACACACACACACACACACACACACACACACACACACACACACACACACATATATATACACACACGTATACACGTGCTTCTGTTTTCCTCGTCTCTTCGCAGAGTATTCCAGGTAATGGATGAAGGGAAACAAAAGGGCCGGTATGCGCGAGGAAGAATGGCCACGCGGCGCGGCGTATCAATTCAAGTAGTAACAGCCGACGCTGGTCAGCCGTAGCGACTTTACGCTTTGTACGCGTTTACCTCTTATCGTATCGTCGTCCAGCGATAACACAGCGATTATGTTGTTGACAGAAATCATTATTCTCCCGCGTTCCGCAGAAATCATTTTAATATTACGCGCACGCGTGTGCGCGTGGAATTTAATTACGTCGCGTTGTGACGTAACGTGTGACGTAATGTGGTAATTTGATTATTATTATAGGATTATTGTGCATTGTAAAATTACAATTTGGACTTTCTCCCACCCCGTTGAAACTGTTGAAGTTTCGTCAAAATTGATTTTGCGAAAATACATTCAGAGATTTTCGAGACGTAGATAAGGTCGTTAAATCGTAGAGAGAAGGAGCACGGTTAGTCCATTAATTTTAGCGAAACAATGTAACAATAACAATGGAGAGCGTAGCAATCGGGCGCGCGAGATCTTTTACTTAAAGCGTATCTTCTATTACGCAACGTAACGTTAATCCGTGAGATTGTTCTCGACATTCCGGAAGTCTATAAGTTTTAAACGCTCTCGCTTCATATTCTGCAAATGATTGACTACTGTGTTGATCAAATTAATTCTTCGCTTGTCAGAAACATGGTTCAATGAGAAAATATATTTTATAATTATCACAACAATTATTTCTTAAATGATCAAATAATAAGCCGATCATGTAATAAGCCGAATTAAGATTCAAAAAATAGGATAATAAGTTGTTCGATAACAAAGATTTTAGGCTAATCTAAAAATTTTTCTTTTCTTTTTGCATTTATATCTATAAATTCAGGACAATTATTATGTTTAGATCGCGAACCGTGTGCCATTATTTTTAATGGACTTGGAATGCAACAGCTCGAAGCTAAAGCCGAATTATTTTTTAGTAATTTGCAAAAAAAGAACAGAGTTTTTTTTATTACTGATAGAGCGATATAATTAAGCTCTTAACAATCTTCATTAAAAAGAATTGTATATCATAAATCGAAAAAGGTTGTCTTTAAGAATTATTATCATTTTTATTAGAAATACACTTAATGAAGAGCTAATAATACTATTATTTCTTTATAATCAATTCTTTATTACACTGAAATCACACGTTAAAAAATTTTAATGATTCGAAACATTCAGACTCATTTTTTGAAAAACTGTTTTTTGAGTTATATATCAGTGGTAAATGAGAGCAATATATAATTACATTTTCTGTAATAAATATCTGTTATAGATACATATTATATCTAAGGTAGAGAAATATCTTATTACATTCAATTACATCGTATTACGAACAAATCGATTCTAGTTCGATGTGTAATACGCAGCTCTATAATGTAATATCTTCATTGCGCGTAATAGAAACTAGACGCTGTACAAGGTCGTTAAATAGTTTCCTATTAATAGTTATATTCATTAGAAAACGTTTCTATTCAAAAGGGAAATGTTGTAATCCGTCTTTACAAACTGTTTCATGTTTGAACCGTCTTATTCCATTCTAATCACATCCGATCATTAATAGCAGTTTGAAAGTTCCATTAGTAAAAGCTTAGAACTTTCGTAGAACGTGAAACGTATTGTATGTTTAATGCTAAACATTTAAAAGTTATAATGATTAGTCCCTCTTTCAAAATTATTCGAGATATAAAAAAAAAATATTTTGCCCTTTAAGTTTTAAATAGATTAATCAATTTTCATGTTTATGAAAAAGGAATCTACTATTAAAATTAAAGACTTCCGAAGACTTGAAAATATTTCATACATACAGAAAAAAAATTAGTTTTCAATCAAGACAAATATTCTCATATAATTTAACCAAGAATCTTTATAAATTATAATCTTAAAAATTTTAGACTTGATTTTAATTTGTATTAATGCAAGTATTACTTTTGCTCAAGACCAAAAATCTTCTATATGAAGATTATAATATTCTTGCTTATGTATAAAAATATAAAAATAGATAAAAAAAGATAGATAGATTTATATATATTACAGCTCGTATGTGTAAAACAAAAATCAACAAGTCAAGGCTAATAAACGAGCAAAACAAATATAAGTGATAAATATTTATCAGAACAAATTAAAATAATATGTCAACTTATAAAATCAAAACTTTAAAAACTTGTATGTTTCGATTACATCGAGTCTTCTTCAGCAAATTAAAAAAATTATTAAATTATTAAATAAAAATTCTTTTTAAATAAAAATTTAAATATAAAAATAATAAATATGTATATAGCTGTCACGTTAATTAGTTAAATGCCATGTTAAACAGAGAGAATAACAGACTGATACAAATAAACAAGACATTATTGTCTATGATAAAAGAATTCGGTAAGATTTATAAAAAATACATCGAAGAAACAGACACATCATCGTTATAAAAAAATATAAAGTCACATAAATAAAATACATACATAAAATTTAAAGTCCAAGGCAAGCTCGATCGAAATAACGTGGAGAAGTCAAATTTTCACATAAATGACGTCCGAGAACCTGTAGTCTTTTAATTAGTCATTTAAGTCAAACTTCTTCTTTTCGCGTGGATAATTAGGGGATGAATAATATCATCATTTCTCGGGGCTGTCTAATGTCTAATAATACAGCGCGAGCGTACTCGGAATAGGTGGGAATTTTCGCGAAGTGTGGAAATATCGTTCGCGCACGTCGATCTGCAACGGGCCGTAAATAAGAGATACATCCTATATATATATATATATATATCATCCGGTCATGTACATAAAATATCCGTAAGCAGCGGGTGTACACGGGAGCTGGAATTTGATCGGACCATAACTCTCGCTATCAAATATTCATTCGCCATTGACTAATAGATGCGGCGGTGCGCCCGTCGGACCGCCCGGTCGGAAAACGCTACGCGGTGTACAAACGTGCTCCTAAACGCTCCTAAACGCGAGAGCGATGTGCATAAGCGCGCCGATGACGATGACCGATCGGTGCTTAATACACCGCATTAGAGGATTAAATGAAAATTGGGAAATTTCGCACGTTCACCGGGCGGGGGGGAGGGGGGGAGGGTGCGGTATCCGTATCATTCCGCGCGTGCACGAGCGTGTAACGAGCCTCGCGTCACAGGTGGACATTTTCGTCCACGCTAGGAAAGCTATTGTTTATAGCGGTTAGTATCAATGTGTCATGTAGAAATTTGAGACGAGCCGATTTTTTTTCCTCGTATTCAGAAATTTATTTGCGGTAAATTTTCGGCTGATTTTCGGCTGATTTTCAGCCACAGTAAACAGTGATAGGAAAGGAATGAACTTTCGTGTACTTAGTATTTGGATAGCGCGGAAAAATAAATATCGATCAGACACGGAATTTTTTACACCACGGTTTACATCTCGGTGCTCGGTGATAATTTATAAATGTAATTCTCGATTTCTACAACATAGAACATTTTTATTTTATTCTTCTTTATTATTATCTATGTATTACTGATTTTATTACAATCTTTATATCTTGTATCACGTATTATCAATGGCTTATTTTGTTGACTTTCAAACAAATAAGCTCTTCATTTTTTATTAATTTTAACTAATTAAGTTTAATTTTAATTTTTGACACAACTAGTGAATTTTTATAACTTGACGGATACCGTTTGTGCTTTTTCTGGCATATGTGTGAATCATTTCTTCTTTGTCATCTCTCTCTCTCTCTCTTTCTAAATTTAAACAGCGTGAATATTAATTATTGGAACGTTTCTTTTAATAGAATTATGTTTCGTTCCAACCACGTGTCAGCGATATTGGATTGACATGAATGATTGGGGAGATACTTGACTTTATTTGCAAATTTTTTGAAAAAATTTCTACAATATTTTATGCTGAAGATGGCCTAAAACGGAGCCGAAACATACAAGTAATTAAATAAATTAGGTTATTTTTTTTTAACAAAATATTACACAACGAATATCGCGCTTATATCCTCATTAGCTCTCTTATGCCCGATTCCACCAACGTAGATTAATTTTAATTACAGTTCAATTTACTCTTTATCTTTTTCTAGTTCTAAGAATTAGAAGAAAATGAAGAGCAAGTTAAACCGAGATTAAGATAAATCTACGTTGGTGGAATCGGGCATTATTCTCATTTTTATTTTTGACAATTTCGGGAGTTTAACATTTTTAAAATATTTATTTAAAGTATTTATTTGCATTTAGAATTTAACGTCACGTTACTTGAAGGTTTCTTCTAATTTTTTATAAACCCGTCGTGTGTCGAAAGCTAAGCTGATAAAGTATCGATGTTGCTCGCTCGTTACTAAAAAACAGAGGAGAATTTATTCTCTATAATTTGTATGGCTATATCATTCTAATAAAAAGTCTGCTTCATTTCTACCTTTCGGGGATCTTCGGAAATAGCTTTTCGGATAAAGAATCGAGTGAAACATACTCGGACCGTTGCAAAATATCTGCGCCGGATATTGCGGACAAAGTCGATATCTCAGTATAAGGCAAGCAAAGTCGATTCCATCTCTTTATCCCTTTATTGACATCCAGAGAATGCACTGTGTGCACCGGTTCGGTTAATACCCCAGTCTCCAAACATAATCCCGTGTCATCATCTATCGTGAATCTACATCGAAACAGTGACGTTATCTCTCCTGATTAAATCTCTCTTTTTCCGTTTTCGTCGGACTCGTAGGGCTTTTCTCAAGTTCACGTTTCAGGAATTTTATATATATCAACAAAATTTACGTTTACGTAAATTTACAATAAGATTCATAGAAGTAGAAAATTATTCAATCATCATGAGGGTGATATCGCATCGATATCTCTTATCGCGGTCGTCCGTCCTAATGTCCCTTACGCTACACGCGTTTTCAAAAGAAGCACGAAGAAGCATCCCCCGAGGCCCCTCATCGAAGGGAAACACTTTTCTGGGTAAGTTATCGCGTTTAAACGACAATCGATGCTCCCAACGTTTTATTACAAGCGCCAATTTAACGACGGGGGTTAAATCGTTGCATGCGATAATCATTTCATTTCGATGCCACCGCCGGCAGATACGATCCCCCGCGAGAGAGGAGCGGCAATAGTCGCTTCCTTTTTTATCAATCACGCTTTTACTCGATGATCGTTGCGCTATCGGTTTTCCCAACGGGTGGCCGAGGGCTATCGGCGACACCCATTTATACTAGCCACTATCCGATGATGTACGGAACGAGGTGGATGCTTTTTTTTTTTATCTTGCCAACCCTTTTACATTTCGAGCTTCTGCACGAGATAATCTACTGTCGCTCCTCCCCCCTCCCACCTCCCCCTTTCTCTCTCTCTTTCTCTCCCCTTCTTTTCCTCCTCCGTATTATTTCTTACTCGGACCATTCAATTAATAATCTTAAATTCCTAATCAAGAGATTAAATATACAAGTAGAAAGAGTATAGAAAATTAAAATGTTAATACTGGAGGGCGAATATTTTCCAAAGGAAGTTAAACTTTTAGTGATTAATTAAATATACATTCTGTCGGATTTCGTGTAAATTCGTCTTGTAAATTATTTATTTTAACAAGATCTCGTTGTTTGAAGCGAACAATGATATAGTTTAAAATACGACTATTTAAGCTCGTTGACAGGGTCCTAATTGTTTTGGGAGCTATTACATTTTCTTTTAACGAGCACTATTTCTCACATCTCGTTAATAATAGATATCTATTTAATCCAGATATCTTTCACTAGATTAAGATCCGTTAAGATTGAATGACGCGTAGGGATTCATTTTTTAAATATTTAACACTTTCTCAATTAGAAAATGGAATAATTTTCCAACTGCTCGTTGCTCGAAAAGATTGACGTCCCGACATTTCCAGTTAGGAAAAAAATCGACTGCTGAAACACCCCATACATCCACATTGACAAATTGTTTCTATCGAGGAAAGCGGAGTAATGTCAAACGGAATGTGAAAGAAATAGTTTGATTTCATTAAAAAAACGACAAAAAGAGGAAAAATTGGTTTCCTGTGCGCCCGTGACTGCAACAAAAACTTTCCAACAACGCGCGGAAAATTCCTGCGCCGTTACGCACTCCAGCGTGTGGGCTTCCCTCTGCAAAAGGTTGGTGAATAAAACGACGAGAAAAAAAAATAAAAACGAGAAAGAAAGAGAGAGAGAGAGAGAGAGAGAGAAAGAGAGAGAGAGAGAGGGGCAGAAGAGAGGGAGGGTGCGCATTTTATTTCGAATTCCTACGGCCACTAAACAAGTTCGCTCTCTCGCGGGCGCCGTCAACCGTCAAAAAATTTATTGGTCGTCTCCACGCGCTTATCGGTGACGTTTATCGCGCCGCAATATTTTCCTCCTGAAACACAGCTCGCGCTCGCGCCCCTTTTTTGTCAGTCGTTGACGCTGCTATTTCTCTACGCGCGCGTCTCTCCTCGCTCGACCATCGCCGCGTGTCCATTTCATCCCCCCCTTTTTTTTTCTGTTTTCTTCCCCCTATTTTTTTATTTTTTTAGATTTTCAGTAACCGCGTCAGAGCCCTCTCGATCTGTCGGCGCCGAAATTGTCGAGATCGATCGATCGACCGACCGACCGACCGACCGTTCGTTTCAGTGCTGCGCCGTCCCACGAGTGCTTCCGCGCGAAATCCAGTTAAATACACCACCGTCGCATTTTCGGTCGCATGCGAATGTAACGCGAATTGAAACATGATTCTTTCGGCCACTGTACACTCGGGGACTCGGGGGAGAGGAAAAAAAAAGGGTGACGTTGACATTTATGGGGCGAAACGCCCTTTTATGCGCGCGCCGCGCAGAGCTCTCGAGCGGTTGTCTTTTAAGTTGCGAAGGGCTGTTTCAGATTTTCACCGATTTTTTTTTCTTTTTTTTTTTTTTAAGAGTATAATCGAAAACACCGTCCGTCGAGACGAGATACACGAGATCACACGACACGTGTGATTATACGTTCAAGATTAGATTTGTGATTAGAAAATTATTGCGCGCCGCGCCCAATTATTTCGGTGACGTGAAATACATGAAGGCTCTCTTAATCCCTCAATTTCCAATGTAACCTAAAGATCTTTTGAACTTACACAGATATTAATAGACATTCATAGTCTGTGTAAGTTTAGAAGACCTGTACGTGACAGTGGTAACCGAACCGCGTTCGGTGAGTCTATATGAGATGCAATCCACGCGAAATCGATTTTTGTCCCTCAGATTAACGAGACGCGCGAAAATCCTTATCTCAATTTTACATTCATCTTGATGAGCTTATTTCGGAAAATTAATCTTTATTATTAGGCTAGATTGTTAATTTATTTTCAGAATAATTGCGCGCGCAATAGCGTTGCGAACACGCGGAAAATCAATCTTTATTATTAGGCTAGATTGTTAATTTATTTTCAGAATAATTGCGCGCGCAATAGCGTTGTTTGATAATCCACCGAAACTTTTCTATCGACAAGCTCGTTTCTCGTATGTATTTCAATTAAAAAAGACCGCGCGACTTTCAGTTCCGCCGAACGGTTACACCGGTCGGCCGAAACACGATTCTTTCGGTTACGGAAAACGAGCCAACGATATCGAATAACGTGAAACTAGAAAACTCGATTTTTTTTTTTTGTATTCTTTCAGGTTAGTCGACGGATTACTCTACAGGTTTTACTTGCGGTTCGGCAAATTTTATTATTATTACGAAGCTAAAATTCTAAGAATTAAGAATTTACGAAGAATTTTACCACACGTAAGAAAGCATGCAGACTAACACCATTTAATGAAAATTCTTGACGTTATATAAAATTATTATATAAGAGAAACCTTAACAGTTGATGTCACATGTCGGTCACCGGCGTTATTGGATTCAATATGATAAAAATGGATAACATTCTATAATACTAATATTTGAAATTGTCTAACCATAATTAATGTTGATTTTTAACCCTTTGAAGTATATATACAGTTCTCTTTACATACAAATTTCTTGAAACTTGGTACACAAGTTTTTGGGGTCGCTGATTATAAACATGCAAACAAATTTTGAAAACTCTCCAAATTCAAAATTTTATTTGGATTTAAAATTAGTGAAATTAATCGCGAATCACCGAGTATATGTTTTCATGGAAATTCGAGTATATTTTATTTGAGCTTGTTATTTTCAATGCACAATTTTGAATTTGGTAATTTTTAGCTTTAGATTCGAAACTAAAGAAACCCAAAGTATCAAATTTGATGTTGGTTATCAAATTTGATGACTTTTTATGATTTTGATCCGCCATCTTAGATTTTTGGAAAATTTATAAATTTTGATTCAAATTCGAAATCAGTGATCACAAAAATCTTCGGATACCAAGTTTTGATATCCTATAATTGATCCTATATAATTGATATCCTAAATAATATTTTTTGCTATAGTATACATGTGCAAAAATTTGTCGGACTTTGAATTGCCATCTTGGACAAACTAATTGTGAAATGTGAAATTTTTACTTTAGATTCAGACTCAACAATTAAAAATATTATTAGGTATGAGATCAGTAAAGAAATCGGAGTGCAAAAAATATTTCTTTTTTAATTTTCAAAAGAGATATGACGTATGTCACATCGTGCTTTAAAGGATAAATACTCTAAAAAATATACATATAAACGTATAAATGTTTTTGTATCTAATCGTGTAAATTAATATGAAGTTATAAAGAAATCATGGTGCAAGAAATATTTTTTTTAATTTTCAAAAGAGGTGTGCATATGTCACACTCTGCTTCAAAGGGTTAATACTCTAAAATAAAAAATACACGTAAACGTATAAATAATGTTTTTGTTTCTAATTATGTAAATTTAAGTAGATGTACATAAATTGTAAGGACAATCAAATTAAATCCAGCATTCAACGTATTAAATTGTAAAAAATTTTTAGATATGTGGGATCGACTTCAACTCGTCAAAATATTTATCCATGAAATATCCACTATCAGTTTGGGATCAGGAACGCGATTGTAACGCGGATAATTATCTTGGAAATACCGATGTTGAAAGGTGATTTCATTCGTTTACACGAATAATAGGGGGTATTGTCACGAGCAGAAACCGACGACGGTGACGTAGCGTCGTGTGTTCGACTGAAGCGTGTGCTGCCATGGCAAATTCAAGCCAAGCCGCGATTGCGAGCGTTAAAATAGAATAACTTGTACACGAGGGTCAAAGTTATACAACCGCTCGAAAAAGGGGAAAGAGAAGGAAGGAAGGGGAAAAAAAAGAAAAGAAAGAGGAGACACAAAAGGGAAAGGAGAATGAATCGCGGCGGATTCTTCATCGTGACACCGGCAGACTGTGACGTCGGCGGGCCGCAGCCGCCATTTTCCGCGCCGCGAAGTAGAAAAAAGTCCGCGTGAGCCCCGGGACAGACTCGTGAAACACGCGAGATATTTCTATGAAATTATGCGTTCGAGAATTTCGCGGAGAATCAGCGGGGGACCGCGGGAGATGAACTGCCGTCGCGAATACGTATTCGCGTAGGGAAGAGAAACTTCTCGCATTTAACTCCAATAAATTAATGCCAGCGAATGTCTGTGCGTCGTATATTTTCGGAGCATGTTGCATTATGTCTGAATTTAGAAAAGTTAATCGCGTCAAAAATTAATTGGGAGAGGGGAGGGGAGGGGGGAAAGTGACGTGTAACGGGATATTCCTTAAATTAATTACCGATCAGTCTAAGTGTGATCGATATATTTCGTAATTTTTAAACCTTAATGAAAGTTGGATTTTCGAATGACATCAACTTTCAAACTTTTACCAAAATAAAACAAAGCTACGGACAACGAGAAATTATTGAGAGAAGAGTGAAGAGGGGGGGGAGGGAGAGAGAGAGAGAGAGAGAGAGAGAGAGAGAGAGAGAGAGAGAGAGAATATTGTAGAATTTTGGTAAAGTTCCTTAATTTTTTATAAAATGCTATTTAATAAGAATAAAAGAGATGTCGATAAGGAAAATTATTGCGACTAAAGCTACAATGGGGCTGTTAAATTGAGACTTTCGTGAGATTTTCGTCAATGCATACGTCGTCATGAACGAAATGATCTGGAAAGATCAGAATTGTTAAACGGTAATTATATGGAAAATAAAAGCCGTGATGAATAAATGACGAACAAACATGACGATGACGTCTGATTAAACGGGCCGAGCTCCCGTCGATCAATGGACTCTCGGCAATCGAATCATCCTCAATCCGTTTCGCAAACAGAATTGTTTATTTTGATGCGTTATTTGTATTGTTCGCTTTATATATATGTTTTCGTCGTAATGAGCACGAAGCTTTCCGCGCGAATAATTATAAAGTGGAGAATTATTCGCGCTTAAATTTTTGCGAAAATTGGAAAAGATAGGTTGTACGTATTCCTCACGTAATCTTGTTTACAAATTATTATTTTGGTTATCGTATACTAAAAAAAGAAAGCCCTATTACTTTCATTCCGTTCACATAAAAAATAATGACATAATTATTAATATTTGGAAGGATCAAAGAAGGAATTTCTTGTCGCCATTCGATCCACTCCTAGTTCAAATGTTTACGCGAGCGATGGAAAAAGCGAGGTTTGCCCTCGGGCTCCGGCGGGAAACAGGGCGGGAGGAGCAGAAAGAGGTGCAACGGTACAAACAGAATAACAGAAGACATCAAATTGAGTTTCCCAGAGAATCGCACGCTGAATATAGGACAGTGAGAACCGAAATCTAGAGACAGAGATGGATAGAAGAAGAGAGAAAAATGTAGAAAAGGGGGAGGGAGAAAAAGAGAGAAAGTGTGAGGGAGGGAGGAGAGGGATGCACTGAGGGATTTCTTTCAGGGCGCGAAGGCAGACGTAAGATACGTATAATAGAAAGCCTGATAACTTTTCGCGTATACCATCTCCTCGTATCGGCCACGAAAAGAGAGACGTCCTCGGGGGTGCGGGGGGTGCACGGTCGCCGCGACGTAAACCGCGGATTATCCGACCGAGAGTCGAGGGTACGGACCGTGAGATTTAATATTATATTCTTTTCGTTGTGCCCCGGTACGGAAGCGGAAAAAAGAGAGAGAGGGGGAGAGAGAGAGAGAGGGGGGAGAGAGAGAGAGAGAGAGAGAGAGAGAGAGAGAGAGAAGCGGGGGTAGGTGTAGGGCTTCGACTTAAAGTCGACAACAGTAGGTAACAGCTGACGCCATCAACTTCAAGTACAGCGTCCTGCCCTTCTACTCTCCCTCACCCCCTCGCTTTCCCATCTCTCTCTCTCTCTCTCTCTCTCTCTCTCTCTCTCTTCTTCCTCTCTTCCACTTTTACTTCCTCTTTTACTCCCTCGACCCGCTCCTCCCTGCCGTTTCGCATCCTCGCACGAGTACCTTCGTCGCGCGCAGCTAGTACTTGAATACAGAGCTTCCGCACTTCAGTCCATCTGTCTACTTCTGTTAAGAATCGGCCGTACGTAGTCCCTCCACGCAGGATATTTCGCTCGAGCTTTAAAATTCACGTAGTGGCGCGGGCGAACAAATTCGATTTTGAAATCGGTTAATTCTGCGCCGAAGACACTCGACCGAGTACCCTCTATCTAGTGTCTCCCCTTGTGAAAGCTGAAGATAACGAGAACTCGTACTGCTACTTCGAAATTGTGATAATTACATGTAATTGAAAAAATAATGTAGCTAATAAAAATAGACATAAATAGTATGTATAAATATAAATAAAAATATATATAAATATAAAATATATAAAAATATTATTTTCCAATTAATTGCATCATGCATTTGACGAGATCTCCATATCGCGTCTTTTTTTTTTTTTTTTTCAGGACTCTTTTATATCTTCTTTTCTCTTTTCTCTTTTTTAAGTGTACTCGGAACATCGATAAATTATAAAAATCTGCTGCAAATTAATAATTAATTTGTTATACTGTCTCGGGGGATGACTTGTTAAATAGCAATTATATGCGCACGCTAGCTGTTAATGGAAAAATTCAATATTCAGTTGTAATAAAATGCGAATGCCAATGCGAATGAGCGAGTTAATTACATACGATTGCCAGACAATTTCAATGAAGAAAATTTCTCATTGCTACAGCGGATTGCATATCCGTGCAACGATTAAATAATGTAACTGCCTGTTCATTTAAATCGTAACTGCGCTGTACACACTTTTTGCCATTAATGAGGCTTTCATTTAAATAAAAGAAAAAAAAAACATATTTGAATACCTTTAAATGCATCCAAATATGTTTTTACTTCGAAACGTTAAAACGCCCAAAACGCCCAAATTTACGCCATTTATGGTAACAATATTAGATTATCTATTACGTCGCTTATGCCAACATTAAAAATCAGAAATTCGAATTGATGTTCGGTGTTGTTCGGTGTTATAATTATTAAATGCACAATAATAATGTTGCGTTAAATGCACAATGAAAAATATCAATATTTACATGCTGCTGGATTTGCATAATACTAAAATGCGTAACTGCCAAATGAGGTCTACGTAAAACAAATTTCCATCGAGATTAAACGCAAGCCGCAACTCATTTCGTTAATACAGCGAGAAAGTTTCGTGTAACTCCGACAACGTAACGTTGTAACAATCTTAAAATATTGTCACATATTTTTGAAAATAGAAGAGGGCGGCGGCCCTCGCTCTTCTGAGGGTGGCCCGAAGCATAAGTTTCATTAGCTTCCATATGGAGATTCGCCCTTGCGTAAAATAAGCTCCGTGAACCCGTGTAATACGGTCCAACCACAAATGACAAAACTTTACATGTAATCGAGCATACGGCGGCGGACGGTCCGAGAGTTGCAACTCCGCGATAGGGTGCGCAACCCTTCTCTCTGGTTGCCTAACTCCCTCTTACCCGCTCGAAGGGCCTCGGTAAGTTTGATTTAAGCGCCTGGTATAAGGGTCATAAAGGCGATACGACATTCCGCATTCGCGGAGGAGGAACGGCTTTATTACTTTAGAAATATGGCGCAAATCACGCGGTAACTCTGTCCTCCCTTTTGCCAAATCGCTTTCTTTGATGACCGAAACTCCTGACTTTTAATGCAATTTCAAAATCAAATAACTTTACTGCAAGATTCATATAATTTATTGTGATGTGCACTGAAATGAGGCAAATTAAAAATTTAAAATAATTGTTCTATCCAGAAGGAGAAAGAGAGAATTTATAATAAATAGTTATAACGCGGCTCGCGAAAGAAGTTAAATATTTCGCAGCGTGGAAACCGAAGGTAAATGTAGAAATACTCTCGTACAATAATAGAAATGCAATCTATAAAAGTCATCTACGATACGTGTATCCTGCACTTATTTTTAAGGGAAGTCAACAACATCTTCAACTGATTCCATTTCTTAAGTAAACGGATCGCACATCGTTCTCGCGAAAACGAGAACGATTATTTTTAAGTATGTATCGTGTAAGTGACACGTGAGATATATTAGATTATTATCTCACACTTTTGTAAAGTTAAGTCCGCGCGACAATAACCATTAACATTCTTCATTCGTGGAAAAAAAATAAAGGAGAAACGAGAAAGATTGCCGGCGCGCAGCTGTCGAGATTTTTCGCGCGCAAATTGCAGTCCTCGCTACTTATTCATTGTATGCGTTTCTCTTGATAAACCGAGTAAATGAACATCTGCGTACGTCATCGAGCTGTCCCGTTGACGACGACGACGACGACGACGACGACGCAGAAGAGACGCCTGCGACTATAAATATGCATGGCATTAACGGAATGGTAATGAATTCGGTAAACTCTCTCTCCTGCCCCCGGCTCTCTCTCTCTCTCTCTCTCCCACCGGGAACATCGGTTTTTCTTCTCTTTTCTTTATTAAACGCGAGAGCCGGATTAGAATGCATTAATTAAGCGAGTCTCCACTCCGCTTCAAATTGATCGACGCCACGGTAAACAACATCGCGCGCACCCTCCATCCTTTTTATCCCCCGAAGAGGATTTCAGTGAGGTTCTTTGAGGGAAAATGAGATAGAAGAGAGACGTTTTATGTATATATATATATATATATGTGTGTGTGTGTGTGTGTGTGTGTGTGTGTGTGTGTGTATAATATAAACATAAGTACATCATCGTTGCTCGTTAATGACTCCCAGTTTATATCGTATCGAAAATCGTATTAGCGTTCCCGTCGTCGGTACACGCTTGCGGAAACGAACTCAAACATCTCTCCCCGGGGGGAGAGGGAATTTCCGGTTTCGCATTTCACGCAAATTGATTAAAGAGTGACATGTGCATGTACGGGGGGGAAACTGATAGCTATAATCACCGTGCGTATCGTCTGACGACATGGCGCACCCTCCGATAATTTCATTCATTTGCCCGCCATTTGCCGTCGATAAAACCTAAACCGAAACGGTATGCAATTTCAGCCGACGCAACTCCCGCAAAAATGAAATTTCCCATATCGCGCCCGCGACACACATATTAAATTTGTTTTCCCGGGATATAAGCCCGGGACGAAAGGAGGAGAGTTATTTTCCTCCAGGAAGAGAGAGCAGAAACAAGGCGCGAAAGGCGGAAGGGGTGGAAGACGAAAGGGGAGCGGCCGAGGGTATAGACCGGCGTAATAAATAAATAGGGGTCGATGGCGTTGTAAACGTCCGTCGTAAAGTGATTTAGCCACTTCATTGGCTCATAGAGAGTTAAGTGCAGACGCGGGCTACATAAATGCCGGTCGTGAGATTCATCCCCACTCCCTCTCCGCGCGATCCACCCCCTCCGGTTCACCCGCGCGCTCTCGCGCGCGATCACGTTCTCCCCCGTTTTTTTTTTTATCCCCCGTATTTTCGCTCTCTCGTTTCGCCTCTGCCGCGTCGCCCATCCCTCCCTCCCGCCCCTCGCGCGCACACCCCCGCGCGCACACCCACCACCGGACGGCACGTGTAAATCCCACGGCTGTGTGTCGTCCCTCTCCGTTTCCCGGGGCGCTCTACTTTCCCGCACCCCTCCCGGATCCCTCGGGGACGTAAAGCGCGCCTTTATTTTTACGTCGGATTTAACCGCGGTTTCACGCGGATCTTCGAAACGATCTCGCCCCGGCGCGGCCTGTGTGTGTCAATAACGCTGGCTCGTAGCCACGTTGAAGACCGGCACTATCGTTCGCTGCACATTTCGTACACTTTAACCCATTAGCGCGTAACTGAGAGACAATTTGTTTACTCTTCTGCGAACTTCCGGCCTGAAGGCGCGAGGTGAATTCTTCACGTTCAGCCACGTTTATATCTTATATTTTAATGTATCTCCGATGATCATTCAAAACTCTTCGTCTCGAATAAGAGAAAAATTTTGCATCCTCGCAGGAGATGTTTAAGGAATATCCATCCATATAGATTTTTCTGAGAATATTTGATCTTCGAGAATATTTGGCATGTATTGCCACATAACGCATGTCAACAAAATTAAAATTTTTAGAAACTTCTTTAAAAATATATGCTTTGGTTTTATTTATATAGGAATTTAATGTTCCAAAATAATTTCCAAAAATAATTTCAAGTTTGCTCTATCATCTACAGTTTTTCTACAACGTTTTTCGTCGACGTTTTTATGGTGTACTATCTGTGATTAAATGAAATTAGTAATGAAAAATATTTCATTTTATATTGCTTCTTTATTTAGTTATATTACACAATCCGATTATATTGTGTAAGTACAAAAGCACGTACTTTCCACATAGCATGTATTGAGATGGAACAAAATACCTATTTTTATTAGAAAAAAACTATTCAAATGATTATATCTCAAAAGCGAAAAATTATAGCGGAGCAGAACAAAAGCATTTTAAAAATGATACTTTTGCGTGGCATTAATGAAATTAAAAAAAAAAAAATATATGTTATCAATGTTACATCACACAAATCCTTAAAATTGATTCTTTTTTGCCTCTTTAATGTCATTTTTCTCAAAATTGTGACGTGATGGCCAAATTTGGGCAGCTTATTCATTGTCTGACAAATAAAAATACGTTAAAAACAGCTAAAATGATTAAAAAAGTTTTTTCTATGTTGCCCCGTGTAATTTATATATAGTAAATCTCCAGTCTTCGCTATCAAATATCTGGGCAACAACATTTTAAATTAAGTTCAAAGTTGTGAGGGAAGTTTATAGTTGGGATTACAACAAGAAAAGATGTTTCATTAACGTTTAACGTCGAGTAATCGACGAAACAGCGGGAATTTCTCAGACGGGAATTCTTCGGGAAACGAAGTCGCAAACGATGGCTCGTCGTCGTCCTCGCCGTCGTCGTCCATCGGAGATCCTCTCGCGAGGAGCTTTCAGACGCAGTTTTCTTTAGCCCGCCTGAATCGCGGCGAAGGCGCAACCGTGCTGTGTGTTTGATAAAAGGCGCAACGCGATTTTCAAAGGTCTCTCTCTCTCTCTCTCTCTCTCTCGTCTCGTGTCGCCTAGATAGACCGTGGAATTGGTGTGCGCGGCTCTTTACTATCTTTATGGTTTGCTCTCCACTGTGTCGTCGCGGACCATTCTTCTTACTCTTGTCACTCTTATCTCCCCTCCCCCCCCCTCCCTTTCCCACGTCCCGCGTCTCCTCTCTCCCCACGCGACCTTACCTTTCTTCCTCTTTCGTCGCCACGCCTTTCTAAGTAAGAGATGCTCTTTCTGCTTTTCTCGCGAAAAGCAGGCTTTTCGTTCCGCGGATTTAGTACAATGTTTACGAGCAGTATGGGACCCTCTATTAAGCCGCAATTTCATTTTGCATAAATCGCAGATTCATAAATATTCATTTATTTGCAGCGATAATGGCACTCGGAAAATTCGCACAACTGAAAGCGGCTGAACTGGCAAATTTCGCAATTGGATTGCCAGGAGAGATGATGTTTTGATAGAGAGAGAGAGAGAGAGAGAGAGAGAGAGAGAGAGGGGGGGGCAAGATGGGATAACACGTGAAAGAACTGAGAACGAGCTTTCATAAAAGGAACGGATTATTCTCGAGGGGGAAACTGTGAGAAGTGTGAGAATGCCGGGGAAGAGAAAGCGGCATACGATAGAGCTGATGGTCGAGTTTGAAAGCAAGTATATGTCAGGTGTTAAAACTTAGACGGAAGAAAGAGTTGTTATATGATATTTATGGCAGCGGAAAAAGAAGTTCAAGAGGATAGGGTGTCCCGGGATAGAGCAAGAATGCCATACAGAAGACAAATATTAATATTTCTAGTCATGACTAATTTACGTTAAACCGCGCTTGGCACGTGGTCTCGATTGCGCCGACGATAAGTGATGGGATCCATGGATATTTTCCGGAAATCCCGCGCGATTCAATTACCGAGGCGGCCTCCCTTAACGAGAGCCGTCCAAGCTTACACCCAATTCGAGACTTCAGAATTCGGGCATTTAATTTCGGCCCGGGAGGGGAAGGCCTTCCGGTCGATTGCGGTGCAAAACCCTGAAAAAATCGTCAGATAAGCGGCCATTCCTAGGGAACGACGGTTATCACCGGGGAATCTGTGGTCGGCGGAACAACTTTCATGGGCGGGCGGGTTTGTGTGTTCGGCCCGAATAGCAATGTTCCAATCTGATCGAGCCTGTGTCACAGAGAAGGGCCGGCAAAGACCGTGATTACACCTACCGCTATCGCGACCGGCCTTGGCTCGAATTCAATTTTCCATATTCCTTTTTTTTCCGTTCATTTAGAGACGAGATACGCTTTTGTTTCGCTATAAAGATCAGGGTATATTAATATATCGCGATGTAATGCGACAGATAGATGGGATGAATTTACAATGTAGCATATATCGACACATTATCATCTCGTTTTCTTTTCCCTCCTCTCTCTCTCTCTCTCTCTCTCTCTCTCTCTCTCTCTCTCTGTTTCTCTGGTACGTTCTGTAACTACTTCATCTCTCATTTCCTCGTCAGGATTTCAGCGTAGTTAAGCAATTTTAGGATGTAATTGGAGTTCAATAGTTTGGATTCATTAGCGCTGAAGCGGCATTATCTCAAGATCTAATTCGTGATACTTCGGGTCGAGAGGCAGCCTATTAATTTCGAGGACTTTCAAAGAATTCTCCTCTTCGCTCGTGGCCCTATCCGCGTCGTTCCTCGACAATTCTGACGGATTTTATTGAACATACATGCCGTAACTAAACGATCCATATTATATTAAATCGTGAATTTTGCGGGCGTTACGTATATCAGTAATTCCTTCATGAATGAAGAAACGATCATGAAGATTTAACGATCAAATTCGAGCAGTTTTTAAGATAAAATTAATAATTAAAAAAAATGAATCACATAAACGTTTCGGATTTTATTTAGCCCTCATCAGCATCAATAATAAAAAATTGAAAGAAACAATTTTTACAAAAAAAAATAAACATAAAAAGTAAGTAAAATTACAACATAACCAAAATTCATATCAAAATATTAGTAAAATAGAAAAAGTGAACAGATAACAGATAACAGTGATATATAAATGAACAAATAATATTTTTAAATAATAATGTACGTAAATGATGTAAAAATGACAAAAATTAAGAGGCTGTGTCAAAGTTAAACAAACAATAATAATTGATTTTAATGTGCTAATAATATTAGAATTATGTTGTAATTTTACTTATTGTTATATTCTAAGAGTTTTTCTATTAATTTTTTGTTATATTAATGCTAATGAGAATTAAATAAAGTTCGAAATATTCATCTTAACACATTATGTGATAAATTTTTTATTAATTTTTTCCACCTTAATTTACTCGAATCATATTACTTTGTAAACACAATGAGCCTACATTATTCTTTACTTGAAGAAATAATTATTTTCTCTCTAAAAACAAATTAACGCGTGAGAATATTTAGAAATATCAATATGTTTTCAACAAAAAAAAACATTTTAGCATTGTTTGAGACATTTTCCCTTATTTATCAATTAAAATAAAATGAAATTATTAAGTATTTCGAAGTGCTTATTATCTCATAATCGTTCATGCCTGCAATAAATTTATAGTTTCTGGTTTAAGGCACTTAATGACCTTTGACTTCTTATTCAAAATAGATATCTCTCGATAAGGAAACAATAAACTTTTGCAACAACTTAATACGCAATACAATTCTATCACAATTAATATCAGAGATGTATAGGGTGATCCGTAAGTCAATCATTCGGGAAATGAATAAGGGAAACAAGGAAGTTGATAAACACAGGTCCGAAAATGCATCGTTTTCGAGTTTCGCAAATAAAAGTTGCGGACTATTTTAGCATTATTCACAGAATGTGTGGGTACACAAATCAAGATATATAGCTCGCTTAGCAAATCCCCCTTGGCAAATCGTTTATGCATCCTGGATAGTGTTAAAGCAGCCCGCAACTTTTATTTGATTTTGATTATGTTATAAAACTCATAAAAACCAATCTCTTCTTTCAATTTTGGCAAAACAGATTCGGAAGCAAAACAATTTCAATCAATTTTTGGATCTCCCTATTTCGTCTCCCGAGCGGCCGGGCCTCGACTCGCGGAACACCCCGTATATTATTAACGTTGCGTATCTCGCGCATATCAATCTTTCGCGAATCGCATTACCGTAATCGTCCTACCGCGCTTACGCTTCCGCTTCCGCGGAACGCAAAGCGCAAGAACATTTAATCGGCAACGTCGTATAATAACGCGCGCACATTCAGAAACGCGAGGTTAAGATTGTGAATCAAACGTAAAACGGAGCTTCATCCAATTACAACTTCCTACAAAGGGCGTTTATGTAAAATAATCGCATTAATGTTCAACAGACCGGACTAATTACCTTACCTCTAAGCAAGGAAACGCATAATTCTCCCGGAAACGACGGCGGCCAGATTGGAAACTCCTTGCCGCTTTCTCGCTCGTCTGCCGTTGAAACGATTCACCATTCGCCTCGCGGTGCCCCGTGGATTAGTTTTGCAAATACACAAATGCGCGCGCGTGTTTCCCCCCCCCCCCCGCGATGATTACGCCTAATTTAGCCAACACTTCTGTGTCTGTGCCGACGCAGGAGCGGAAGTCGTGGCCCGAAAGTCAACCGAATCGGAACTCAAAAAGCTGTGTGTACTAGAAATTAAATCTTTTTTTTTATCTAAATTTTATCAATTAATTTTTATTAACTTTCTATCGATTTATAGCTTTAACAATCGAACAAATGCAATTCCTGCAATATGAGATTAAAAAGCAAACTATTTTATGACGCTTTGTCAACTTCCTTATAATTATTACATAAAATTGTCCGCATAGCGGACAATTATTTTTAAAATTTTAATAAATAAAAGTTGCAGACTATTTTAGCACTACTCACAGAATGTGTGAGTACACAAATCAAGATACAGCTCGCTTAGCAAATCCCTTGGCAAATCATTTACATGATACATCCTAGATAGCGTTAAAGCAGCCCGGAGTACTTCGGGGGGGGGGGAGGGGGAAGGAGGGAGCGAAGGTAGAAAAAAGTTTGCGAGCTTAAAATCGACGATAAGGGACAAGTAACTGATATTTCTTCTGTATGCTGATGGTTAGGTTTGTATTCCGCGTTATACGACTAGCGAAGGGATATTGAGATATAAAAGGATTTAATATGAAAAATAATTTTTTTTCTTGCAAGAAAAAATTGATTCTTACTGATTTATCAGGTAGTTCGTTTAATTTATTGCAATTGCGATAGAATGTTCATGACGAAGCGACCGAAATGCGTTCCATTGAGCGATCAATTCTCAATCTGCATTCGAGGATTACGGGCATCACATAACGCCACGAATGCTTCAGGGTGGAGTACATCGGCATTAAGTCTAACTTCCATTATAATCCATATCCAATCACTTGGGGTCGATTACCGGGGTGGCAGGAAATGGCCCGCACCTTGTTTCGTGCCGTCGTTGAGTGCCGGGATTCCGATTGCCGCTGTTGTGTGCTTCGCCGAAAATAAACTGTGTGTTTGATATTCTCGTCTCATACTCTTAAGATATTGCGTCGAGAAAGGGTAGATAAACACGTTTTTTTATATCAACCATTTTTTCTGACAGTATTTCCGCTTTTGGATTCATCAGATAATCATATTGAAAAACAATTCATAAAAATGATGAAACATTAATAAATGTTATTTATATTTAATTATGCAATCTGAGAAGATGAAAACTTCATACTTTGAAAAGATAATTCAGAAATATAAAATAGAATTTTTCTTATAAGACTATTTTAAAAAAGGTTTTTCTCTTAAAAAAAAAAAAAAAAGATTGAGGGAGATATTAAAAATTTTAGATTTTTATAAAATTTTAAATATGTAATTGCAAAGAACATTAAATATTACACAACTTTAATTTAAAATATTTTTGCATATATATATATATATATATATATATATATATATATATATACCTAACAGTTTTTGTGATATTCGCTTAAAATTCAACAGCTGATTCTGAAGGGGTATTTTATCTGTTAAAATTCAAAACAAACATGTAAAAAATATGTGTCTCTTAAGTTTTTGTATTTAACAATATTTCAGAAAGAATCAAATCGGTGTCGAACAGAATACTTCTTTTGTTAGCAAATACATTTATTGTTGGAAATCACCAGTTCAAGAAAATTTTAGTGACTGAATAAAAACTAATTTGTTTTCGCAGTAAAATAATTTGTAAACCCAGCAAAATTGTATTCAACAAATGGCAATTAATACTTTTAACAAAATTTCTTTGTTATCCACATAGTAAATTTTGTTGCGTAAAATCTGTTATCAACAAATCATTTTTCTCCACGTTCAATTGTAATATAAATAATGCAATTTAGGAAAAAAATAACTAACGCACTAAGGACACAATAGAACGAAAAATTTGAAAGAAGACGTCGGAAATTGAAGTAAAAGATCGCAAATGGAACTTTATCCGCATATTATAACATAATTATCGCAATAATAAAGATAGCTATTTTTCTTCTTAGCGCAAGGCGATTCTTACTTTTCTTCCTTTTTGCGCACGATTTCGGACAACTGCGCCGGCGAGTTTCCCGATTAAAGTACAACGCAAGTGGAAATCGTGTTCCTCGTCCGCGATCGTTTCCCCCTGGCGAAATTTCCACCAGATAACCGTCGATGCCCACCATCGTCCGCCGACACGTAGCCGGAGAGGAACATTCTAGGTACAGATCAGTAGTCGGAGACGCTGGACGTCCGTTTTTGCGAGGAGAACGACGCGCGTGAGCCGGATAACCGGGGGCTCGTTCCGGGCCTCTTTCCCTCGGCTGATCCTAATCGGGCCAACCCACTGCCTGACTAGTTCTGGGCGTAACCACTGGATAGAAATCGCGATCCCTCTGTGGCCGGCCACTGCGACAGTCCTCCTCGGTCCTTTCTTTTTTCTATCGTTTCCCGCTTTCGGTCGAGATACGAACTCGACCGGGATTGCCCGTCGTGATCCACTCTCTGTGAGAGTTGGACAATTGGAGGATGTAAGCTCGCTTTTAACGGAAACAATCTTTCTTCTCGCGTACGATCTTCTCGCGCATCTCAAATGCATAATCGACAACTTTTATCGTAGCCTTTATTCGGCCGGAGAGGCAATCCGAGGTGCGCGCAAATAATGAAATAAAAAACGCGCACCGTTTGCCGTTTCGTAATTTTTGTATTTTATTTTTAAATTAAACGATATCGGTGGAGGGGGGGGGGGAAACAAAGAAAAACGCGTGGCTGTGTTGTCGTAAAGAGCTCGCGCGTTTAAGGACGGAGAAGTGGGATGAACCAGTCTCGGTTGGCATCGACTTCGAACTTCGGAAACCACAGAAAAATCCTCGACGAAACGGATCCCTCACCGGGGGCGTTCCGGTAGGAAATTACAAGAGATGGAATTATTTTTCCATATCAGCAGGATATGGCATATGGGGGGCGCGCGCATGCTCGCTGACACACACACACACACACACACACACACACACACACACACACACACACACACATGCCGTACGGGAAATGCGACGCTGGTTATTTTCCATCTGGAAAGAAAACATTTGCCTCTGCACTCAACTTACAGCGGATCGCCTTACGGTGCGGGAAATTCGAACTCCGCTCTCTATATCGGATTGACTCTATATCGGTGGGATGGGATGGGGCGCGGGGCGGGGAGGCGGGGGGGGAGGGGGGGGAAGAGGCATCCGGTTACACGTCAGACAAGTGATGGATCGGGAATAAATGGGGAATATTGACTGGAAATATTAGAGATATTAAAAAGGAGCCGCGCACGCCCCGGCGTATCTCGCATATCGAGAGATTGAAATCTGACACTCCCGTATTATCCGAATCGAACAAAGGGCACGTTCGACGAGATATGGAATATTCGCGTGTTACCTCCGCTCGCCCGCGCTTAAGCCCGTTTTGGGCGGGAAAACGCGCGACAGAATATATATATATATATATATATACGTCAAGAATATATCCCGAAAATCTAATAAAAGATCCGGGTGGAGTTAGATTAAAAAAAAAAAAAAAAAAAAATTTTATATAATTGAATCACGTTTTTAGTGATGTATATATCAGATTGTCCGTCCGACACGCTCTCCGTATGTAAATAATCTTTTCATATCTCATTTTAATCGCGTACGTGTCGTTTTCATCGATGAAAAACCTATCCATTTTCTGACCCATATTTTACGTTTCCGCTTTTAAATAATAAAACACGATCTCGCCCGTGCAAGTGCAGCTTGTACAAATGTGTAGGGATTATTTAATCCTTTCCTTTTTCTTCTTTTTTTTTTTTTTTTTTTTCGCAAACGTCGCAAGCTTCCTCCTAAGAATCAGCGGACGAGGTACGTCGCGGAAAAATATTTCGCATTTCTTCATGGTTAGAAGAAAGTAAGTAGCTAGAGGTAAGTATAACTATTTGTTATAGTTACTCGCCTCTTTGTGTGCGGACTACCTTATAGAATCTTGAAGACGTCCTTAGTTACAGGGAACGCGTCTCCGACTTCCTGCGAATCGGGCTTTTCCTTAAACCGCTTTCCATGACAAAGGGCGCGCTTTGCCGCGATACTATCACACAAACACGACACAATCTCGCGAAAGACAGCAAGACGGTGGCCTAACTGTGATTAGGTAAGAAAGGGGGACGCACCCAGAGGAAGATGCCGCAGAGTTTCCGGATCCGAATGTCCTTTCTCTCTTTCCTCTCCATCCTTTTCCCTCCTCCTCCTTCTCTTTTTCCTTTATTCTTTTTTTTTTTTTTTTTTTTTTTTGAAGGAACCATACGGCGGGGCTTAATTTCAGCTGGATTTCTGAGACGGCTCGCTTCCTCCTTTTTTTATGACCGGTACTAAAGCCCCGTACAAAGAGACAGGGAAGTAGCGCGAGGGAATCGGAATCTGGGGAGTGCGCGGGGAGGACGTGGGAAATGCGGGAAAACATCCGACCCGGGCGAGATTGCCTCTTTCCTAATTTATAACTAGGCGAGGCCTCGCCTTAACAATTTACGCTGTACTCCGCTGCCAACCATCACCCCTTCCCTCCCCCGTCCGAGCGCCTTCCCCAGATTCCGAAACAGTTACGGACCTATAGGACGTCCGAGGCAGTTACGACGTCGCGACACGAGATTGCCGGAGGGAGATGCCGTTTTCCTCGTCCGTCGCCGTCCTTCCCCTTCGTTTCCGGAAGACTTACGGCCCCGCGTTGACGGGAGCTCTCTTGATTCTGACTGACCCATCCGAAATAATCTCGAGAAGCGGTTAGTCGACACATAAAGGGCGAGGCGTCCCCGATATCGAGTACATCGCACGTCATTCGAAGGGACGTAAGGTGATAGGAGCTCAGCGTCAAATTTGTCGGGGATAAAATGGCTCACCCTTACAGCTGATCCCGGATGACGATCGGCCGATTCGACGTTTCGAACCATCTACGTTTTTCCTTTCTCGTGATGATTAACCTGATTCTCGATAGGTTCTAGCAACGCGTTGCGAGGTACATTCCAATTTTTCTACTGAAAAAGTCGGCAACGTCAATGCAAATGCGAGAAGTATCTCTCTCGCCTATCTGAATTGCAAATTTCATTTTCTTAATGGTACCGGAAATGCAAAACATGCCTTTCAACCTTGAAGAAACTTACAAACATTCGCTTCTTACACGACGCGGACGCGATATGAAGAAGCGCGCAATCAAACTGTTACGACGGAAGAAAACGTCGAATAATATTTATCGCTTCGACCGTCCTTTTCTCGAATTATTATCGACATATACATCAATAAACATGATTCACTACTAATTCACAGGTGTATTACATGTTGTCGTAAAAGAGAACGTACGAGTTTAGTACTTTTAGCGAATGAAAAAATTTGATGCTCGAGAACGCTTTCGAAGTGGAAGAAAGGCAACACTTTAAGTAAAATATTCAAGAATGGGAGATGCAGAAAATTATATATCGTAGGGAAATTTTCTCGATGCGGAAACATTAATTCACGGGACGAACTACTTATCTAGTTAACAGCAATCCTAGAACCTCGAGCGGTTTTAAACACTGGGGCATTACGGTTATCATAAAAGTCTCGCGATTTTACATACATGATGGTGCGCCATGCACCTGCAGAAAAGGTATATGTAGGTATATTACATACAGAGTATACATAATATAATATTCTAGTGGGCAATCGCTATGAAACTTATGCACTCGGACCGGAGCCTTAATACCGGAGAAAATTTTCCTGGAGGTTTCAGTTCCCGGGCGCCAACCGAGGAAACACTAATTATTTCGCAATCTCGGCATTCACCCCCATTTCGCAGATAGTGTTGCATTAAGAAAATTAATTTTTTATAGCCGTTCCGGTTAAAGGGGATGCGCGTCCCCCATTCGTTCTGGCGATCTGATCCCGGAAGAAGCGATAGCAATTGGATGTAAACTGAAGATTATGCCATTAAGAAAATTAATAAATGAAAACGAAATTTTACGCACGCGCGATCATTAAGAAAATTAATTTCCTTGCAAAGTGTAGTCTAAAAAAGTCACATGTGCATGTGCGTGCGTGCGTGTGTGTGTGTGTGTGTGTGTGTGTGTGTGTGTGTGTGTTTTCGATGTTTAAAGAGAACGTTACATAATGTTTTCTTCTTTAATCCGTTCTACTCATACTCTATCTATTTCATCTTCAGGATTATCGCGACTTCATTTAGGAAAAATTGTTAATTTCCTAAGATCGAATGGGTGAAATGCGTCGGGATCTTCTTGTTCATTTTATAAAGGAAATTAGCGTACTTACTGACATTAGTATCCATAAGTCATTTTTTTTAGATTGAGTAAACATTACCATCTTATTGGTGAACGTGATTTATATTATTATGTAATCTATGTAATAATTAAATTTATTGACATTTAATGTGCTTATCGTAAAATTTTGAAAGAATTTGAATATACCATCAAGAATAAAAGGCCAAAGTATGGATAACATGCATATTAAACATTTGGTGCTTAAAAAAATTTAAAAACAATGATTTCGATCTTTCCGATGGACCAAAATCTTGAGTTTGTTACGAAGAAGTTAATTGAAAATTTGCCAAGAGGATGAAAAAAAATTGTCAATAAAAGATTGTCAATAAATGGATGATTATTTTGTAAATTAATCTACTAAGCTGTTAAGTAAAATAAAATTCTGCATATCAAAAAAACATTACTTTATGGGTATCCCTAATATAATTGAATTCACCGAGAGATCCCGTGATTCTAGACAACGTCATTAGGCGGAGGGTGATCTTTCCGCATGGGAAACTACGGACGAGCAATAACGTCGACAGGAGTCGACGCGACATTTTTCCGAAAGACTCGCCCGTCGAGATATGCGCGGCTACATTCTGGTAGGGTAAACTCGAATGATACGAGGGCCGCGGTTACGTATTTGTCAGGACTCGCCCGCGAGACATGCCTGTCGGTATCCCGGAGAGATATTATTCGCGATAGGAGAAAGATGGAGGTGTCCCGTCATAGCCCGCGCGAAAATGGGCACTTGGACAGTTGGACAGTTCGTGGTCGGCCAGAAGACGAGCATCGTCGTCGTCGTCGTCGTCGTCGTTCGAGTCTTTGCGAGATCGGTGGTCGGGCAAGATGGGAACGGGGAAGAGCGAGGGTGAGAGAATCGGTGACGGGACGGCAGTGGTGGCGGTGGCGGTGGCGGCGGCGGCGGCGGCGGCTTCGCGAGTCACCCTATTCTTGTCACCCCGAGTTTCTTGACGGTAGGATGACGTCTCTATCGAGTTACGGCATTGTTTTTGGGTCGGCCGACTCCATCGGCACTTCGGAAGGGAGTCTGGGGACTTTCTTCCTCGATCCCATGTCCCCGTGTCGTTCGCTTGGAGAGACGGGCAAATGGCGATGCCCGATCGAACATTTGTTATGTCGACGATCGCGAATTCTTGTTTCAGCGATCTGGACTTTGAGCCCGGTCGTGTCGTCTCCCAGCGATATTATTTTGACAACACTCGAAAAGGGTGGAGAAAGATTATCTCAGAAAATTAAGAAAAATATTCCGAATTTTACATAAGAGGCTAGAGAGAGATCGAGATATTCTTTTCTTTCCATAAAAATAAGAACAGGCAGGGAAGAAGAGAGGAGAGATAGAGAGAGAAAGAGAGATAGAGAGAGAGAGAAAGGGAGAATTGTATCTTTGACATCCCATTCCTTATTCCTGGCAATGATTCATCGTTGCACAGTTTGCAGATGGTTCATCCCGACACAAGGCTATCCATCTCACCAGCAGCCGTTCGCCGAACATTCGATACCACTGAGAGCATCTATACCACGCGGTCACGCATCTTCGTGCCGCGTCTGTAATTTACGCCCCGTGCGCGCGCGCGGGAATATCGCATTAGAAAGTTCACGCCGGCGGAACTATCCCCGGTGGCTGTTCCATCGCGCACCGGGAAATTCTTCCCCCGAGTTTAAAAGGCGAGGAGGTTCGAACTCGTAGTAACCAATAACGAGGGAGAAAGCTTTCTTTATCTGGGTTGCAAAATCAAATTGCCACCCTACCGCCGCCGTGCGAGCTCCCACGCTCCCCTCTTCCCCTTTTCCACCGTCTCCATCTTTCCATTCTTCCCGTCTCTTCCCTCTTCCTCTCGAATTCTCGCACCTTTCCACAGCCACTCGCCGAGTCGAGTTCGTGAAAGCGTTCCGTTCGAGCACCCGACCGACCATTCAAGCCCTCACACCGAAGTTAAAAACTCGCTGATGAGGTAAATCAAACGTTTTCCGAGAAAAACAATTCCTTCGCCATTCTAATGACCGCGCTTTCATTTGAAAATCTTACGACCTGCGAAAAATTTCGATCAATTCGAGAAGCTTTGGAGGGAGGGAGAAAGAGAGAGAGAGAGAGAGAGAGAGAGAGAAAGAAAGAAAAGAATACGCGAGTATTAGATGCAGCGAACAAAAGAATATAACTTCGCCATAATGTTGCCTTATCTAGAAATACGAGGTACATCTTGGGCAAAAGTAAAAACTTTAAATTAAGATTCTTTTTAAGCAGCAAAGGCCACGTATTTCAAGTAAATCCTATTTGAAATCGAAAGCTTTTCAGCGCAACAATCGTCCGACCCACTTTTCCGAGAGCTTGCAAAAATAAATACGAAAGTTGTTAACTTGTTAACTAAAAGATTATTGCTAAAATTAAGTTTCGATGCCTTCCGTCCTTCCTGAAAGGAGGAATTAGGCCACTCACGTATCGAACCGTAATCAATTTCCAGGAACTTGTTCGTATTTAGAACAGTGCTTAATCACACTCCGTTCTAGATTTGAATTGAATATTTCAGTCAAAATTTTATATATATATAAAAATTTGCCGCGATGTTTCGGAGGTGTGCATGTAATTTTTGACGTCACCTTGAATTTCCCTCCCCTGCATTCGTAATGCTCTCGCTATCGAGAGAGAGAGAGAGAGAGAGAGAGGGGGGAGGGAGAGGGAGGGAGAGAGAGAGAGAAAGAGAAAGGCGTGCTTTGTTCCCTGCAACACCGTCGTGGAGAAACCAAGTTTCGCAGTAAGAACAGCCAGCGAGAACTGCCGTCACTTCCTCAACAGTTTGCAAGTAGCTGGCAAACATCGGCGTGAATGCCAGCACACAGTTCGCGAGCACTTTTTTTTCACTGCGCTGGACCAATCGCAGGCGCGATATATATATTCACCGAATAATACATCGCGTATCGTACTGCGAGTTTAGATCTTTCTGAAAGAATCCGGGAGGGAAAGCTGAAATTCCATATATAATTCCGTATGCCAAAGTGTAACTTGTTGTGAGCAACAGGTAATGCAATTTTGCAGCCGGATGTCCAAATGCTTGTATGCGAGAAATGAACCATCCATTGCTCAGCTATTGGCTTACAAGGGAGTATCTCGTTGTACCAATTAAAAATACGATTGGATATCTTCTTTAAAACTTTTACAGCTTTTTGCTACAAATGTTTTGCTATAAATGTTTTCGAAATGATGACAATTTTCTAAGACGTTAATCCATAACGCTTTAAATGCTTCTTTCTTCGGAAGAAGACGTCTGTGTGAAAAAAAAAAAACTGTCCACGAGAAAGGAGACTGACGGGTGACTCGAATAAGGACGCAGACGAGAAAGGCAGATAGGCAGGCAGGAAGGAAGGTTGGAGTTTAACTTAAACAGCGGCTAACAAGAAGTAGCAAGTCATAATTGAGTCGGGCAAGTATGGCGGAGTCCATGTCGGTAGGTGGAAAGCGCGGCTGCCGACATACCTGACCGGAATTCGAAAACAGGAAGGGGAGTAGTTCTTCGGTCTCGAGATGGTTTCCGTTAGTTCGTCGCCGATCGAATGGAGTACAGATGTTTCTCAGCATATTAATGCTATTCCCGCAAATATCCTGTCTCCGTCTATGGTGAGTGAGTGAGAGAGAGAGAGAGAGAGAGAGAGAGAGAGAGAGAGAGAGAGAGAGAGAGAGAGAGAGAGAGAGAGAGAGAGAGAGAGAGAGAGAGAGAGAGAGAGAAGGAGGAGGAACAGTGAAATCGGAATATCGGATCATATAAAAGAACTTAAAAATGACTTAAACAATCCAAATCTACTATCCTGAGCCGAATTAATTAAAACGTCATTGTTTAAAATAATAAAATAAAATTTCACTGAAAATCAGTGAAATTCTGATTAAACAGACTGATTCAGTTTAAGATAAATTTGGATTCTCTAAGCTATTTTTAAATCCTTTATTATTTCACTGACCATCAGTGTATACATACTTTGCTTCTTCTGATATCTTACTATTTATAGTCAATAGAAATAATATTCTATTGTATAATCAATGGATTAATCGATAATAATAGAATTGATTTGACGTCTATCTCGACAAGTATTTTCTTAATGTTATTCAGAGTGTGTACTCAAATTTTGTACATAAATTCCCTGAGTATTCCCGAATTTTCCAGGAATTTTAATCAAAATCCAGGAAATTTATAAAAATTTTTAAGGCAGTTTTAAAATAAATTTATTTATCACACGAATTTTTTCATATTTTTTAATCATTTAATTATAGAGAAAAACTACTTGAAATTTGAATATTAAGTTGAAGAATACTAAAAAAAATAATATGAAGAATCGTATAACAATTTGTCTACAATACATAGATTTAGCTTATCAGAGATACAGACTTTCAAAAATGGTTCAAAAATACACAACGCATAATGATAAGGAATATTATTATAAATTATATTAATTAAATAATATATATTATGCAACTATACACTAAAAAGTTAATATTGATTTATTAATTACGAAGTTAATCTGAATAATATATCTATTAAAGAATTACTATAAAACACTATTTAAACATTCGACACATAACAGAAATATACACAAAAATATAAAATAAAAGATGGTATTTTTAAGAAAAAGAATGAACATCTAAAATATAAGAAATAATTTTGCCAAAAAGAAATAAAATTTATATTTAAAAGTAAAATTTCAAAAATTTCTTTGAATACTAATGAAATTTCATGAAAATCCACGATTTTCAAGGAGAAAAATTAAATCTCCTGAAAATTTCAGGTTTTCCCGATTTTTCCCGCTAGTACACACCCTGCTATTGCTATAATCGATAAATCACATAAAAAAAATATTGCCTATTAAACTCATTGTTGTGCCTCTTTTTGGGGAAAATGGATGTTGTAACATAAAATCGAAATATATTTTGGAATAGGTAGGTTTATGGTACCAAATTTAATCGTATTTTTGATGATTAAAAGAACTTAAAAAGAATTTAAAAAGTTGATTTTGTTAGTACTTTCAAATATAAATTGTAATCTTGAATGGAATGAATTAAACAATTTGAAGATTGTATTTGCTGCAATAGAAGAAAGAATCATGTCATCGATATATTTACAGTAGATTGATACCGGAAAAATAATAATCGCAAAGATCTCGTACTCTTCAATTCCTGCATTATCAAGTTCGCGATAATAAATGACAAAGAAGAGGCCATATTCCAAAGTTATATTAATAGATGATTATATTAAGAATATGAAAGAAGTATATTCAAACTAATTGAAATTCCACTAACTGAACTGTGTCTATGAATTCATTTTTATAGAAATATCATATTCATTTGAGATAAATTATCATTTATTGAAATACATTACAAAAATGCATTCAATCGCCAAATTAATGGAAACAGTCGTAAAACAGTCGTAAAAAAGATGTTATGTTCAAAACAATTAAAATAATTTTCATTGTCTATTTATGCCTCTGTTAAATTCTCAATTAATTTAAAAGAAATCCATTTTTAGAAAACTATTGTTTTAAAATATTACATAAAGTATGACATTTCTTTTAGTATATTCAATCTATATTAATATATTTTAAACATTAATTTTTAACATATTAATAATTTTATACATCTTAAATTTGTCTCGTTATGCTTTGTATATATCATATCTAAGACCATAATGTATATCCTATTATTTTTTTATTTATTAATAGAAGAGAAATGGATACTATGGTCATTTGTAATATCTTCGTTATTAGACAAGTTCTAGTAATCATTATTTATAAAATCATTTGTTTAGCAGCTTGCTGTTATGCAATGACGCTAATACGCTAGTACACAATAATCAACATTTGTTATAAGGCATTTTTATTTTCAAGCAATTTTTCTAAAGTATACTTTAACATTCAATTACACTTACTTTCTCATTTTTTTTTAAATTAAATTTCAACGTATTGTCACATGAATATACGTACACTTGAGTATTTTTTTATTATTTAACATTTTATTCAGCTAAATACATTTAGTTATGCAAAGTTAAACAATAACATAATATTTTATTAATGAGGTCCTCTAAGCGTGCTGGTAATATGTTTATTTTCGAGATTTTTGTATTAAAATAATTCTTCGATTATAATTTAAGTTCAAGTTAAAAATGCAGTTTGTCTGTAATCTCTTTTCTAATTGAAGTAAATCAGTATCTATTTCTGTTTATTTTATAAAGCTTTGCGGTTATATCGTTTTTTCTAACAGTTTATTTTAAACATATAATTATTATTTAAAGTGTATAATTTATTTTAAATTATATATTTATTTATATTGATATTTTTTAATATTGATTTTTATATTAATATTTTTATATTGATTTTATTGATATTTACATTTATTTATTGTAGTTTATTTTAAAATAAAAATAATATATAATAATTTTATGATAAAATATGTGTCTGTGTCTCTTTTAAATAAAATTAAATTTCTAAATTTATTTTTATAACTCAAATTATCACTCCTGTTCTTTTTCGACCCATTATGTATGTCATTACATTTTTATAAATAATATCCAAATAATATCCAATGCAATAAATATTTCAACTTTGAATCTAGAACCTATTGAATAACATTTTGATGAATATGATCGTTAAGTTTTCAATTTAAAATATTGACTATTAACAAAGTTATTGTACAAAACGTAAATGGATGGCCATAATATCACTTTTTCCTCTATTATTTATATAAATATATATATGTATGAGTTATTATTATTTCATATATTTAGGAAACATTGGACTAATAAATATATTACAATATTAATTTTATCATTTTATAATCAACGTACCATTTTCTCCTTATTGTATTAAATAATATTTACTGATTAAACCAATGTATACACATACACATACCACTGATTTTATTTTTCATAACCATTGTTTCCTGCAGTTCAATATTATTGATTAAAATAGTTAATATTACTAAGTTATTTTTTAACTCCCATTTCCACCCACTAGATTAATTTTGATTGCGGTTCAACTTATCCTTTATCTTTCTCTCTCTCTCTCTCACTTTTGATTCATAGAATTATATATATATATATATATATATATATATAAATGAAAAGTAAATTTAATCAAGAACATTGTTAATTATTAGTAACTATTCATTATTTTTCAGTGACGATAAACTAATTCTATTCTAAAGAGTGAAATCAGTCGTTTAACCAATTCGACACACTACCATAAATTGAAATATTTTCTGCATTTTTTTTTTTAAATATCGATTAAAGCTACGCCAAACTTTTCTTTGAAACTTTAAGCGAGTTTTTTTAACTCATTGATTTTTAATTGATTGATGAATCGCAAGTACAACTTTGCTTCATAAAAAAGTAGGATTCGCGCAGAAACGCGATTGATCG
Organism: Pogonomyrmex barbatus; assembly: GCF_055798465.1. Lineage (NCBI taxonomy): Eukaryota > Metazoa > Arthropoda > Insecta > Hymenoptera > Formicidae > Pogonomyrmex > Pogonomyrmex barbatus. The sequence goes on from NW_028297149.1 coordinate 5,755,020, forward strand.
ATAATCGATGAAAAAAAACTCGCCTTTTGTGAATATATCGCAAATTAGAAAAAGAAAAAGACAGACCTTTTTGTCGATCTGCCTGATTCCTCGCGCTCGTCGAAGGTAAGTGGAAGAATCGAGCATTTTGACGAGCTCCCCTAGACAAAAGGCTTGCGATCGGAAGCGCATATTCCCGCCGGATCTCGGAGGCTCCACGCGAGAGGGCGCTCGCGCCGCGTCGTCCACCTGAGATTCCAAGAATTTATCCGGTGGCGATCGATGCGAATGACGGAGGGCGGCCAAGGACCGATCCACCGGCGCGGGATCGATGCGAAGATGTCGCACGGCAATTTGCTGCAGGGATACAATTGTAAGTAACGCGAATTACACCTCGATCCTCGCCGTTTCCTCTCGGCGACGGGCCGCGGATCCGCGAGCGGACGCGTCGCGCGTGTGACCCATATGAAAAATGAGCTCTGATAATGGCGGCTTTCGTTTATTTGACGCCAGACAAAAAACAAGCCGAGAGATCTGCCGGGAGAGCCGAGCCGCGAATCGCGACGTGCCGTGTCACCTCGAGAGGATCGGTGCTCGCGTGTTCTGAGAAGAAAAAAAAGGCCGTTTTCCTCCTGTAGTAGAGTAGGAATTACTCGGTGAATAAAAGAACGCGTTGTATCTTTCCGCGAACGAATTGTGCGTTGCTGGATTCCTGGCTTGCGGATTCTCGGAATCGTCGCTGCTTCCTGCAGAATGTCGTCGTACGCTTCCTTTCCCGACTATGATGGCGTTATTTGGCGTTGCGAGTTAAAGTTTGTGTACGCAGCAATGCCTGGGAATCGCAAATTGCGGCAAAAAATGTCAGAGTAAAATGCTCTGGAAAATAATACTAAATATTTATGTTAGTGAATCATAAATAATAGGATTAAATATTATGTTAAAAGTAAAATATGTTCTATTTTTTTTATATACATTATGTAGTAATAGAAATAGATTTGCAGATTGCAGACAACGGCTAGATTAATTATATTAGATCATATTCTCTTTGTTTCGTGAGCTTTGATTTTAATTAACAGATATTTCGATAGAGCATTAGTTATTTTAGGTAAATATGCGGTATAACGTCCTCCTCTGATTTTTTTTGTAATTTTGTAAATTTATATATTTTCGTATTATACATAGAATATTCTGAGAAGAAAAATCGTCTCTCAAGTCTCGAGTTTTTTTTTTTTTTTATTTCAAAGCTTTTTTATATTTGAATTTTAATTCACATAAAAAGAGTGAAAAAGATATAAATTTTGAATCACAAAGCATTCTCTTATAATTTAAATTATATAAGAAAATAATGTATATGTTTGTAATTAATTAAAACAAAATATGCAGCTAATTATCTTATCATTAATATTTTAATTTATTAACATCAAAAACCTTTAAAAGTAAAAGAAAACTTGTGTGATGATTTTCCTTCTCAGAATATATTCTACGCATAAAAATACACAAATTTACAAAATTACAGCAAAACTGGAGTAGAGAGTGTTATACTGCATATTTATCAAATATTATGTTAAAAATACATTAAGAATATATTCCATTTTTTAAATATATTATAAATAATGGAAACAGATTGTAATTGGCATATGACAATGGAAGATTAATTGTATCAGATTATATTCTCTTTGTTTGTTTCATCGGCTTTAATTTTTAATTAATAGATATTGCAATAGATTTAGTATTAATTATTTTATATTTTAATCTAACAATGGTTGTGAATATAATTATCCATTTCTTCGTTAATAGCTGCGTTTGTTAATGCAAAATTTAATTCATAAAACTAATGTCGATAGTATGTATATATATATATATATATATATATATATACACTATATATATATATATATATATATATATATATATATATATATATATGAAATATCTTATTGCATAATTTATGAAACTGAAACTCTGAGACGGATGTAATATCGATATTACACGATGTAATATCGTTGCGTTTATCAAGCTGCACGTGTGATACCTGTATGATACGATTGTATCGCATTATTTCGGTTGAGATATTATTCACCGATTAAGAGACAGTTCAATGGAGTCCCCCCCTTCCCCCTCCTCCAGAGAATTTTGGACAAAGTAGTAACAAAAGCAGAAAGAGATTTTCGATTTTTCCGAATAATATCGAAAGTGTATTTCTTTCCGAGCGAGAAAACATCGACATTGTCGAGAATGAAGGATCATTTTGTAGTATTTTTACTCTGCTTTGTTGAATTGTAAATTTTATCGACTATATATATATATATATATATATATATATATATATATATATATTGTTGCTAAAACTTCAGTGATAAAAATTAGATAGATTTTTTAAAAAGATAACTTTTTCAAAATATGGGTTACATAGATTGTGTATTCATACTTGGGTATAAAAAATAATAAAGTGCAAATTTGCGGAATAAGTAAATTTGTTTTAAAATACCAAACGTGCTTTTTACGAGCGATACGAAGGACCCAACATACCGTAATTATTTTTAAGACTCCTGCTGGTTCACTGCAACCATCTTGGATTATGATGTTAGAAGCGAGAAAATACGACGAAAATTCGTGTAAAATAAATTAAAGTAGAAACGTTTTTCGATAAAATAACATTTTTTACTTAAGAACACACTGATAAAACTCTTCTTTTAGTCATAAAAATATAAAACTCCTCTTTTAGTCATAAAAATTAAATTAAATTGTGACTCTGCCCTTAATTAGACATATTTTTCACTTTTAAATATGTAATTATTTATTGATTATCAGAAAAAGAGTTTTCGGTATATTTTACAAGTCTGTTTTATTGAGTGCAAATGTGATTTTATTAAAAAACATTTCTATTTTAATATATTTTGCAAGAATTTTCATCATGTGTTTTCTCGCTTCTGACATAATTCAAGATGGCTGTAGTAAACCAGCAGGAGTCTTAGATAAGACAACGATTTCTCCATGAAATGTGCTTTCAACTTCAGGGGAAACTCAGTATGGCGATCCGCAGGTGCAGTTTCCTCGTCCCATTCCGGATGAAGTTATCAGGTGAGCTTGCAATATTCGCGTAAGTCAATCAATATAAACACAAATGTGAATTATTTCTCTTTAGTATCGGTATATATAAAAAATATATAATTACTGAATTGTATATTTATGTATAAAATATTTTTTTTCTATGACATTTAATTGCTTCACAACATTCAGTTTTGTAGGTAATTTTTTTATACATGTAAATAAAATTGCGATATGTGATTATATGAAAAATGTATGAATATATATGTACATTTGTCGTAATTCCGTTATTAATTCCATTAATTTCTGAAATCAATGTGGTGACTTAGCGTTTACGAGGTTTACGTGAAGGAAGATCCGGCCTCGGAATCGAGAAGTGGCGACGTACCGAGTGTTTCAGGATTAGGATCCAACATCAATCATCATTTGAGCCAAGTAACCAATCCCCACAATTGTTTTATCGATGAGACTTATTTGCGATCGAATGAAATTACTTTTAAGGAAGAATGCGTGGACCTGGATACAAGCATAGGTTCCGAAGTGATCAATATCGACGGCACTGTCACGAAACTCGTCGACAAGGACTCGTTAAGGTACAAAGTAAGTGCCAAAGTAAGGTATCTTAAATATTTGTCGAACTATTAGCGCGGCAAGTTGTTTGCCGAGAGCGAGTGAATATCGTTACAGCAGCAGTTTACATGAAATATTTCACCTGACGGGCGCCGCTCCGTTTATCTAGTTTGCCCCTTTCTTCTTACTTCGAGGAACGTCATTTGCATACGCCCATTTCTATAGTTTTATGCTCCAAGTATTTGCCTATCTACATCGCGATGCATAATTACGGAAATATTGTTGGAAACTGTATTTTTGCTCAGCATAATACAATCCTTAAAATTGTACCAAACTTTCGCGGATATTTTAATTTTACAGCGTTTCTTAATTGCGGTATGTCTTCTGAATTCCTCTGTTTTTTTTTTTTTTTTTTTTTTTATCTTTTTTATCTTATTTTCGTTGGTATTTTAAATTGTTCTTTTCAGATTTTCGAGCAAAGTGTCAGCGTACCGGATAAGAATGTAGTTGTATATTCGCATCCTGTTGCCGAAGGACCTTCGTCCTCCACAACTCGGCTTATTGATAAGGATGATCCGCGATCCAGGTTGCACTTTGTAAAATATTTGAAACGCGATGGAAAGACGCTCAAAATCTGGGAATGCGGTATTTGTATGTAACGCTTTTTGCTGTAGTAACATCTGTATTTATTTTAATTTTTAGAGAAGTTTTTGTAGAATTATTAAACGTTATTTTATATGAATGATAATTGTCGCGTTCTCATATTGGTACCAACTAATATTTGTATCAAAAAACAAGATTTAGAAAAGTGGAATAAAAATAAAAGCAAAACTTTTTTTTTTTCTCATAGAAAATGCGATTTAGATTTCTCATTCGATTTCGCAGCGCAGCGAGTTAATTACTTTTTAATGTCAACTCGAAAGGCCCGAGCTTGTTTTCGTTATAAGAAACTTTCACGTTTAATATTCGAATCAGGTTCAAAAGAGTTCCGCCATCAGTACACTCTGATGAGACATTTGCCGACCCATACCGACGAGAGAAACTTTAAATGCGAGGCTTGCGGCAAGGCTTTCCGACAGTTGTCAACATTGAGTCAGCATAAAGCTATACATAGCGATGCCAGGCCCTATGTATGCGAATTTTGCAAGAAAACGTTTAACAGGTCGGAAACCTTCTCTAGTAACTCTAAATTTTGAATGTGTAAACAATAAAAACAAGTAATAAATCTTGAATATGTATTTATAAAATCGATTTTAAAATAATTCATATTTCAGAGTATCTACGTTAATCTCCCATCGAAAAACACATTCGGAAAACAAACCGCACAAGTGCCACGTGTGCGGTAAAGGATTTCATCAAAAGGGTATAACACGCACGAAATATAAATTACACGCTGATCTGTTATCTCGCATCGGCAAATTCCTTCCGAGAAAATTTCCGATTATCATAAAACCTTCCTTCTCTCTTTCCCCCCCCCCCTTAGATTTATTTTATATTAATATCTGGTGAATTTACTACGTACTTTCGTGTATAAATGTGCGAACCGCATTGTCCAAAAATTTGGCAATTAATGTTCCTTGCAGGCAATCTGCGAAACCACGTGTTTACGCACACGAACGAGCGACCGTACAAATGCGAGTTATGCGGCAAGGGTTTCAATCAGATGTCGAATTTGGTCTGTCACAAGGTAAAAGCGCACGCACACGCCGATAAGATGCAATATTCGTGCGGAGTCTGTGGAAAGGAGTTTCCACGCAGGTTCGCTTTGCGTTCGCACGAGGAGCACAAGCACGGTGTTAAATATCGAAGCACGGGCAGCACACAATCAACCGTGAACGAGACCAATGCCGGCAAAAGGTAAGAAAATGATTGCGACATTAATTATAATTATGTGCAATGCGTATAATAAATACATAAACGTTCTAAAAAAATCGTTGGAATTTGTCTGCCATCCCTGAATATCCACAGAATGCGAATAGTAAATTCCAAACTCATTTAATTAAAAATATTGATTCCTCTGGATTATCATTGGTATTTTTATTGGATATAAAAGGGAAGATATCGCAAAAAGAGATAAATTGAAGGCAGAAATTAGTTATAATTTCACAGATTGAATTCCTATAAAAGAGATCTCTCTTAATTAGTTTATTTTCCGCAGAGGCTAGGGATGTTCAAAGCGTTTATGCATTTAATTATTATTTCACACAAAATTGATTTAATTACAGATATTTCAGCGTATGATTATATAATTATGCATTTTCAGCAAAAATGTTAGGATCATTCAGTTATACAATGGCGATCGGAATCAAACAAGCGAGACCAAAGAGAAAGATTATTTTGGCTCGGTTAGTATATATTTGATTTACGAGATATACAAGGAATTATGGATTTTGTAATTAGCTTTGCGCTCCTGTTTCATGAAAGTCGGATTTGATGGACAGCATTGTGATAGACAAAATCGATACAAAAGCAATGGAAATGGCATTGCTCCAGGGACAGACTCCTTTTGCTCTTTATAAACCCGCAAAAGGTATACCGGTACTCGTTAAAATTTCGCCAACTGCGAGTAATAAGCACGTAAGTATTCTTATATGTTGTCAACATAAATCATCGCAAGTTATGTTTTTAGAGAAAAAAAAAAAAACAGGTAAGCTCGCAAATTATTTGGGTTATTTAAAAAATCGCGAGTAAAATAATGTAATATATATTTATATATGTTTGTCATGAATGGAATACATGAATTTATGCATAACTACGAAACGTCAGAGTTACAGTGAAGTTAATTAAAAATTTTTTGTTAATATAGCTTATATTTTTACTTCATGAAGCTTTAGTTAACATTGCAAGAAAGTTATTAAAAGACATATTCAAATTACAGCAAGCAGATTTCGCGAGAGTATTTGTTTAGTTTATTTTGTCATTGGTAATCCCGACAGGTTTCTCTTAAATTTAATCTGTTACAATAGGATCGGTACAAGTGATTGTTTAGACCTTTTAATTGAGTGTTAATATTTATTAATACTTGGCTATTCGACATTCATATAAATGTTTGATAATTATGTGTTATTTATCATAAAGATACTTACACCTGCGACTGCCGAGGATTTGAGAATGGCAGGAAAAATAACTCTGAATTCTATCGAGACTTCGGATACTGACAGCAATAAGGCTGTTCAGGTGAAAGTACCAGTAGTTGCTACTGTAATACAGAATATCGAATCCGATGGAAAATCTAGCTTTGTCATTGAGCCTCCTGGTGCAGAAGAGGAGCAAGGTAAGCTCTCTCGTCAATCTTGCAAGACGAGGCAAAGAAGCAGATGCGCTCCTTTCTTTAATCTATCGTCGCCAGATGATCTGGTGACGGCGTTGGACTCGCAGTTCTCTCCATCTATGCTTAATCGCAACGAGCCGGACCGGCAAAATTGCCCAAACTCAACTACGTCGATAGGCGAGTGTAACGAGTTACTGGAGCTGGCTGCGCAAGGTGGAATACAGTTCGTTCGCGCCATGGAGGATGGTCGTTACGAGGTAATGTAGAAACGATTACCACATTGTACGTATGAAACTGTGTTAGCGCTCGTAGCAGTTCGGTAACAGTCACGTTTTGGGAACGGAATGATATCCCTTGTTGGAACTTTTAAAATAACTTTCTCTAGGATTTAATCCAATTATTTTTGCTACTATTATTTCTGTATTATTTTCGCGGTTTTACAAAATTCAAGATTAAATATCTGCGATAATCTGTGATAATCAATGCCTCGAATCCGATCGATGCCAATTGTAATAAATTTAAGAGACAATATTATTGTGGAAATTTAATGTAAAAACACGAATCCGGAGGTACAACGTCGCTTTTCGACATCTTTATCTCCGGGTAGACGACGTACTTTTCTTCACGCAGACCCGGCATTACGGCATCGACGTCTTTTCGATCGACTTTTCGACTTACGGTACGCGCGACACATTCCGAGTATTCACGTCAGGCGCCTTCATTCCTTTACATAGAGTTCTCTATTTAGAGAACTGCTGCGTTGCCGCATTTGCGAAACGTGCTTGTGTAACGTTCTTATAGGAATATATAGCGTTCGCTGGAATTTATCTTTGGCGCTTCTTCAAATTAGCTTTAGAAATCCGATTAATTTTAACATTTATATCGATAGGACTCTATATATTACAAGAATCTTAATTAAATCCTAATTTCCATCCTAATTTTCTGAAGTAACTTTGGAAGACTAATTAATTCCCATTGGCAACATTTAGATTGGTAGATGAACCCTATTTAAAATTTTATGTATTTTATTCTTCTCTATTTTCAAATTATCTTCTATGTAATTATATAAATATAATAAAATGTATTTTTTAATCATATTTTCTTTTGCATATTTTCGCACACAATTCGCTTTATCGTAGTAAATTATTCCGATCATGACGAAGCTTTAAACAGTTCAATGCCCTTATACACTCGCATTATGACTACAGGTCATGACGAACAGCGAGGCCCGCGACTTAATGGTGCAGAATTCCCACGACGTAACGATTCTTGACGGCGAACAGGCGGACGCCATCAATCTCGCGAATATACGCAATAACAGTGAAGTCATCATTGGCGACAATGATAATCAGATCATGGTGCTGGAATCCGATCAGAAGCCCAGCAGTATGTCAATGGACAACATTGAAATTCTCGAAGATAAAGATATTAGAATTCTTGACACTAAAAACTTAGACGATCGTTTCGTGGATGGCATGACATTCTTCTCCCAGGCGAAAATCGACGACCTCTTGCTGGGTTCCAAATCGCTGGCTATCGATGGCGATAGCGCTCTTGCCGGGCACGACGATGGTAGGTCAATTGGCGTCTTAATAGCATAATTTACAAAAGTCCCTTAAACATTCACACAGGATTATTGCAAGTTTTAAGTAAGTTAGAGCTGGCTTTAATTTGAATAATTTAGATAATTAGTATAATTAATTAAAAAATTAAGTTGATCTAAGGTGACGATAATAAAAACGGACGATATATATAAATTTATGATTTCACTGAGTCTCTTGAGGTGTTGGGAATCAGTTCTAAAATAGTTGCGTCTTCATAATTATTGTCAATGGCATGATTCTAGCAATGACTGTGCCGTCGAGCCAGCAGGACCTAACGAGCATCTTGGGTCATCCCTCGAACCTATCTACCAACTCGCAGTCCTCGTTATCGTCTATGTTAATGAAGAACCATCCGCAATTGTCACTGCTGAGTGAGACGCTACCGTATCTGAAGAGCAGTCAGAGCTTTACGGAAGATCTAAATATTCTCGGTGTCTCCCCTATGGAAGATCATCATGCGGAATACGATTCAAAGATGAAGTTACCCTCGGTGTTTGACGACGACTGCGATACGGGCTTAATACCTTTCGGTCAATCGGATATGAAGATGCTCGACTCTGGAAGTCAATGCATGAAGGTACAAACACTTGAACATCGTTGGGAATATTTTTACGTTTACGTTTATAACGAATTTTGCAGTCTTTTAGCGACAAATTCTGTTTGCCACCTCCGAAGATGTATCCCGGTCTAAACGAGGTGAAGATTTTGGGACCGAAAAATCATAGTCATGAGTTGATAACTCCACATTATCAAGATTCTAGATTTCTCAGTCCTTACGAGCAGTTTCTCAAGAATGTTACTATGCAGAACATTTGCGTATCTAATATCGCCGACGCATCCGAGGGATGTAAAAAGGAAGTGAAGATACTTGGTAAAAAGCTCGGTACTGGCATTATCACTACGACCGAAGAAGGTGATATCGTTAAAGTTCTTGATGAAAAGCCTAAATTTGTAAGTGATATATATTTTTTTCTTCTAATTAATCTTTTAAAACACAAGTATTTAAAGTTATTTAAAGTTTAAAACATAGTATATCATCATAAATGTCATATTTATCGCTAATAATTTACAAATGATGACTGAAAGCGGACTCTTGGATAAAGATTCAATTAAGATTTAACGAGTGTTCTATTTTTCCAATGAGACATTTTTTTTTTTTAATTGCAGGAAAGCACGCTGGATCTCTGCGATAATGTTTTGCAACAATGTGCGACCATGTCGCCGAGACGGTTACATCGGCAACCACCGATGGAGAATGATGCGGATAACTTTTTGCTCCAAGTAAACACTTTTCACAATAATTATTATATGAGCGACGAAAAAGAGAATATTTCTCCGATATGCAGGCTGGCAGCCCCTGCTCGGATTTTCTGAATTTCGGTAATCGCCTTGCCGGTAAGGACTTGTCGCCCGATGGCCACATCGATAGAAGTCAAAAGGATGATCACGGGGACAGTTTTACATCCGGAGAAATGTTGGATCTGGATTGACGAAACGCGATAGTAGACGAAGTGGACTCTTATAGGAGTTATTCGTTGTTTTGTGTCACTATTCGTCTGGAAATGTTCCAGTGGAATTCGTGCGTTGCTTCGATTCTATTCGGTGCGTACAGAGAAGTGGAAGGTGATACACGAATGAAAATAATTAAATTATGCAATGAAAAAGCAGGTGCGTCTTTTTGGCATTTTTATAGTTTTTCGTTCTATAAAAGATTGCACTAATTTAAATCTACTATAAATCAAATTTTTATTTACGCATTTTTTTTGCAAATTTTATCGTTAAACAATAAGTGACATTACGTGGAAATTGTGCTATCCAATATTTTTGAGAACATACAATTGACTTGTGACTAACAGTTGAATGAAATATCTATCAAAAAATATGAATATTATATTTTTTAATAAATTGCAAATATATATCTTATGAAATATGCTTGTAAATCGAAATAACTAATATCTCAGATATTCAATTTCATTGATTTTTATATATGATTCTTGAATTACGCCATATTACTTTCGAGTTTTCTACATTGATTTATGTAATACGATTGTATAAATCTCTAGTATTTTATATTCAGATTTGAATGTTAAAAAATAAAGTGTATAAATAGAAGTCCCTTTTCCCGAGCTTGCCTTTTATTCGACAAAAACAAAGGATGGTTATATCCGTTAGCATGGGGGAGAAAAATCATCCCAGCATTGCTGTTTTTAATAAATACGTGGGATAGAGAGATACGAAAGACTGCGGTATCCCGATACGAAGGTTATTTAGATTTATTCGCGAATTCTTGACTCGGCAATATTTTCTCCGCGTACACGTGCCAATACCAATAGGTGGAGTGGTTAATACTGTCTGCCCTGGCATCCATCCTTGCTACTTGATAGTCAGCTCCCATTCGGAACCGCACCGTCTTATATAGTAACCCGTACAAGCAACCTGATTTCCGTAATTTGTAGAATTTAAAATTAACATGAAAAACAAATCAATTAGTGATTTATTGACAATAGACTCTTGTGCGCAAAATTGTTCATAGATATAATTAATATATTTTAATAGCGATATACTATGTAATTAAAAAAAAATAATATTTGATTGTATCTCTGAATAATCGCCAAATTTTGGTCCTTTTTTTTTATGTCACATTTCGTCGTGTGAAAATGTATGGTAAATTTATAAATCTACAAGGGCAGTAATATTGGTATTGGTACGTAAGCCTCGGTATATCTATCGAGTGATATCTTATGGTCGGACTTAGCATTTATCTTCACTACTTGATAGTCAGCTCGTAGAAACCTCTCTACATTTAGATAACGCACGAAAGACTAGTAATATAATATCTCGGGGAAGGCACAAGATCGAAACAAGCGTGATAAATTATGAAAGAAGTAATATTGCCTTTTCGTGTATCGATAAAGCAATGTAGCGTTTTCTGATGTAAAATGTTCGGCATCTTTTCTTTCGACGCGATCTCTTTGGTCAAGTTGAAATCGTTTTTTCTCCCTCAAAGATTTTATAGAATATTATTATCCATCATGGGGTAATATTGATCGACTATTATTATTGTTATATGATATGAGAGAGATTATTCATTTTCCATTCCAGGTATTTTTACTGAAACTCGATAAAAGGGACGTTATAAACTTAAATCAATTTTCTTCGTAAAATCTTTCTTCGTAAAATAGATAAAATTGGTGGGAGTAGCAAATTAATAAAATTCTGACGCAAATCCGACGGCGACACACTGCTGCTTACGAACGCGACGTCATGTGCGCGAGCAAACGTGTCGGAAAATTTACTTTCCTCCCGCAAAGCCGGCAACCCGTCGTCGTCGCAGCTCGCAAATACGCAAAAATTAAGTTGTAAAAGTCGCTCCGAATCGCTCGCGCTTTCCAGCCACGTCTGCCGCGAGGTAGAGCGAATCCCACGGAAATTCCATTCGTTCTTTCCTTTCCTCCTTCCCCCATCGTGTCGTCTCCTCCCGTCATTCCCAGGTCCTCCCTCTCGGGAGGGAATTCGCGCCTCTTCTCGGCTGCTTTTGCATCGAATTATTTAAAAATGCACCCGACGTACCGAGAAACATCTACTTAACTCGAAGGCACATCCCGCGAGGGGATGTTTCTAACGCGCCGGGAGTACCGTGAGAACAATGGCGTTAACAACGACTCGCTGTCGTTCGACGACACCTCACAAAAGACGAGGAGTTCCGAAGAAAAGCCGACTGGAATGTTTACAACTGTTCTTAATCGATGCTTCCTACGCCGGAGGATTTTCGTCTTTTGAGATCCGCGACGTTACTTTCGTAATATTATCGACTTCTTCATGCTTCCTCAGCAACGTGTAAAATTCTATTTTCCGGAAAAACGTATTCTAAGCGCGTGCGCGCGCGCGATTTATTATCGGATAATCATTTCCAATAAATCCATTTAGGGGTAACGATTTATCGGGCAAAAAGAGAGATCGGCGGGGCAGCGTCGCTGAGGGATAATTGAATTTGGCTCGGTGGGCTAATCGCGTTTTCGTAAAAGAACCGGGCGATGGGAACGGCCCGGAGGATGAGCATTCTTCTGTTTGCTTTATAACGTAATTGCGGCGAGAAAGTATTCTCGCGTTAGATCACTCGGCGCATTATGGCGCCGCGGCAAAGCCCTGTATAAGCGCCCGTCCTTTTCCACCGACGCGAGATTTCTCCCGTGGGTATAACTTTGGTGAGCGAAACGGCCCCGCGGATTATCTGAGGAAGTGCGAAGAGGCTTTTAACTCGGAATAATTTATTTAAAAGCCGAGGCCGAGGGGGAAGCTGGCCGCGAAAGGGGAATCTCCGAAGAAGCAGCCTTAATTAGCACGGACTTTCTTACCGCTGGCAGATTTCGCCTTGATTTTCGCAGATGAAAACCGAGCGATCCGCCCTTCCTTCTTCCCCGCACCTTTTTCCCTTCACCAACCTTTCCTCCCTTTTTTCCTTCCTCCCTTTTTTCCTTCCTTCGCCTACCTCCTCGTATTTCTATCGATACCGTGCGTGCCTCGTTCCACTCAAACGCGTTTGACAATTCGCGACGGAAGAAAAATCCACGTGTTGATTAAATCCCACAAGATTAAGATTGGCGATGCTCAGTCGAACGCGAGATTTAATGTACGGCAGACAAAGTCGAGGTGTAAGTGTAATATGATTTCACTCGATTCCCCGCGAACTTTTTACGTAAAAAAAAAAAAAAAAAAAGAAAAACTATTCCGCATTTATCGCATTAACCGCGGAATCGATTTTGGCCTGATGAAGATTTGATGAAAGTTGTAATCAGAAAGGACTGTTTAACATTGCAGATGAAAAAGTTCAGTTTTTGTAAGTTAAGATTCAAGAGGTGGATAGTATAAGGGTCTTTCTCTCTCTCTCTCTCTCTCTCTCTCTCTCTCTCTCTCTTTCTCTCCCCTCCCACGGTTAATCTCTAGATTTTACTTCGAGAGAAATTTTATTTAACTTCAACGTACAAAAACGCACGACATTAAAAATTCAGAATCCGCAAGTAGTTCTTCCGTCAGTTTTAAAAGTCATTTTATTATATGCGGATTTCATGGATTAGATACCGTTCTCGCTCGCATTTTCACGTTTCGCATTTTTTTCGGGGGGGGGGGAGGCTGGGATGGATGGGGGATGGATGATTCAAAGAGAAGCCCGTCGCAAAAAAGGCTAAACGTGACGTCTGTTGCGCAAGTCTGACGACAACTATTCTTCCTAACAAAGTCAATTGACGTAGGAGCTGCCGTAATGCCGCTGCCGCCTACTTTGGAAAATTTACTTTGAATTTCGCTCCCTCTACGCGAGCTTTTCCTTTCTACTTTCTACTACGGGACATTACGTCGTTCCCATCGTCCGCTCGTGCTGCTCGTGCCCTCGCGAATTACCTCGTCAGGTATTCAGCCCTCATACACAGCCATTTCGCAAATTCGATCTTCCTCGGTGTGCGAGACGCGCGACAAGACCCCTTCGCATTTCGAGCCGCTCGACGGAAGAAAGGAGAAAGAGACGAGCGCGAGTCAGCCGGCGAGTCAGTCGCCATAGTGGCGTAACGTTAAATTAATACCGACTTGCGACATATAAAACTGCGCCCGTCGGTTGATTACCACTGCGCTCTTGGAACGTCGGAGGCTTGATATAAAAGAGATTATACGTGCTAAAAATGATGATATAAAATAGATATTACGTGCTAAAACTTCGTGCTAAGGATCTTGAGATAAACTACTTCCTCAAATGTTTCTTCCTTTTAATTTCACAATGGAATAAATCTATTATTTTCTCTAATATATTTTTTACACTCTGTGATATATCTATCACTAACATTTCCATTCGATAAAAAATTTTTCATATATGTTATATATAATTACATATACGGCGTCATATGTTTATATATATAAAATAAAAATATATAATATATGAAGTGGTGATATATGATTATATATATATATAAATATATATATATATATATATATATATATATATATATATATACATGGCATGTCTAGGATATTTTTTTTAGAGGAAGAGGTTTATATCAATTCTTAATATATAAACAGCAATTTTTTGCATTAATGAAGTGCTTTCTTGAATATTTTAGAACTTAGAATATCTCTTTATTTCTGATTTTGAATGAGAAAAATATTAGGTTTTATAAATCATATTTTTTTTCTGAAAAAATATAAACAAAATTATTAAAATGTATAGATCTTTAATATTGCTATTGTTATTATTATATATAAATTCTGATTATTTTTTTAGAAAAAAGAATTTAAAAATAAATTTAAACAAAAACATAGGAAAGGCTACTGTATGAGAAACATTGCTAAATATTATTAAAAATGTGTAAAATAAAATAAAAAGAAAAAGAGAAATTATGAAAAGATAAATAAGATCATTCAATAAAGTTTACAAAAAATAAACAATAACATAAATAAACAATGCAACTTTTTTTTCTTATACGATTCTTTTTTTAAATCATACAAAATAGCACTATTTGTGTTTTGTAAATTAAATCTTGGCCAGGGGTATCGACTTCGATTGCGAATGCAAAACGTATATTCTGATTTTCGATTAAAAAATCTTGCACATTTATTTCATATGTCGAACACTATCAAAACTCTAACGGAAACTATTTATATAATTGTAACGGGGAAAAAATAACATTTTATATGATAACAAAAAATTTATTCAGAGTCAAAAGTTTGTATTTTAAGTATTTTAAAATTAAAAATAAAAAAATGAATAAGAAATTTCGGACGATTAAAGGATTTGAATTCCCCAAACCATTCTGCCTGCACACGCTCATAATTATATATAAATATATGTATTAATATATAACTATATATAATCATACGTAATTATATATTATTATACTATTTAATTATATATTATACATAATTATTATTATTATGGATCTATTCTATAATTATATATAGAAATTATATATAGAAGAATTATATATAGAAATTTTTATCGAGTAAAGTTTTTTAGAAAGAAATATTCTTTATTTTTTTTCTGTAGAAGAAAATTATTCCTTTTTATCTCCTAATTCATTCAATGAATAAAACTCACCGATGAAAAATATCGGGATCGAAGTGATAGAGTTACGAAGTGATGGAGAACGCTGCGCGTTTACTATTGGATTAGTCGCACGTGCACATTGTATTATACTACTAAAAATCGTTAGGAAGAATTGTACGGAGACGAAAGGAGACAGGGAATCGTTCAGTCGAGCAGAAATTTTCCCAGGATGCTGCCTTTTGTTTTAAAAGGCGGGAGACGCGAACCTGATCTGACCCAATCTGATTTCAGTCTACTCCAAGAACTATCGTGCAGACATAAGGTTTCTTCGCTACGACAGAATAAAAGGAGCATGAGGGAAAAGAAAGAGAGAGAGAGAGGGGGGGGAGGAGAGGGGGAGAGAGAGAGAGAGAGAGAGAGAGAGAGAGAGAGAGAGAGAGAGAGAGAGAGAGAGAGAGAGAGAGAGAGAGAGAGAGAGAGAGAGAGAGAGAGAGAGAGAGCGGAAGAGTGGACCGGAAATGAAGCTGCAACCTTGCTACGACAAATGTTCGCCGTCATTGGCGATAGGGAGTATCTTTTATTGGATTCGATAATTCTCCACTTTTGAAGGATCGATAAAAATAAATATGACGTAAAATAACGCGCGGTTTTTTCCAACTATATTTTTGTTTGAGAAATGGTATTGCTAAACTTGCTCGGATTACGCGTGAATTATGTACGAATATTTCGAATATCTCGAATATCGTTCTGTCGGAAGATGATAACAATCTTTTCTTGAAGGAAATATTATTGCCGTGCTCTTTAAATATTCATCTCTTTGTTAATTTTGCTGACGTTTGATTATACAGTGAATTAAATTCAGGCATTCAGCGGTTTCTCGATTATCATATTTCCCATTTAATATTCCTTACTTCAGTCCTCGTAGAATTTAGATAGAATTTGTCAAATGGATGTTGACGCTTCTTCATTTGGTTCTTATACCGGCTGACCACGGACATTTCTTATTACTCACAATGAAAACTCACTAGAACACGACTCTTTTTGCTGATAACAGAAAACTCAATTTTCTTGAATATTCAATGTTCTTGATTTTGTCGTTACATATACATCACTTTAGGTAAAGAAGCAATAAAAATTCATATTTTTCTACGAGTTGTGTATGGTAAAGATTTCGAAATAATTATCGTAAAATATTTCTGATAGAACGTAATAAATTAAATGCAATTAATTAATGCTATTTGTGTTCCATTTGTCGGTTAATTAAAATTCGATAATATGTCGAGTTACTTTGCCGCTCAGAGGAAATCAGAGATCAATTCTTTTACCAAAAAAAAAAAAATGTAACGTAAAATGTAAGAGGAAGAGTATCGAGCATCGATGTCTCTATCTTTCATCTGGCTCTTTTACATTCTTAAAGCCTCGAAAGTTTTATACGCCTCGATTATAGCGTGCCAGCGGCCTCTCGGCTATCTTGACTCTCGTTGCAGCCTTTTGTGAGGAATATCCGATATATCACGGCGATTCTGCTCAAGCGGCTCTTTACGAGCGCCGCAAAAAAATTTATGGCTCCAAGATGGAATTGGATCGTGCAGTAAGCGTCCGTCGAATGCTGATTACGCATTGCGTTACTTTCGCACACAGTGTCAAGTTCAATCTACGGAAAGAGATACTTTACTCAAAAATACACGCGAGAGTCGCGGTATTTTTCTCGATAATTTTTTTTTTTTTTTTTTTTCACTTCCATTTCGAATTTCACTTTGACAACTCCTGAGATACTCTCGATTGATCCTTCTTCTTCCTATTATGCTTGTTTGTAGTTACGTTCAGGAATCCAATCGTTTTATTAACATCTTATCAACTTTTGATAAAGGGTTACGATGAAGTTTCTGATTTCCCACTTTTCTATGATTTTTATACCTCGGACAACTTTAAGGTGGCTCTATCTTTGTTAATTAAATTTAATTGCTGTAACAATATTTATGTAATATTACTTAATTTCTTTCGATTTATTTTGTTTTTAATAATTATTAAAAACTTAAGAATTATTAGTTATTATTAATACTTATTAATAATTAGTTTGTTTTTTATTTTATGTTTTACGCACTGATGATGATATTGAAGGTCGAAACGTTTGACAATTAGGATGTTTTTTTTTTGTAAAAGTTATTTGTTAAAAATATCTCTAGCAATTACTTAGCTTTGATTCGTATAGTCCATTATCTGTATTCTCGATTTAATTTTTTTTCTCGAGTGTTTCGAGTGAAGTGTGTTTTATGTTTCTTTGGCGAGAAAGAAAAGGCGAAATAAATACATACTCATTTCTATCTGATTAGGCAACATAATCGCTAAAAGCAAAGTAGGTATCATTAAAATTCCATAAAGTGAGGTGATAAGGCCGCGCAGAAATGAAATCTGCACGAAATCTCCCGATGCGCGGCAAATAAAACTACTGGGCGAGGAAGTACCGATAAAATATTCGGAATTATCGAATACCCCCTCCCCTCCCTCGGTTTCGATTCGGGGGTATGAATCTTGGATATTGCTACGGCCCGCCGGGACAATATTATCGAGTAGTTAAATTCAACGGTACAATATATTTCGAGCCAGCCAGCGGCTATTAAGCCCGCGCCGAGCGCGGTGCCGCGGGGCGAATTAATTAATAAAACCCGTTGTTCATTAACTAATTGACCATCGGGCAAAGAGCCTCGCCGAGAGATCTCGTTCCTGACGCGACATTACTATACCCCGACGTGTGTAACACGCGTGATTTAATCATCGCAAGGAAAGTGTCGCGGATCGCGCATCGCGCATATCACAACTCCTTATTCCACGACGTTAAAAATAAAATAAAAGCCTATTTTTATGTTCTATCGCGTGCCTCGCGAGATGTAAAGATAATATACGAACTCACGTGTAAAAGGGGCAAAGCTACATAAGTTCCGCGACAAGAAGTATCACACGAGTATCTTTGTATGAAAATTAAAAAAAAAAAAGAAATATATGTAAATTAGCGAGAGGCCTGTCGTGTTCAGCGTAAAATATTTATATGCGGTTTATTTAAGTGGTCTTTCAAATTTATTTGTAAATGAAAAAAAAAAAAGAAAATTCGTTACTTTCTTATTAAGATTCAACGCGACGTTGTCTGTTAGACACGCTGTTAAGCACGCTACTTATTCGTTTTGGGAACACGTCACGCGCGCTATTTTGGGTCACGAGGTTTTCACGGGAATTATCAGCAGCGACAAGCCGTTTCGCGTCACCACGGAAGAACATTTATATGGTTGTAAGTGGAAAGCCCGCTAACGATCTGCAAACCAATATGTGTAATAGCGCCGGGGCCAGTTGCCGGGACCGTTTCCGCTTTTCAAACATGTTCCGAAACGCAACGGAGCTATCCAATAACATTTACACTCTGCTCATGTGATTGCTCAAGATTTCCAAACTTCGCTAAATACCATCGCGAGGCAGAGCTTCCGTTCCGCAGAGGGGCGACTTTAAACCTCTCTCGTCTCTCTTTCTCTCTCTCTCTCTCTCTCACTCACTCTCTCCATTTAGCCTTGTTTGTCAAATTTGAATTGTATGAATAAATTAAGCGCGCGTTAAAAGCGACTCAAGCAGTTCAATTCGACGACGTTTGAATTTCGCGATCGAGAAAACGCCAGAGATATAATTTCTGCATTTTGCACGCGCGTGTAACAAAGCGCCAAATGCGAAATTGATTTACGGGATAAAATCGAAAATCGGGACGCGTAAATTCGACGAAATAAATAAATCCACAAAAGCAATGTTTAATTCGTCGCTTATTCGCATCGACGGTCAATATATATCAATCTATATATATATATATATATATATATATATCGCGTTCGAACGAACTCGGAAAATTATTAATAGTGATAATCCGGGGGTGTGCGTGTACGTCGCCAGATGGTGAGTTTAATAAGTCAAATTAAATTGGATTAAGAGGAGCTATCCGCACGATGCAGGGTTGAGGATTTTGAATATTATATCAGGAATTTTCTGCAGATCTCTGTGCGGGGGCGGCTATGTAGTAGTCCAGCTACACCGGCCGAAACGGAATGAAATCACAATCTTCAAGAACAAAAGATTATTTCCTCCACAATTGTTACAGCTTCCTTCTAACACGTTTCTAATTAATATACTGACATCTTTTTATTAAACTTTGTATTTAAACGAAGAGATCATTTTATGCCAATTTTAATACCCGTCCCCCCACTTTTTTTTAAAAAAGCCTTGTTGCAACTAGGAATACTTTTTCGATAATCGAATGATTTATTTTTTTGGCATTTGGAAGAATAATTATCGGATAAAAATTATTAAATTGGTAGGATTATAACGTATACGTTAGGTAATATCTACGGTAAGCGGAGTAAAATGAATTTATCAATTCTGTTTTTTTTTTTTTTTTTTTTTTTTACCAACATCATTATTTAATATTAATTTTTTGATGGGAGAAAGATTAAAGAGAAGTTTATTTCAGAAAATTCTTTATGTGCTTAAATAATATCTGCTCCCTCGATCTATATATATATATATCGAGTTCTATAAATATTCAAAATATTTCTGCATGCGCGTAACTCGTAAATATTTTTGAATATAAATCGTAAATGCAGTATTAATTAATTGCGCAAGATTAGGTTGTTTGAGATAAAATGAGTTGACTGTAACATGTGATAATATGCATTCTCTTATTTATTATTAATAATGCGTATTTTGGAGGCATGAAAATAGAGCATGATGACACATGGCCGCGCTGTTATGTATGCGTGTGCACTTTCAGAAGCAGGCATGTAAAACGCGTGCAAACGCGTTGCATATTGTAACGTGGGCGCGTTTACACGGGCAGGGTACAAAATCCTGAAAGCGTAAATTAATTTCATCCATCCCCTCATTATCGACGAGAATCTGCGAGCGAGAGCATAATTTCGCAATTAATATTTACCTTTTTTGCCTCTAATTATATTACGATTTCGTTTCGGTCGCGTATCGCGGAAATTCACACTTCGATAAACCTGTGATACACGTACAACGTATCAATTTCGCAAAAATTAGCTTGTTCGGTTAGTCGAAATTGGAAAAAAAGGAAGGAGACTCATCAATTGGCGTGTTTTCGTTAATTGAATTTTTAGCCGCTTCATTATCAGCGCCAGTTGCTCGCCCGTTGATATTTTTTTCCAATCGCGCTCGTCCGCCCGCGTTTTTCTTCGTTTTATTTTATTTTATTTTTTACTTTTTTTTTTTATTTTTTTTTTTCCACTGTAAACGAACGCGCGCGGTCAGTAATTAAAACATAGAAAGTGGATACGAGTGGAGAATCGCAAGAGGCCCGTGGCCAATGAAATAAAGATATATGAGAGAAAATGTCCGATACCTCTGCATTAATCTCGATTACCTGTCTGTCGGACCTGTCTGTGTTCAAGTATTTTGGAATGTTTCGAAATGAATAATTGTTTGTTTATTAGAAATAATTAGGACACTTGTGAATTTTTAAAACGGAGTTGCCTTTCGCAAATAGCGATCCTAATTCGATTGTCAATAATCATTCTCGATTAAAATATGTGTGTCAAAATCCTCAAGTTTTTTTTTTTTTTTTTTCAGTTTCTTCATTTTGCGACTTTTTAGATTTAACGTTGAATAATTCAACGGCATAATAACGTAATTTAATAATACTTATCGTTCAATGTGAAATCAAACTATCGAATCATCGCGCAATAATTGATCGATGTGTTTGGACAAAAGAAATTTCATTGTAAGGGAAATACGATACACGTTTTCCCGAATTGAGCAATCACCGTAATGTGCGTTACACCATAGACATTGCACAAATACGATGTTAACGCAATGTTGTGTTACGCCGAAGCGGTGCGGCGAATCGTGGCGGCGAAAGCGACGAGAGTCATGCGAATTTATTTTTGCTCAGCCCTCAAATCGATGATCCTTCTCTCATCTCGCCCCCCGTCGATTTCTCCCGCGAGAAATCGATTATCGGGGAAATCGCGCGACGGTGGATTTTTACGCGGAAATATCGCGCGCGGTGTCGTTCGAAGCGCCGTGTGCTCGAATGTGTGAAATTCGCCGGCGGTACGAACAAGGGTGAGATCTCGAGGGCGGCTTGCGGCCGACCCTAGTTTCGATCGTAATCGCGCAACGATACGCCACGGTTGTCCGACCATATCAATCACATCAGAAGCGGCCCAGTCGATTCCGCGCGTTACCACAATAGTGTTTCCACGGGATTATTGCCACGTTATGTCGGTGTGCGCGAATAACACCCGACGCATTTTGACGATACACTTTACTCGCGGCCTGCATGTTCCACAGTAATCCCCCTCGTACCCCCCCCCCTCCCCCGTAACCCATCTTGGGCTTCTCTCTCTCTCTCTCTCTCTCTCTCTCGCACATCGAATAAATAAGTAAATCGCCCATAGGGTTGATTTGACGCCAGGTGTTACTTTTGCCACGCGTTCCTTTAGAAATATCTACGATGATTTCGCCGGATGATTTCCTCTGTCTTGATATTTTTTATTTTCCTTTTTTCGTCAAATTATTTTCAACTAATGACCGTTAATCTTTTCAGTTTCACGTTATGAATGTATAATGATTCAGAAATGATTGATAATGATGATTCATAATGATTCAGAATGTATAATGTTTGTATTAATTTTACAAATTTTCGTATTCGCGAGATGGTGGAAGAGGATTTCCCCTATTGAAAGAGGGGTGGAAAATCTCCGTTGAAAAAAAAAAAAGGGTAGAAGAAGATCTCTTGTTGAAAAATTCCAAAACTTCGAACGGCGAAGCCCCCGTCCATCTTAAATTCTTTACGATGCGAAATAACTTATAACAACGTCGTGGATAAAACACTTCTTCTTTCACCATCCCCTTTCTGCCTGCGCTCGATCGTTGGAATTATTGACGAGCCGCGGATTATATTGAAGGTATGAAAGGGACGAAGACGCTAGGAAAAGGAACGCGTATCCGCGCGGGCAGAGGGGGGGGAGGGGAGCGAAAAAAGGTGCGCCCTTAAAAAATAAACGAGTAAAGACGAGGAGAAAAGGAGGAAGGACGACGCGCACACGCGCGCGCCGATAGAAATGGCGACTGCTTGATACACCGTGCACATCGGATAAATTTTCAATCGGACAAATTCTGAAAGGGTCGCACCCTTCCCCTCCTCTCCGCCTCCTCTCGGTCCCTCGCCAACCCCTGCACACGACCAAGCAAGTTTAAAAATCGATGCAGTCTCGAGGAACCTTCTTCGCCTTCTTCCTCTTGCGTTTCCTTTTCTCTCTCTCTCTCTCTCTCTCTCTCTCTCTCTCTCTCTCTCTCTCGTTTCGATCTCGCGGAGGAGTAAAACCACCCTTGCTTTCCTTTATCGGATCTCCTTTTCTTCGCTTCGTGAATAGGAAAAAAACGTATACCGGCCAAAGATGGTCAGATACGCGTACGAGATAGGCGATATAAACTACAGTTGCGATAAGCATGCCCTCCTCGTCGCTTCAATGGAATTTTTGGTAAACACGATTGGAATTTAGATGCGTATAAAGTTTTCGCTCTCACCTTCATTTTTGCCGGTTTCGGAGGGACGCTTTGATCTCTTCCTCCCTTCCCCGTATGAACCTTAATTTACGTAGCGTGAATTAGATGTTAATAATTAATTTATATAAGTCATAACTCTCGCTATGGGAATTAACAATTCGTTCTGTGGAACTTCCAGCTACACTCGCTATCTCTACAGACCGCGCGGAAGTGCGCGCGTATTATTTTTACCGTCCGTTGCCTCGCGGCCTGGATCTGTATTTTTAATGCCTTCCGGGGGGTACCTTTGGGGGATTTTCCAGTTTGATACATCGCATATGCGCCGCCGAGATCACGAGCCGCAGAATTGCAAATCGAAAATACGTATCCATTTTTTTCTCCGTGCCTTGCCTCGCTCTGGTCCGTACGTGTATCCCTATGTGTGCACGCGCGCGCGCGCGCGCGCGTGTGTGTGTGTGTGTGTGTGTGTGTGTGTGTGTGCACGTGCGCTAAGACGAAGCCCGGAGTATTGAATGTAGTTCGGGGCGCCGAAATTCCGAATGCGGGCCACGTAGACGCTAAAACGCCCCCATGATTCAATTCGCATCAGCCATCCTCCCTCGCCCTCCGTCGCGTCCCGTTCTTTCGATCCTCTCCCCCTCCCCCCTCTCTCCGCCGATCGTTTTCCTCCGCAACCGCCTCTCCGGCGCGCATCTCCGGGAAAGCTCGCGAGTTTCATCCCCGGCGCGAAGACATTCCCGAGCGTGTCAACCCGCTACTTACCCGCGATTGTCTGCTCTCACCCTGCCACACGGCTCTCCTTTCGCCTCCTTCGCGGCGGGAATTTTCCTTTTATGGCCCTTCGCGCGGGGATGCAATTTCTATTTTAGGAGCACCGATCGAATGCATTTAGGCGCCGCGCCGCGCCGCGCCGGAGCCGAGAGGGTGAGCGAGCGCGGGCCAAAAGGGGATGGTGTGTGTGTGTGTGTGTGTGTGTGTGTGTGTGTGTGTGTGTGTGTGTGTGTGTGTGTGTGTGTGTGTGTGTGTGTGTGTGTATGCGCGCGCGAGAGAGAGAGAGAGGACTCACTTCAACTTTCGAGGATCGATATGCGGCAACTCGGACTCGTAAACTATCGCGTATCTACACAGGCGTGCGGCCCTGACACTTTGAAGCCACTCGAAGAAAAGAGGCTTGGAAGCGATGGCGCGCACAACGAATGCGGAGTGACTTAACTCAAACTAAAAATAAGTCGTCGAAAAACGGAAGTTCTTTGCTTGATACATTTATAACTTTACCTCTAGTTCGATACAATCGCAGTATAATTAAATGAAATTAAAATTTTATTAGGGCAAAAAATTTTTCAAATGATGAGCTTCTATTTGAAGATTAGTTCGCAGGAAGCCCGTTATTCTTAAAAGTTTACAATTCAAACGCTATTAATAATGCTGTTAAATAAAAATCATTTGCATATTATTACGAGGACGCTTCCATTTTCCATTAATCTGTGTGATTTATTTTTTAACATAACGTCTCTCTAAATGTATGATAATATACAGGATATCTCAGGTTTTAATGATCAAATTTTATTAATGTATTTTATGGGTCTAAATAAGAAAAAAATATTATATAAACATAGGTCGTTTACAGCTTTATTCGAAAGTTATGACAAAAATACGAAATACGAAATACGAAAGAAATGTTAATTTTTGATTAAATGTTCACCGTTTTTGATGAATACAAGATTGACAGCGGTCAAAAATCGAATTTATTACTCTACGAATTTCATTTTTATTTTGTTTTATTTCATTGAACGTATCATTAATTTTTCATACCAATTCATTTATTATACGAATCCGTTACATTTTGAAATGGAGTATTAATTAATTCCGGAAATGTTAAAAGTATCATGTTTTTGACGATTTCAGAGTAAGTAAACACAGCTTAGATAAACAGATGTGAACAAATGTAAACATTGATTTATTCCTACATTATTTCGCAATAACCAAAAATTAACATTTCTCTCATTTTTGTTATAACTTTTATAAATAACTTTTATGTTATAACTTTTATAAAGGTATAAACTATCTATGTTTATATAATATTTTTTTTTATTTAAGTCCATAGAATATACTGACAAAGTGTGGCCATTAAAATCAGGGACACTCTATATATATTAAATGTTATATATTGTTATAATATTGACTTTGCTTTTACTTCCTAAATGTGAAAAGGTGAATTTTTCGTTCGCATTGCGTTATATTTGACGTTACGACACAAGATACTAGCAGAATAATTACATTTTAAGTATTCGCAACGTGCACGGGCAAACAAAAAATTAGTGCTCGTATACCAGTGACATGGTTAGTTAATTAATTGGGAAAACGATCAATTTGATAATTAATGAATCGAAACTCGATTGAATCGATAACGATGAAGTTACAGAGATGCGACATACGTTAATTCTATATGGAAATTGGACGTAATTAAACGAACTAATATATGGGTCATCAAAATTGGTGGAATCGCGTAACGTTACTCATCTGTACACAGGCAAAATCAGGTATTCGGATGAACGTTGATGAAAAAAATTCCGTCTGATAATATATTCACCGCTCGTCGAAACATTATGTCGTTAATGCAAAGAAATTTCTCATTTCGAGTTAATGGATGTGACACGCGCGTAATATAATGCGCGAGATTTCTATTTGCCGGAATAATCAGGGTGAAATGTAATTCAAATCGTATATACGCGGGGACGAACGTTACATACAGATACGTTATATATTCGGCTCGAAAAATATTACGATAAACGACACACCGCGTTGTGAAGAAACGAATGAATTAGCTTCCATTTTCGCGCGTGAACCGCCATGTACGATAGGGGGTGGGGGAAAAAAAAGGGAAGTAGCATACGCGTACGGAATACACGTGCCGACCGGGTATATATATATATATATATATATATATATATATATATATATATGAAACTCATCGTTTCCAAGCTATTTCGCAAGTTCGCCCAATCGTAGAACTATTTTGTTGTACGTGGCCGGGTTCGGAATGAAATTTTCCTTACTCTCTGGCGCTTGTCAAAATGCTCGAAATTGTTAAAATGGGGAGGGTTTACACGCTAAGTCGACGACGGTGTTTACGAAAGGGGTGCTTTCTCCCTGTGTCGCGCGCGAGAGAAACTTTTGCTCCGAGATCTTACCATTGGTATTTCTTTTTTTTTTTTTTTTTTTTTTTTCATCGATACTTTAACATCAAAAAAATCGCGATAATTCAACGCGTTTTCGCGTTGTGATTAATTCGGAAACGCGGTATGCAAAATTTATCTGTCGAAATTGTTCGAGAATTGCCACAATAGATCGCTCGTATCAAGACTCTAACACCAGACGGCCCGTGTTATTTTGTGGTCGCAACGTAAATATTATTTTTCGCGGAATTCGAGGTAGCAAAACATATTTTCGAAAAAAAGAGTGCCGCGCGAAATTTATTCGGCAGCGCTGGAAATCTGAAGTGTTTTCTTTATGCAAACGTCGCGTGATGGGCGAAATGGCTTGAAATACGAGACTGAGTTCGAGTACGGGAAGAAGCAGTCGAAACAGGGGTAGTTATTAATAAGCAAACAAATGTTAAAGGGGGTAATATCGAAAATTGGCAAATGTGCATACAAGGGCTACTTTGCGTCGGGCGGCATGGAATTTCCGCAGCACAGCAATTTGCAGAGTCGCGAAGGGGGGTGAGAACGAGGGATGACGATGGAGCGGGTCGAGATCGGAGGTGATACGAATTGATTCGTAAGGAGACGAATGAAAAGCTCAATGAGGTCTCGTGAAAGGGATGAAACGCAAACTTTTCAGCGACCCGATGTAGAGGGCGCGATTTCTTTCGGACTTTCCTCTCTTCCTCCTTCTTTACGGCCATTTCAACCCTTTTGCGTGAACGAACGCTTCCGGATAGACTCCCTGAAAAGGGCAACGATATTTTCTGACTTTCCTCCGTAGCCGCGCTACCTGCATATTAAAATCTCGTTAACGCCGTCGCGAAAAATTATCTTACGCTCTCCTTTTTTTTCTTCTCGCCGACTTTAATGCGTAGCCGCCGGGTAAGCTGTAATCGATGCCAGAAAAGAAAAGCAACCCGCACTTTCCTTTGCCATACTTCAACAAGTGTGCGAAATTGATCGCGAGTTTATAGAGAAAGAGAAAATTGGAATAATTACATTTATAAAAAAATTATGACTATTCTTTTTTAAAAGTCAGAGTAATGAAAAGTCGCGGAGCATTAATCTCGCCTAATTGGCGAAAATGCGTTTCCCAAGGATGACGTTTGTTGAGTCGCACATACGAAAAATCTGGATTAATTTAAAGACGCGTGTGTGCCGCCATTGTATATATTTCATAAAATTGTCAACAAGAGACGCACGTTTCATTTATTTTATATAATATTAATATAACATAATATATAGTATTTTATCAAGCTACAGATATCTCATGAATTTCTTTACTCCACATTGTTACACCATCCTGTAACAAAGATACAAACGGTAAACATATTATATATATATATATATATATATATATATATATGTGCAGGCAAACTCGGGCGAGTAACGTCCGCTAATGCTACCGCGATCCGTCGAAGGGCTGCTTGTCAATTGATAAGGACGACCGATCAAAATTAATGCGGCCTCGTCGTTAACGAGGGCGGCGTCGAACTTTCGCCGAGGTTCCATTCGTCTCTTTCGCAGGGATCGGACTTGGCGAAGCCCAGTCCGGCGAAGCCCAGGTTTGGCGAGACCCTGCGCGATGGCCCTACCGCGGGAATATCCGGACGTTTGTCAAACGTTTTCTTGCCACGACTTGTCGGAATCGGCCCCGACAAATTGGCTGGCGCGGCAAAAAGCAATACCGAGCTTTCGGCGTGTCTGTATATGTCTCACGTTGGCTTGGTCGGTCGGTCGGTCGGTCGGCTGTTACGGAGGGCGAATCCCTTTCGTCGCTTTTTGCACGTGCTGCCCCGGCAAACTCTCGCGCGGCAGCTCGCGCGCAAGATTTCTCTATTACGCGTAATGAAACGATGCGGTTACGTCGCGAAAACACGACGGCGGGACGGGTTAAACGGGATAATTCATAGCCGCCGCCGCCGCCGCCGCCGCCGCCGCCGCCGTCGGAGAATAGACGAGTTCCAGTTGTTTTGATACGGAACGGTGGAAAGCTTGCCGAGAAGTTAAACGCAATTACAGTCACGATTATGTTCTCTTATGATATGACGGCAAACATTTGGCGACCTGACTTTCCAAAGGGATATCACGGGATCAAAGAAAGCTACGCTCTCGAAATCTAGCACTGGACAAATATTATTTGACTAAAAATGTTTCTTCTCAAAATATATACGGAAATCTCTCTGTATCAATTGCGGTTTAATGAGCTGAGAATAGAGAAGTAAGAGGTAATAAATTTTTGAAATGTATATAATTGCGCTTTTGATAAATTTATCCGGAATTTATCCGTGACTCTTTAATTTATTAATATCTATAAAAGTGCATGTAATTTGTATAATCTTTTTCCGTCTTTTAAAATTTATACATCTATATTGGACATTATTCTCGAATGTTCTAACGTAAAATTAACTAAAAATCTATTTACAGGTAATATTTTGAGATATAGGTCTTCTGTCGATCATCGTAAAATAGATTTAAATTGTAACATATATTAGGAAACCTACATTACATTAAATTTATAAATTATGAATTTTTGAAAGAAAATTTTCAATAATATATATATATATATATATTTTTTTTTTTAAATAATTAATATTCTATATAAATTTATACATTGACAGTTTAAAATTTATTACTTAAATAATTTTTAACTTTAAGAAAAAAGAGGAAATTTTAATATTACGAACTTTTAAAAGAGAGAAAATATTGTTATCGTTACATATTATTTTTTAATACACACTAGAACATAACAGGCGCGCGTTACACGCGCGTCACTAAGCTTTTCATATTATATATTTTTATATTATTCGTTGATGGTAGCGACGTACTGTCGTGATGAAAAATAGAAACTCATTCATCCTTGTTCATCTTATCTTTGTTCAAAACCGATTCAAAATTTCATTCGCTACTAATCTCGCCCGCCTTTTACAAATTGTCATTTGTAAATTGACAGAAAATTCACGAAATTAGCGCAGCAAAAGAAGCAATCAGCAATCATCGCGGAAGAGCGGCAACAATAAACTTCGAGAAATGCGAGTAATCGACTTAACATCTCTTTTTTTTATAAAGGATTAGCAACAATTTAATTAGCGATAAATCAAAGATATTTGATTGCAAAGAAAACTTGAATTTCGATTTTGTGATTATAAAGAACAGAGTCGAGTTTTTTAATTTTGATTGTCAGGTATCAATCGGCGGTCGCCCTGAGAGTAGAAGCCAAACTAAAAGTAGGACGATCTTATGAAAGCGGGGGAACTATGCTCATAAAAGTCGACTTCGAACTTTACATCCGAGATCGGCACGAGTTCGGTTTGACACATCACAGGAAAGTTATAATTCGGCTTCAATTTGGCACATTTGACTGAAGAAGTTCGGAACCTCGCTTCCCCGGAACTTTATATTCACGGTCGATAGGGATAAAATATATGCGTTTACCGGCGAATGTTTGAATTAATAATTTTCGTCGCCTTGTAACCGATCGACCCTTAGTACTAAGTATCGGAAAAGTTTATTATCGATCCTTTGCCGTAATTTGGATTTTTGCCGTTTTAGGTATCGGAACGCACGCATCCACCGGTGTCGTTCGAGGACGAATCACCGCGCATTACAACTCCTCTTCTTTCCGGGGATCTTATTAATCGAAAAGCTCGCGCGCATCGTCCCGTCCTCTCGTGAAATCCATCACGAGAAAATCTCTTCTCGCCTAGTTTCTAGTTAGGTAATTGTTGGGTAATACCTTAAGTGTCAGGAGCAGGAACGTTTTACCGACGGCTTATTCCCGGCCGCTCCATTTATTACGACCGCAAATTTATCACGGTTGCGAATTTGTCGCTGCGGCGACAATTTCGGAACGTCCGCCCGACGTCCGCGCGATTTCTGCCGATGGGTTCGCCGCACCGAGCGTGCCCTCCTGGCCTCTTGCAGGAGAAGAGAGAGAGAGAGAGAAAGAGAGGGAGGAAGGAAGGGAGGGAGGGATGGAGAGAGGGAGGGAGGGAGGGAGGGAGAGGTCATGTGTGTGTATTATGTCGTGGCGCACGTGCGGCGATTGCGAAACGCGGACGAGGCTTAATAATGGTGGAAACTCGCGACCTAACATTCCAACGTGACCGCCGGTATACGCGGTTAGCACACCTGAGGGATTTTGAGTTATGACCGGAAACGACAGCGGCGGCGACGGCGGCGGCGGTGGCGGCGGCGGCGGTGGTGGTCAGGCAGACGCAGGAGGTGACGCAGGTGAAACGAAGGGTCGTAGGGGTGCGACACGAGGGACCGGTGAATGGGATGGCGAGGCCGCGCTTTGGGATTGCGGAGAGAGAAAGAAAGAGAAAGGGGGGAGGGGGGAGAGAGAGAGAGAGAGAGAGCAGATCGAGGACGTAACGTGGTGACGCGCAACGTCCGTGTCGCTTGCGAGAGCTGGCATTAATTATTTCATATCCAGAACTCAATTTCCCGTCCGACTGGAGTGGAGTCAATTCTGTCCTTCGTTGGCCCGGAGTGGATCACAAAGAGATATTAACATCGGAATGTGTATGTGAGCTACCGGTCGCTCAAAGTGAGTCCTTGAGTAAAAAGAGAAATATGTAGGAACGTGAATTATTCAATATCGGATTCGACGTCGACTCCCCCTCGCGGAGTGGATGCGTGTATTACGATTAAGTATAATAAGTTATACCGTAATCGAAAATTTCAGTGTAATCGCATCGCTCTATATATATATATATATATATATATATATATATATTTGTAAAATGCCGGACGTTCTCGTTTGTACGGAGAATTAGCGGGCGTTCTAATGGAGACGTTCCCCGTGCGCGATTAGCGCGATTAGCGCGATTAGCACTCGGCGAGCCGTTATTCTCCGGTGTCGTCACCACGAAAGATCGCCATGTATCAGTAATCCGCCCGTGCTTGCCCAACGAAATTGAAATCTAGAAACAGTGCCGGGCGCCGAGCTAATTACGTCTGGCACTGTCGATGTATCGGCCGCCGTCGGGCGAATATTGCAGCCTGGCGCTATCCGCGCCGGCACTCGACGACAATTATTGGCTTGATTGTAAGTATCTTCGCGCGTAATTGGGCTGTCAGTGAGGCACCTGCACACGGCTTCAATTATCGCGGAAAAGACACGATTGGGCCCGTCGTTCCGAGCTTTACGTTCCGCGTAAATAACTTAACGGCAACAAGTGGAATTGATGAAGTACCGGCGGCTGTGGCGATGTCACGTTACTCCGAAGATTAAAATTGCAATTTAAATCGAGGGAGAAGTAAGTGCGTTTTCCACTCGCTTTATTAATTTGGGTCTCCTGGATGAAGAGGGTCTCCGATTTAGAGGTTTATATCGGTGAGAGGGGCTTTAAATAAAGCAAAGTAGGGGGATGTGTACAAGGCAACGGTTTTAAGAAACGCGCTTTCCCGGCGGCACGAAACAACAGCTGCGAATTTCATTATCAGCGAATTAGCTGTATCGCCGAATTACGGTACACACTTCACCGTACACCGTCCCGCACTTCAAAAGTTCTCCTGCTAAAAGCCGGCGCCGTTCTTTTACGGCAGGTCATTAATGATTAATTGCCTTTCAACGCGCAGCGGCTAGGATCAATCGATCGCGATCGACAGCTGCCCTTTTCTATCCCTCCCTCCATCCCTCTCTCTCTCTCTCTCTCTCTCTCTCTCTCTCTCTCTCTCTCTCTCGCTCGTTTCGTCCATCTACTCTGCTCCCCGACGCTCGACTCGCATTTACCACTGATGGTTTTGCACGCAATTTGGAGTCACGCCAGGATGTGGTTTCCCACGACCATCGCGAGAGGAGGATGTACCGGGAACGAAGCCGGATTGTGAGATGGAACAGAAGATAGGCAGTCCGATCGGCTTCTGAACGCGCTTCTGGATGCAGCAGTATTTGAGCGGATTGCCAAGTGGCTGCCGCGCCGCATTCCAACGGTGAAATCCAACGGTCCGCCATTAAGTTTCCGTTCAATTGCAGATTAAGGCTTACTTCCGACGCGTTTTTTAAAAACGATCCGCCACGTCTGCGAATTTCGATTTTACTTGTCTCCACCTTCCTCCCTTGATTCAAGCTCTAATTATATCCGTATTTTGAAATATTATTATCAAACACGAAACGTAATAGATTGAAACGTAATAGATTTCGAAACACCAACGAGTAAACCTACCCGAATGAGAACACTCCGATTTTTTTCAAACTTGGCACGAAAGTAGAACTACGAAAAATATTTCGTCCACATTTTTCCATTTTTGCCCATAAGCAACAATTTTAGAAGTAGTTACTATCCTTTTATTTATTATTCTCACATCCTGAGTACATTAATAAATATATATATATAATATAATAATATATAAAAATAAAATTTATAAAAATATAATAATATAATATACATATAAATAATATAATAATGTATATATAATAATAATATAATAATATAAAAAACACAGAATATAGGAGTTTTTCGCTGATTACGAATACATCCTATTCTGTTAAATTTTATTTTTTATATATTATTATTCTCATAGATGTGAGCATAATAAAAGGTATTAACTGCTCTTAAAACCATTTATGGTAATGGAAAGACATAAATGAAATCTTTTTCTTTCCATTTAGTTCTACATTTGTGCCAAGTTTGAAAGAAATCAGAATGTTCCTATTTGAGTAGGTTTACTTGTAAGACATTAATTTTTTTTCTCTTTTTTCATTTAATTTTCTAAAGGAAATACGCAAATAGTTAATAAAATTATTAAAATATATAATATAGTAATAGAAAGAAATAAAATTATTAAAGTATATAAAATAATTAAACATTGAAACATTGAATAATTGAAACATTGAAAAGAAAAGATCTCGGTTATCATAAAATATAAGTCATAAAAGTCCAAATTTATTTCTTACATTTCTTCATTAAGGGAGGAGTAAACCTAAAGAAGACAGATACAGCGAAGAAAGTAAAACTTTTCATGGATTGCGCGGATGTGCGCTTTTCTGAAAGAACCCGAGGATTTATTTATTTACTTCGAAATGCTACCTAAAAAAAAAAATCACGTGAGAAACTCATGAAGCGGTTTCTCGGAAGGATTTGAACAAGAACTTCTCACTCATGGTGGTGCTTCATGCGCGTCCGCAAACCATTCACCGGGGGTCTCCTGCGTGTGCGATGTTTTTGCGAATGTCAGCGTGTGTTTGCGTGGCTGACCTGCGGCTATAGACGCTTGTAGATGTGCTCACGTATGCATTCTACCTCGCGTTTACCGCGTTCGTTTGCACGTTGTGCGAGTTGGACGCAACTTGGCCACAAAGAACAATCGTGTCGCAGAGGCCATTAAAGCTACCGAGAGAGTATATTAATTTCCTTAGCCCTCCCCCCCCCCCTTCCCACGAGATTTCCTCCTTTAAATATCCTTCCGCTCCCATTTTCGCACAATTCGAATTCACGGAAGAACACACATATTAAAATAAACACTTCAGCGACACTTCTTTATTCTTACCTGCCTTTGATTTGCACTGATCCTCGCCGCACATACTCGCGCATACATTTACACATACACACATACATGGATCCATACATATTCAGAGGGAGACAAAGAGAGGATATGAAACATCCGGCGATGGGGATACCGTTAAAATGTCGCCTTCGGGTCTTCTTGCAAAGCTACCGACTGAGTCATCATTCCACGTCCTCCTTTTCAGCTTGCAAGATTATTCTTCCTGGGAGGGACGAATAGCGACGTCCCGTGCGGGGGAGAGTTGCTAAGAAATTTTATGACGCTGCCTGAAATCCGCGCGACGTGCTTAAAAGCTCGTTCGAAGATCGTCGCGGATTATGTCGGGAGTTTCCGGTGCGCGATGTCTCCTATATGTCATCGTAAATTGCCGCCGTCGCTACACAACTAATTATTTATCGCGCGTTATTTAAAACTGCATCGCAATTAATTTTGAGATTTTACGAAAAACTCTATTATATTTCCTTCCTTCGCATTACCGAGAAAAAAATATTAAGATAAAGGATTTTAAATGAGTTTTAAAATGAGCGAGTTAAAACAAAGAGGGTCGATAAGCGAGTAAATAATCACTCAACATACTTAAAATGATGCTCTTCGTTTCTTACAAGCTTCGCTTTTTTTTTTTTTTTCAAAAATAGAAAGATGAAAAAATTACATAGAGTATGATACCTCCAAGTAGCAATCGGTGGTCACTTGAGAAGGAAGTTGAAGCTCTCGCTATTTTCTTCGTATCTCCGGTCGGTCGATCGATCTAAGTGAAAAGTTGGTTGCATTCTGGACCGGTGAATAGATAGGCATTGTCCTGAAACAAAAACACGTATGTTTCACGAGTCAAAAAAAAAAAAGAATCATATATAACAATAAAATATGAAATTTCACAATTATTTAATTGAACGATATAATTATTTATTTTTATGGACATTACGAAATATAATTGCACAACAATAACTTATTATGATGAATATAATGTATATACTAATAATCGCATTTCGATGTAACAATTAATCGCTAATGCATTCGTCTTTCATTTTATAAACGAACAGCTCTCCCGGCCCTCTCGCGTAATAATAGACAGCTATAAAATTTCAATTTGACGCGGTACGCGAGCGGGGTTAACGTTAACGAGACTGCGAAAGGAAACGCAAGGTGCGCGGTAATAACCCGTTCGTAGATTGATTGCGAGATGCGAGGGATGGCACGCTCCGCGTACCTGGATCATGTAACGTTGGTCGTCTCGTGCTGACGCTCCGACACACACACCGACCTTATACGCGTATACACTGTTATTATGTACGCCGTTATTCACGGCACGCGACGCCTGCTCGAAATCGCGTACACAGGGCTCGTCGTGTTGTTGTTGTTGTTGTTGTTGTTGTTGTTCGCGCGGCGAAGGACTCGGAGCGACGCGGCGCGTGCCGCTCTCAGTGCCAGTTGTTCTGTTGTCAGAGACGCCATCGGGATCCGATTGTCGTCCGAGGGGCGAACGACGAGCATATGCCCGGGGGTAATATTTTAGATCATTCAGAAGACGTCTTCGTCGTGCGAAAACATATTAATTCCGAAAAACATATTAATTAGTTACGAGACTTTTTTTTCCCGAAGACTCGAAAGCTTCATTCTCGAGCTGTATTCTCGATGTGTTTGAAAAATTTGTCGTACGGTAAAGGAATATTAAATTTTTAATCCTCTGGCAACCGATTTGTCGTGCGTAATAACTTTGAGGATTTAACAAAATTTTATTTCCAGATTTGTATTTGAATAAATTTTCAGAATTTCGCATGGGCATATCCAGGATTTTTCGAGGAGGAGGGTTTATCAATTCTTACGTTAACGTCTAAACAGCAATTTTTTATATTAATGAATTGCTTTTTTGGATATTTTAGAGCTTAAAATATCTCCTCGTTTTTGAATGAGAAAAATATTAGGTTTTGTAAATCAGAACTTTTATTTTTTTTCCTAAAAAAAAAAAATAAGCAAAATACAGTTATAAAAAATGTGTAGAATTTTAATATTGCTATTATTAAAATTCTACACATTTTATTATTATTGTTATTACAAACAAAGTATAATTATTTTGTTATAAAAAGGTATTGAAAAAAAAATTAAAAAAGGAACATAAAAAGGCCTTTGAGAAACATCATTGAATATTATTAAAAATGTGATAAATTAAAATAAAGTAAAAAGAAAAGGAGGGGTGATAAAAATTTACAAAATTAAAAAATTATGCGACTACTTCAAAGGGATTTGAATCTTTTTCCTATCTTGGTTCACGCCCATGTTTGCCGGAATATAAAAATATTTCTTTCGTACGAGTTAACTGGTGAATATACATAGTTCGCAAATTGAATCCGCGTTTCGACGTTTACCATTTGTGTAATGCAGCTCGGTAATGTTCGTTCGATCGAGATTTGTCACGTTGGCAGTCGAGAAAGGAGATGTGATTCTACGATTTCGAGCATTGCACTGATCCACGAGACGTGATTCGCGCGAGCGTAGCTTCCGCGGGAAACTGTGCTCTCCCCCTCGCGTCGTTCATCCGCGTCATGGCGTAATAAAGCGCGTGTCTCGTGCGATTAACGTCGAGAGTGCCGTTCAAAGTAACGCGCGATCATCGATTCCGATAACCGATCCGGCGTACGATCGCAATTAACCACGTTTTCCCGAGTGTGCGTGGATGTGTGAATCGAGCGCTGTGTGAGTGCCGACACAGGGGAACTACATAGGAGGAGGAGGAGGAGGAGGAGGAGGAGGAGACATCGGACGATGATGATGTAACCCCGAGGTAATTTATTATTTATTTATTATTCACGGAATAAATCGTTCGCGTCATTTAGTGCACTATTTTACATGGTATAAAATAAAATAAATAAAATAAAATAAATAAAACAAAATGTGAAACATTTTACGATTCTTTGCCTTGAGGTTTTTACAATATTTTATATGGAAAATTATTGAAATAATGAAATATATATTATATATATTTTTTGCATGTTTATAATTTAATTAGAATTATATTCATATATATATATATATATATATATATATATATATGAATTATATTTTTATATTTTTTAAATTTTATAAAAGTTTCCATTTTACAGAAAGATATTTGGAAATTACATGATTCTTTTGTGTGTATAATGTGTAATATGGAAGATTCGAATTGTTTATCAAATATTTTAAAAAATATTGATTATTTTAGTAGTTTGAATTTTATATTTGTATCTTACAGATTAATGTACACACAACGTACACACAGCTACAACTCCGTCATTGCGCGTCGCATGTTGGTGAGTGACGAAGTATCCTTTATTTTAATTTAAGGTAATGGATCTGTGAAAAAAATATTGCAAAAATGAAAAAGATAAATGCAAAATTTCACAGATCCGTTGCTTCAAAATGGATGGGTTAGAGGACAGAATTAATACATTAATATTTATTTTCGGAATAATCATATCCGTCGATTTACCGCGCATAAAGAATAGAAAAAATATTATCTTATTATAATAATATATTTTGAGAGTATATTAATATCAAGATAAATGTCAAAATTTGTAAAAAAATTTTGTGCCAGCATAAATAGAAAATAAATAATAAAAAATATTTTATATGTGACGAAATTTAATTTTGCAATAGTTATTCTATCATTATTTATTATTAAAAATGATAAAGCTTTGGTTCGTCTATCTATCTAAATTAAATATTGTATATTGATGCAGGAAGAACAATATTTAAAAATATTTTTCAATATATACATATATATATATATATATATATATATATATACATCAAACATAAAATAAAAAAGGTATAGGAAATATTTCAGTGACTAATTAATATATTTATTTCTATAACGAGTCAATTTTTATCCCAGTTTAGTTCATAGCTCATCCATTCATATTTATTGATAAATTAACGTCATCTCTATTCTTAAAAACTCTACTTACTCTATTTTTAAAAAAATAAAGTAAAATGATGTAAAGTGCAATGAATATCTCGCGAAAGAAGATCGATATCCGCGTAAGCGCGATTATTTGAACATGCAGCACTATCGGCTTATAAATCGGAAATTACTGCGATACTGACACTTTTACATTAGGATATCCATCTTTAATTAATTCCAAGAGTATCGTTGTTAAAGTATCATACAATGGTTATTGGACACCCCGTAGATTCCAAGCCGCATAGCGGCCGGGCTTGTTTTGTCCTGGCAGACCGAGGGATACCGGTGATTTATTAGCACAGGCAAGCAAATCCTTGTCGCATGCAAATAGAATAAACGAATGGAAAAAAGGAACGCGCAAATGATGCAGCCGCGAGCGTGTTATGGGGCGATAAAGGATTACTGGCGGCGGAGAGAGTAGCGGCGGAGTATAGGATGAGTCTCTGCGCGCGGGGAAAAAAACAGAATTAAAAGCCAGGACGAAATGTGCAGAAATTGGAGATGAAATCAATTCGTGCGGTGGCTCCGCCATGTGGAAACACCGTGTGCATTAATTTCATTTATCGAATTTTAGTACAAAGCGAAAGCCCCATAGGAAAAAGGAACAGCAAATTGAAGGGCTTTAATAAATCAGACTCCATATACAGTCTCGCATCCCTCCCTTCTTCCCGCTCTGTTCTGTTGTTGCACTTCTTGTAATCTCGTGTTGCTAAATCTGTCTTGATACAAAAAAAAAAAAAAAAAAAAGAAAAAAAAGAAAAAGAGAGAAATCTCTTTTATATTTTTATGTAATAGAGAGATGAAGGAAACTCGCGCACTTGCGAACGTTCACCGGGCGTGCAGCTACCATGATTGATTGCGACGAAACGTTTGACGCGTAAGACCATTCTTTTTCTTTTCCTGGCTGTAACTGCGACTGCACTCCGCAAACCATGTGTGGGATGTAACTCTTATGTAAATGTCGTGTCGCGCTTTATGCATCTCTCGCCGCGGGCTCGATCGTCGAGGCGACGTGACGAGACGAGACGAGACGCGACGCGTTACGATAAACTCTCACGGTAGCGAATAGAGCAGCCAAGAAATGCATCCAGGATGGCAGGGACGATAATCCGATATAATGACGATGACGAAAGTAAGGGCGACGATAAAGGTAAACGACAGGCTCGTCACATCTTTCAGCCGGATGGCGTGGCGAGTCCTTTTTCCATGGCCTCTCCACCCCTCCTCTCCTCCCCTGCTCTCCCCCGCGCCGCCCGTCATTCTCTGTCACCATCGCCGTACGTCGGTCGCTCAATTCCCGACGAAATGGAATAT
Source organism: Pogonomyrmex barbatus (assembly GCF_055798465.1). NCBI lineage: Eukaryota > Metazoa > Arthropoda > Insecta > Hymenoptera > Formicidae > Pogonomyrmex > Pogonomyrmex barbatus. Next base: position 5,794,057 of record NW_028297149.1, read on the forward strand.
CGATACGCGGAACATCCCGAGGGAAGTGTAGCGAATATTGAAAAATTCTTGCCTGAAAGAAAAAAAAAGGCGGGATCGGCGCGCGGGCGAAAAGGAGAGAAACGGGAAGAGAAAGAGAGAGAGAGAGAGAGAGAGAGAGAGAGAGAGAGAGAGAGAGAAAAAGAGAAAGAGAAAGAGAGAGAGGATTCACCGCGGGCGGGAAAGGGCGGGAGGCGCGTTATAGAGTCGTTTGCATTTTTGGAAAATATAATCGACCGGCTTGAATTGATCGGCGCCGGAGACAATTGGCCGGCGTTTGTCGCCGCTCGTTGGCTTTCGCTCGAATTCACGTTGCTGCGGACGTGCCGTGGAAAAACCGCTGATCGGCACGACGCGCCGAGAGAATTCGACCTGGAATTTATTCTCACAACAATGTGCGTGTTATTGCAGTCCTCAATTTGAAATGTATGCATCCCCTCCCCCTCTCCCCCCTGGTGATTCCGATAAGTAAAGAGAAACGTTTTGCTTAGGACGAACAAGTTGCGATTATTATTCCTCCGTTGTTATCGTATAAACCGATTGGTAATAGGTCGATAATAACAATTACAACAACAACGACAACTGTAATATTAATATTTTGGTTGTAAATCTGGTTAAAAAACTGATATATAAATTGATTGCCGATGTAATTTTAGATCCGATAACAGCCCTCGCGAAACTGATACTTGCTCATCGTTATGCGATAAACTCTATTGTCTGAAACAAAAAACTAATAGCTTTTCACGTGTATTGTTTAAAGCTTTCTGTCAATAAATTCGAAAACCGGATACAAAAATCGCTTTGAAAATCGCGCAGTTTCCGGCGGGAGAACGTTAACGGCAATTTGGCCTCGAGTGCTCCGACTTTTGAATCCGTCCATCGCAGGCTTCAGGTTCATAACGGTGTACAGAGAGACATTTTTTATATATATATATATATATATTTTTTTTTTCCCGAGCACATTTGCGCGCGACAGAGATGATTGTTGCGGAAAGGGATGTTTTGAGGGAAGAGGCGATCGGCGGGGGATGGATTAAACGCACATTCGAAATTTCGATTAAACGGGATTTCGATACACACGGAACACGTCCCGAAGGGAAATTTACCGAATGTAGCATCGGTGTCCGACGATCGGAGATAGGCGAGAGGGGCAGTTTTCGGCCGGTACGAAGTTATTGGCCGGTCGAGGGCGCGAGGGGACGGCGCGGACGGTATAATGCGAAATGAAATTGTCACAATAATCGTCCACGAGCCTCTGTATGTGTGTATGTGTATGTGTGTGTGTGTGTGTGTGTGTGTGTGTGGGGGGGGGTGTGGTGTGTGTGTGTGTGTGTGTGTGTGTGTGTGTGTGTGTGTGTGTGTGGGGTGTGGGGTGTGTGTGTGTGTGTGTGTGTGTGTGTGTGTGTGTGTGGGGGGGGGTGTGGGGTATGTGTGTGTGTGTGTGTGTGTGTGGTGTGTCGCGGCTGGATAAGCTGCGCGACGAGTATACATATCTGATTGTCGGCGCCCACGCGTATTTGCGCGCGGAGAACTTTACGTGTATAAACGATGAGGATCTCCCTCTTTGTACACAAATCAATCTGCTAACGGAGAGCTTAATTATCATCGGACGCGTGAATTGCCTGCCGCATTCGTAATCGATATACGAGTACGCCGCGTTTTAATTCGCGAATTCGCATTTTGTCACTCGCGCTTATGATTCAACGGGAATTATTAAAGGGTTGGGAAAGTTACTTTTTAAAAACAATTTGTCACCATTACTAATTCTGAATAGTAACTGGTTATCGTTACTTAAAAAGGAAACGATTAGTTACCTTTTCCGTTCCGTTACGTTTATAGTACTAAAACGAGAGCAGATTAAACAAAAAATAAATTTTTCTCAAAAAAATATATTTTTTGTTAAACTATCAGTATAAAAATAATAAAACTTTTTATCTTAAATTCGCAAGACTGAAAGATTTAAAAACATTTTAAAATACGCAAAACACAAATACAAATGATGTAGTTTTCATTATATTCATAAATATGGCAAATTTACACTTTTCTCTGTTTATAAATTCTCTGTTTATAAATTTTTAAAAAACAGTAATTATAAAATTTGTTTTTGTGATTGCTTTATGTCAAACTATACTTAAGATGAGTTTTAAATGTAACAACAGACTAAATATCGATTGAAGACTGAATATTGAATATATAGAAATTATGACATAAATAGATTCAAAATATAGAAAATAACGATAAAAATAATTGTTAAATTCGTTACTGAGAAAATATATAACTACGTTATCAAAAAAAAAAAGATAACTGTAACGGCATTACAAGTAACGCGTTCCTAACCAACCCTGCAATTATCCTAATAGGATACAATTACTAATAGGACTATTAATTAATTTATTTTTACTTCTCTCTCGATTTATGGGTATGTTGGAAATAACAGAAATATTTCATCGTTAAGTCAGAAACGAGAGAAACGCATTAGCGTAACTTATTATATGTACGCAGTTGCAGATAAATGGAATGGCGCGTTTACACCTGGTAGGTGTAACCACCGACTGTAATTTTATTCTCCACTATTGACACTTTCTTATTGCTTCTCGTTTTTCTCCCCGACACCGTCGCGGAATTCTTACGGAATTAAATAAAAAATGCATCCGCGTATTTCCGCGTCTGTGCGCGGTTCCTTTTGTCGATGCGACGACGAGTTAATGACTGGATCCTTTCTTTCATCTTCCGGTATATTCCACGCCAGACTGAGAATTGGTCCCGGAGGGGGTGGAGGGAGGCGAAGAAAGGGACTCGCGGAGGCGCCGCGCTCGCGCGCGTTAAAGGATCGAGAAGAAATGTAAAAAGCCCGGAAAAAAAAGAATCCGGGAGGATATCGATATGCGGGCGAAGTAAAACAGAATCGAAATGAGACAGTGAAACGTCGCTTTGATCGGTATATACGCCGATCAAAGCGTGAGACGGTGGTAGACGTGAAAATCTTTTTGTACGGAATTCATCTTCGTCGAGCACGCTCCTCGTTCCTCGATTATCAGTCGCAGGTCTGCTAAAACCATCGTCCGGAAAAATGTCGGGTTCTCTTTGAGAACGCGAATTAGGGACTCGATCGGTCGAAAAATAGTTAAGGCTATCCGAACCTGACGAGCACTCGTAATTATGTCTATCGTGTTTTTTTTTTCTTCCCTTTTCTTTATAACGCATTTATTCACACGTCGAACGACTAATGACGTCACGAGAGGCAGCTTTCGACTTTGTTATTATATTCACCGCCTTCTTTGTTGTCGCGGACAGGCAGGCGGCGAATCACAAACTTAATACTCTCTCTTTGAAGTTGAAATTCTTCCATTCCATTCGTAGGACGCCAATCCGTACGTGGCTTTGTAAACATTTTCTTCCTTCAGAAGACAAGAAACGCTTTTTCGTTAACTGGCTTTGTTCTCTGCTTCGTCTAATGCACTGCCCAATTACGGTCGCGCGGAAGAGAGTTTTGGAAAGATATCAAATGAAATATATAAGAAATGAAACATATTGCGTACAACATATAACATATATATTACGTAAAACGTATAAAATCAAATTTAGTTCATTGCTTCGGTATAATTTAATATTGATGCAAACATAAAATTCATTTTGTGCCACTTTGTTTTTTGAATATTAATAAGAATTTTTCTGGAAAATGTTTGAAAAGCTAAGTTATTAAATTATTCTCTTTGCCAATAATTTGATTTGCCAATTTCTCGTAAATTATTAAATTGAAATAGCAAATATTTGGCGACTTCAATGCATGAAAGATTAACATCTCAATTCATGATACTATCCATTGTATGACTCGTGAATCTGGCACCGCTTGTCTGGTAATGCATGCGTTTACTGCTACACATTATCGTGTAGCTATTGGATAATTATTTATGCCTCTGGAGGTATGGCGCTCATTCTATTCTAAGTTCGATCACTACGACATAATCGATCACACGACGTGAATTAATTAACGATTATTAACTACGTATGAAAATACTAATCGATGCTCCGAATTAACTGATTAACGAAAACACTGTAAATGATATAATATAAATGATGTAATATTTAATATGCACATTAATATAATTATAATAATTATAATAAATACTATTAATTTAAGATATATATATATATATATATATATATATATATATCTTAAATATTGCTTCGCAATATATCGTTTTATGAAAAAAAAAAAAGGATTTTGTTGAAATATTTAAAGTTTGTCCAGATTTGAAAATAGTTTTGTCGAGTCATCAAAATAATTATACAAAATATTCTAATTGGATTCTGGAAAAGAATAACACTTTTTGCCGTCCCGTTTAAATATTCTATATAATAATTTCGATGGCACAATAAAATCATTTTCAGATATGTATTTGATTAAACTTTTGAATAATTCAGCAGGACCGTTCTTCCCGCGCAAACATCTAAATAAATCTAAAAGCGACATTATATTTAATAATGATGTGTAATAAACTTTACCGCCTTTTGAACGTCACATATTTGTAATACGTATTAATTGACATAACGCTGCAAAGGGAGTCCGCGTTTAGAAGTTCGGGACGTAAATCAGTTGTTGTGTTGGAATAACATGCTGCCTCCAAAATCGGGATGATAATTATTCGAATGCAATGCGCGATACGAAGAGGGAGAGGGAGAGAGAGAGAGAGAGAGAGAGAAATTGCTCGAATTCATAGTGTGACACCATTGCTGTTGGCGGGCGATCGGCAGCATCGGAAAGCGACGCCCGCACGTTTCGTCGTCGGTGGTGCTGTGCTGCGGTAATTCGAAATGCAGGAGCACGTCGCGCATTATATATTGACTGCGCTACTAGCGACTGCGATGTCGCCGGTATTTCCGAAGTTGTCCCTCACGAAATCCAACGGCGGCTGCTCGTCGGTCCGCCGCTGCGTCGATCGCCGCTCGCCGTCCGAGCTTTTACTTTTACTTCTTCCGGGAGTTACCAAGTTTCGCGTAATGGAAGGTAATTTTGGGAGTAACGATGTCCTGCGATGAGAAGATTGCGGCGTAAAAGTGTCATGGCCGAAACGAAGTATCGCAAAAAAAAATGCTTACGTTCCGGATAGGACGGTTTTGTTTGTTGTTCCTTTACCTGGAATATTATATTTCAAATAATATTAGTATTATTAACGTTATTATTATTTGATGTTATATTATAATATTTTGATATTATATTTCAAATAAGTAGGTAATATTTAACTTTTGGATTTTTCTGTTTAATCTTCGAAAAAACGTCTGCTTTAATATTTTTTTTTTTATATCACATCTTATATGTATAGGTATAAATATACGGAAAGAATGACTTTGCTGAAGTATTTAAAAATTTGATCAGATATAAATCTGAAAACAAGCTTTGTTGGACCATCAAAATTATTATATAGAATGTTTAAGTATGATTATAATATTGCAAAAATTTTTTTATATTCTAATAATCAATTTGAACGTTCTGCTTAACTATTTTGATGATTCATTAAAAATTGTTTTCAGATCTATCAATATCTGATCAAATTTTTTCTTCAATAACGTTATTTTTTTTCATATAATATTGTCCTCTATTCGTAATTATCTTTGTGAAAAATAAAGATTATTAGACGAGAAATAAAGCTGGTGTCAAAAGTGGTATTTAAATATAATTGTAAAATTATAATGCTATTGCCAATGAATAAAGTATGAATTATAACAATAAATTATTTTTACGATATCAACAAATCATTTTCATAAACATTTAATTTATATTTCTCGAGATTCTTAATATAAATATACTTTCTGCAAATTGCATTTAGGTATGGTACAGTGCATAGAACTATTAAAAATGTAGATATTTTTATGTTTTTAGCTTATATTTTTAACTTATATTTTTATATTTTAACTTATTTTCTCAAAAGAGCGCGAAACGTAATAAAAACGCTTCGAAAAAAATATCCTTAATAAGAATATTCCTCATTTTCAGAACATTTAATAAAAAAATAGGCGGCATATCTTGCGATATCAATTTGCAGACACAATCATACATAGTAATCAATCATAAAGTGGACGAGCCGTAATGAATCGATAGACAATACGTGTACGATTTGCCTTGGGGCCAGTCGATAGACAGATGATGGATAGTATTTGCGTTTCGAGTCCGATCAAAAATAGTTACGCATAGACAGGTAGGGAAAGGACACTGTAATGCTCGCGAACGGGGAGGGGGAGAGGGGGAGAGAGGCTGAAAGGAACCGTGAACGAGGGGTAGAAGGGGGAGGGAGGTTTGGTGGACAGGATAGACCGGAGGGCGAGCCGTTATACTAATTTGGCGGACGCTCGTTAACGACCCCTTTGAGGTCATAACTTTTGCCGCAAGCTCGACGCGTGTGCGAGCGCGAGTAGTGGCGCAAAGCGCGCGATGTACCCGGTGTCCCTTCTGCATCGCGCGCGCATCTCCCCTTCTCTTTCTTTCCTATCGCGTTGTCGCTCCACTACCGGCGGTTTCAACAGTGCTTCAACACTACTCGGTAGTCGGTACTCCAAAAGCATCGCAGAGCTTTCGTTGCCCCCTTCACTCTGTCTCCCTCGTTCACAACTCTTTATCCTTATCACGCTCTCACTCTCTCTCTCTCTCTCTCTCTCTCTCTCTCTCTCTCTCTCTCTTTCTCTCTTCTTCCTTCTCCCTTCGTGTTAAAGGGACACGCACGTTACTCGGCGAGCTTTCGGGCGCATGCTCGGCCAATCAGCGCGCACGGCGCGCAACGTAATCGCGGGTTCGCCAAGTGGGGATGAGAAACGTGCTCTCATCTCGCGGACGCTCCTCGAGGAGCTTCCCCGCAAGCTCAGTAAGCGCCGCGAGCTCGCCGTGGCTGGGAGCGTCTCGCGGTTGTCACGCGTTGACAGATAAAATATTATCCCCGCGCCCCCACAAACTTTTATCCCGGCGACGAGACGCTCGCTATTCTCCAAGTTCCGAAACTTCGTGCGGGGGAAAGTTTCGCGAAGGAAAGTCGTGATATTTTCGCCGACGTTTGTTTTCCGCGAACTTGCGCGATTAACTCGCGTCACAGGGAGATACACTCGGCGGTTCTCCGCAAAGTTACTTCACGGAGACGTAAAGGGATTATATCCCATTAAATTTCAGACGAAGGTCGGTAATTTTTTATTTTGAGAAGGAAAAAGGAAGGGAAGACAATTAAGTTGAAGCCTCGCATTCCCTCCGCGTCGAACGGATCCCTTTGATCAAAGATAAAAGTTCGACTGTATTCGATGACTAGAAGAAGGTCTAGTTGCGCTAAGGGGCACTTCAACTTACTTCGCTAAATTACGCTGAGAGGATCCCGGATCGAGGAAGCTAGTCTGTGAGGAATTGCGAGGTAGCTTTCGGCGAGCTGACGTCATCCAGAACAAACAAGTAGACTGGAGCTTCGCGGCGGGGAGGATATTATCCCCAAGGCTAAAGGAAAGAAAGCGGAAGGGGGGGGGAGTGCCAAAAACAGCAGAAGCAATAGCAAGAGCAGCAGCAGTAACCGAAAGAGGGGTAACCGAAAGAGGAGGAAAACGAGAGAGAACTCAGGGGGTTGGAAAGACGTTTGAGCAAGCGAAGGGCGAGGAGGAGGAGAAAACTCGGAAACTCGAGCTTTGGGGTTATTACGACAGGCAAGTTAGATAGGCGAGATAGGATTTCGATCGAGGCACTTCCGGACGCCGTGGCGGTTAAGAGCCGATTAATGCGATCGACCCTAATTAGCAATCAGCTATTTCGCATTCGTAATTCGCTTTTCTCGACGATCCTGCTTTATAGTGAATGTCTACTAATTGAGACATCGCCGTCGTCCTCGTCGTCGTCGTCGTCGTCATCGTCATCGTCGTCGGAGGAAGGATGAAATCGATTTTATCTCGATGCTAACTCGAGGTACCTTCGACATCATTCAGCAATGATGACGAGCTCAGCATTCTCGAGAAACGTCTCCGTGCTTGTTATCGATTGATTGATCAGACCGACTGATCAGACGAGGGAATTGATCCTGCGCATTAATAGGACGAGCAATGCTCGATAAAGCGACGTAAAGATCGCGCGTGCCTGTTTCTCTTCGCTTTTCTTTCGCCGAGGGAGACGGAAAGAGAAGAAGCTAAGATGTGCGCGAGATCATTGCTACTCTGCGTTCTCGGCATCATCGCTGTCGTCAACGGTAAGCCCCACCACAACATTAGCATTATTGCGCATTTACCGGAAGTTTAGCCCCTTAGAATAGTTTTCTATTTTGCGTACGAATGGAGAGAAATTTTAGAGGAAAGATAAAACCTCTCCTGTAATTTATATTTTTAACCGAAGATGCGTATAATCGAAGATATTTCCACGCCGATTCACAGCAAGCTTATGTAGATATTTAAGCGGAATATCGATGAGCTTCCATTAATAAATGATTAGTGATTACATTTGTATAATTAATGATTATTTTTTTAGATAATTAGGAAAATGCCAAAACCGGAAAATTTGTGAGCATATTCTCGTAATACGAGCTACTATGAAAATTCGGAATGAAATCGCGAGGGAGAGGGAGGGGGAGAAATAAGTGATAATTAATAAGCGTTATTTAAAATATAGGTGTTACAAAATTTATGAGAATAGTAGATTGTTTTTTTTTTTTAAATACGTATACTTTAAATTCTCCGAAACTGCAGAAATTCAAGAAAATTGTTTATCCGCAGAGATACATGACCTTTTTAAGCTGACTCGAAATTCGCGTGTAAATTTTCCATCCGGTTCTGGAGAAACGTAAGTAACAGCTAACCCATCATTCTTTATGTTTCTTGTTCTCCGGCGTGCCTTTCTCCGCACGTCGCTGTGACGGGTGACACGGATGGACTTCGCAGAAAAAGGACGAAAGGAAGGAACCCGACGAAAATGCTCGCTCGTCGAGCACGCGGGAACACGACGGTTTTATACATGGCCGGTTTTTATGGGTGCACGCCATACGCGCGTGCCGATGGTCGTAATCTATGTGCTGAAATCGGGGGGGGGGAGAGAGAGAGAGAGAGAGAGAGAGAGAGAGAGAGAGAGAGAGAGAGAGAGAAAGAGAGACGGATATAGTACGGTGAGGCGAAAAAGAGAGGAAGAGGCATTTTTGCAAGGGATGAAAGAGGTTACGTGGTAAAAGAGAGAAAAAGAGAGGGAGAGAAGAAAAAGCCGGGGCCAGGTTGAGGTTGTTAACGTGGGCTAACGGAGCTTTCTCATTGTACGAACTGCGACTGGGAAAAAAGGCTGATATTTTTGCTGTTTCAATGTATCGGCGACAGTTGAAAAAAACTGGCCGATCGGCGCGACGAAAAATTACGCCAGCGAGATCCAGGGGAGAAGGGGGAGGAGAAGGGAGTGGGATGTGGTATCAGGGTTTCGCTGAGAGCAAATTGAAATACTGGCCGAATAATGATTCTCTTTTCCAGCGGTCTCCAGCGCGCTCGTGCTATTCGTGCCATTCGAGACTCTGTTCTCTTTTCACCATCGTTTTAGAAATCCCTCTGCCGAGTAGAAAAACGTGCGGCGTGCTGTTTGCGTATCTTCACGCATCCACAGAAACGTATCCACTTGTATATCTTTTAATTGCGATTTTTTTCTCTTTTTTTTTTTTTTTTTTTTTAATTCACCCGGAGTCGCGGTTTCTACTTAGCAAAATTTTAATTGGACGTCATAATCCTAGAGAGCTTTTAATATTAAATAATAGATCGATAATAATCGTCGCGATGAGAAATCTATGAAACGGATATGGGCGAGAGAGATAATGTTTTGGTGATTGGTAGAGCGTTCTGTATATTTTATCATAATATTTTTTCCGCCTGAAAGGATTTTGTTTATATAACATCGCGGTGTCTGTTTGGCCGTGTTTATATTAATTAATATAATCTGGCGCGTGGTATACTGTGGCTTTCGCGGCCGCACCATTGCGCGGGAAAGCTAATTCCGAATATTCGTAAAAGAGAGACGCTTTTTAGCTAGGACATGTAACAAAAATGCAGAAATATATCAATGTGTGTTGGTACAAACGCTCTCCCGTGCGCGCAAGATACGCTCGTTGCCTCCGCCATTGTTTGAACTCCGTGTAATTAATTAATCATGACGTTATGCGCGGCATCACAAATATTTGAGATAAAAATGCATAACTGTATGCATCGAGCATCGTGATTAATGGCGGGCATGAACTATATATGCGCATCGAGAGAGTAGCTGAAGCGAAATTTCATTGCAATTGTAAACACTAAAAAAAAAAAAGAAAAAAAAATAAAGAAACATTCATTAACAATTGCATAGAATTAGAAGAAGGTAGATATTGTTAATATATCTTCAAATTCAAACAAAAGGTTGAAACAATTTAAAGCAAAAGGAGATGTCTAGGAGATAAAATAAATGCAATGAAATATAATTTTTATAAATAAGAAATATAAAATAAAATTTAAAGGATATATAATTCTCATATGGATATTACTATTATTATACATTTTGTTTTTGCAATGCGATTTTGTGACACACGCTTGCATCTGCACTCGTTTACCGTATATGTATGGCGGTTGTAAGAAAAGAACAATGGCGCCAAATCTCAGCCGAGCGATTTGATTCCCGTCCCGTATACGCGCGAATTGTCGGGTATTGTCGGATTTCGAACCAATCATCGTCAGCAGGCTGCCGCGAGCGTGATTCCAGGCAATAGAAAGCACAGAGATTGTATCAGTTATATCAGTCGCCTCCGGAAATCTAGTCCTCCTCTAGTACTGGCTATCGCGCGAAATCGGCCATCGTCCGAAGACGATCGTCGTTTCTCGGTTCGATCAGCCCGATGATGATCACGCGTTTAACTTCCGGTCTTTTTAAATGGATTTCAACCTGGAAACGGAATTCTTGAAAATGTACATATATATATACATATATATAGTACATTTCTAGTATATTTCTTTTCTTAGAGTGCAAATGCAAATGTATGTAGAATGTGTGTGAATGTGTTATTGTATATATATATATATATATATATATATATATATATATATATATAAAAAACTATTTTCTATATATATATATATATATATATAGAAAATAGTTTGTTGAGAAGAAAAGTCAAATTTATATGAAAGTTATTTAAACGTAAAATAGATAATAATGCGATGATTATAGCGACGATTTGATTACGAAGAGGACAGTAACTTGATTTTTTTCTCTCTTTTTTTTTACTGACGAGTTTGAGTAAACTAATCAATGGACAACGTCGTGGTTTCAGGTATTTGCTATGCTATGTTTCTTGACTAGAAAATCACCATCAAGTGATGGCGGCATCTGCACACAGCGTGCGCCGCGTGTTCGCGCGAACACGCGGGCTGACGCCTTTAATGACGCGTGCGCGTCACGGTGCATCAGCACAATTGACGGTTCGAGTTCTAACAATTCGCGAATAACAGTTCGCTCGAAATTATTGACGGTTCGCTCGGCAATGAGTTAAAATAATATTGAGCCATTCTCCTAAAGTAGGACGAAAGGAGCTCTTGTATACTCGCAAAAAGCTATAATTACCGTTGAAAACTATATATATATATAGACGGCAAATAAATAATCGAATCGAAAGGAAAAGTTTAAAAGAAAAATCGCGGCGTTTAAATAGCTAGTTATTAGTAATTAAAGCGTTTATGCGGCGAACAATTGGCAGGCGGGAGGTTAAATGCAAATCGGTTGGTTATATCGTATTAAACGCTTATTTGATAAATTAGCGGATAAAATCGGGCAAGGGGAGGGCTCAATCATACCGCGTTATAAATGGAGAGCGTGAAACGATAATAGATATTATATACCATGGGAGATAATACGAGCAATTTCACCAGCGAATTTACTTGAATTTTTTCGCTCGTCGCGCGACAAGCGCTAGAATTTCTCCTGTGAATTTTACGGTGGCCTTTTTCCACTTGGCGGATTACGAGCGTACATCCAGGTGAAAATGCTTCCGCTGGGATATGGGAACGCGATTGCATACGAGCCGCAGGAATATTGCTAAGAAACACGTCATACGGACAACATGTAAAATGCGAAGAGAATCCTAAAAGGTTCCGCAAAACCTCCTTTTCGCAACCAGACTAATTCGATCTTAATACATAAAATTTTTTAAGCAAGAGTAAAAGTTAAATTAGATCTTATCTTTTATGACTAATATCATATCGAGCTCTCTCTCTCTCTCTCTCTCTCTCTCTCTCTCTCTTTCTCTTCCTTCCTTTTAAATATCACATATATTTTCTAGTGGTCTCCATATCCGCTCGACAATTAATAATCACGAGCGGCATTTGTATTCAGTTAATTATTAATATATGAAAATGATAATGACACGAAATATCTGTCACGCCAGTCATCGAGTTAATCATTAAATGAACAGCCCGCGGCGGTTGCACTCTAAGCCATGACAGTCACATGAGAGTAAACTGCGTGACACTCTTAGAGCCCTATTTATCAACAAATTAGCGGCACGCACGCATTAGAGACACGCCCGTGCCGTGTCTGGCGTTTCGCGCGATTTTGCGGGAGATTTTCCAGCGTGGCGATAAAATGTTATAAAATTATGCGGAACGTAAAAAAAATTCCGCGTTCGTGCGTTTGAAAAAAAAAAAAAAAAAAAAAAATACGGAACTCATCGGCCGTCGATGAAATTATGCACACAGGATGACTGATAAACTGAGGCGCGTGGATAATTCAGTCTTTCTCTCGCTTTCTCTCTCTCTCTCTCTCTCTCTTTTTCTCTCTCTCTCTCTCTTCATTTGTGTCTCGCTTCCTCTCTATGTTTCAGCGACTCCGCTCTCCTTCGCGCGTTCAAAAATCTCGCGAATTACGACGAAGCGACGCGAGGGTTGATTAATTACGGCGCCGACTGCGTGTGTGCATCCCCGCACGGGGCGGGCGCGTCGCTTCGTCAATACGACGATGTCGACGAAGACGTGACGTCAAGAGACGACGTCGGTACGGGCGTCTTTCCGCATGGCGTACTATGAGCTCGCATATTCGCGAAAGGCATTCGCGACGCTCGTATGAGTACTGCGGGAAATGCGGCGGTAAGACGACGCCTGCGGACACGCACCGGGGGGGGGGGGGAGGATGCACGCGCAAGTGCACTCACGTGTTTACTCGTGTATGTGTGCGTACATCCCCGCGAGGAGGGGCTGTGCATACACGTACACCCCTCGTAGAGCCCTCGACTTTGAATTTCGAGTTCTTTTTGATGGAGATTTCGCGAAAACCGATGTGCATGTGTGTGTGTGTGTGTGTGTGTGTGTGTGGGGGGGGGGGGAGGGTAGGGGTTAATCAAATCTTGATTGAAAAAGGATACTGTGATTTTTATACGAGAAGAGGAATTTTTTTTTAAGAGTTCGAATTAAAAATTAACATTTGAAAATTATTTATTAAGAGGATTTTAAAAGAGGATCATGATTGAAATCGAGATCTTACGAAAAGTAGATGTATCTAAATAAATGTGATGTAAAAATCAAGGATATAAAGAATCTTTAATATTTTTTTATCGTGACGTATCTTCTTTATAGCAGATATACCCCTTTCCGGGATAATAGCAAGCGGAAATATTTTCTCTTCCTCTGTCTGTCAGACGCACGTTAGTTGATTATTTATCGACGCGATGTGGCTGAATTAGGAGGCGAAACGTGTGAAAACGTTTTGGCGTTTTGCAATCGGCATTCGCGTATGTCCACTTTTGTACGTGTCTCCTTTTTTCACGTTAGCATACCCGGTGCGATATAGCGCCGGGAATCTCGTTCGAAAATGAAAGGGATTTCAGAAAAAAAGCGTGTTAAGCCGCGACGAGGGAAGGTGTATACATAGCAAATTGAAAAATACGGGAGTGCCACGTAAATGTTGTTTTCACCCCGTTTTTCTCCCCTCTTTTTTATCCGCAAACGAGAATGGCTTTTCGGGCGGCTGCCGCGTCGGCGACGGTAGTGCCGCATATTCGAACGTCGCCATGATTTATTCAAAGCATAATCCAAGAAACGGGAAGCCACGAAATAATTACTTTACTGTTAGATTCACCCGGGTTATATTTTCACTGTCGCTCTCTCTTTCTCTCTCTTTTTTTTTTTTTTTTTTTTTTTTTTTTTTTTTTTTTTTTTACGAAATATGAACGCGCGTATGATCGATGCTGTCGCGGTGTCACACACGAATTAAAAATTGACATTATCAGGTTTACAGGCAGGTTTGAATACGATCTGCGAATTTTATGATTCATCGCATTAATTTTACATATCACTTATATGCACAGAAAAAAATTAGCTTTAAATAAAAAAAATATTCTCATATATAAGCAAAAATATTGTAATCTTGTTGATAATTTCAGTCTTAATTTGATTGAATTTGTATTGATGCCAATAATATTATTTTCGCTCAATTCAAAATTAAAAATCTTCTATTATAATATTCTTGTTTACATATAAAAATATCTACATTTGCGTCGATACTAAAAGTTTTCTAAGAAGATTTAATATTCTTGTGGAAATGTATAGTCTTGATTTAAGACTAATTTTTTTTCTGTGTGGCCAACGCGATTGTGATGATTTACAAATGTTTAAACTTAATCTTGCATTATTAAGTTTCTTAATTTTAAAGTGAAATTTTTCATTTTAGAAATGTAGGTCGTATTGTACGTAAATCATCTCGTAACGCATGGCATTTAAATTACGACCAAGGTCGATTACAATCTTGGCAATGAAAGCGACAGCTGTTTAGCAAGGATCGTGAATAAATTTGCAATGGTTTTGAATGACGTGGGGAACATTTTGCCGTCGTTGGCGATTATTGCGGGACGCCGTATCGTTCCGTGTTTATTGTTTATTTTATGCAGCACTAAATATAAGTCGCATAATTTGCGTTCTTTTTAGGTGCCGTGCCACGTTGGCATCGAATAAAAAGCCGCGGTATTATTTTGCATTCCAAAGTAATCCAGTCGACATGCTTGTGAGGATCACGACAGGCTTAACAAAACGCCGTTATAAATGTTATTAGATGTCGCAGTAATTTGCACATTTCGCTTGCGGAAGAAGCGAAACCGTTTTACGTTTATTTAGAACACGACGCGAACGTTTTGTATGACAACTGAAAATAGTTACGCTGTTGCGCGTAAGACAACGAGATTATTTGCGATATAACGTGATTTTTATTCCAGAAACGCGATCTAAAGACGAACTAATGAAAAATTGTTCGTACGTAACGTTCGACATTTCCGTTGCGAAGTTCTCGGCCGTCGGGGGATGATTAGGCTGTTAAATCCGAATGTTATTACGATTTCACGGCTCGGCCGAGGTTATCCCGGAAGGACAGGGATTATGGCTGCGGATATAGGATAATAAGGATCCAAGGAGGTAAAGACGAGAGCTTGGTCGTACGTGACTGGAATCGCGGGTTGAAGAAAGCTCGAATTACTTTGACAAACTCCACGACGTACGTGCCCCCGTCTCTCTTTGCAAAAGAGTCATGCTTGTTAGAAATCAGCGGGATGTACGTATATGACATACCAGGCGAAATACGCGCAGGATACGTAGAGTCGAAACTGAATTAATTTCTGTTACGGCGAAACTACTTTTCTTTCTGAGACCTGTCTGGAAACATATACCATTCTCGCGAAACTCGGCGACGCGGAAGGAATTGCGAATCGCGCGTGTAAAATTTGAATTCCTAAACACGAGGATTCCTAAAATTTCCATCGTGTAACTTGTCATTTGGCAGTCACGTGGAATAAACGATATGGATTCGTATTTTGATTTCTCATACGTTTTACTATAAAAGAAATATATATATATATATATATATATATATTAAAAATACATAAAAATATATAAATATATATAAATAAATTTATAATTTATTTTCTATAAATATATCTAATAAATAATATCTAAATAAATATATATATATATATAAATATATATATATATTTATTTATTTAATATGTGAATATATATATATATATATATATATATATATATATATATATATTTAATATGTGAAAAGATTTAGGAAGTTATAATTTAGTACATAACGGAGAGCGGTATGAAACGAACGAAAAAGGAGAGAAAATAAGTTTTGATCCTCCGCTGCTTTTCGTGGCTGCCTCCGCCGAATGAATAATTCTCGCATTTCAGCCGTAAAAGTCAGACATCGGGATACAATATATGGCGAGCCGAAATTCGAGAAAGTGTGTGCGCGAAAGAAGCCGACGCGTCGGCGGAACGCATGTAACACTTTAAAAGGTATTGTCGCGCTGTATCGCCATGACGACGTCGGCCAAGTTTTCCCGCCGAAAAGTTCGCGAAACAATGACGGGAACGACGGGGAGGTTTTGCCTCCCCATACATTCTCCTTCGGAGCACCCCCGGAGCGCGTCGGGAAACTACGCTGTCTATATCTGTCCGTCGCCGATGGCAAGTTTACATCTGCGATAGTAGTCCGAAATGTTCTTTCTATCTATCCCGTTACTTTTATTCCCGCCATGTCTCGGCGGCGATTTCTCGCTCGCCGTCTCTCTCTCTCTTTTCCCTCGTAACCCCATTGGCGTCGTCGATCCTCATCCTAGTACCTATCTACTTTCAGTCAAGTTACGACTCGGCCGGAGGATGTGATCCCTCGAATCTGACTTCCCTTGTTTGCCAAGATCGACCGGCGGGACGATAGACCTCCCTTCGGAATCGGCTACCCGATATCAATTGAATCGGTCACTTCGAAAAGGGCCGCCGTCTCCGCGAACGGAAATTTTATATAAATACGACGAGGAACGACGCGAGAAGCAAGTGACAAAGGGGGCCTCTCTCGAATAAGGCGAAATTAATCGAGACATCACGGCGATGGATGTGGAACATTTCGTACGGTGTACAGATATTTCGGCGAGTTTTATGTTCGTTCTACCTTAGAATGGCGTTTTCTATCTTCCTTCCCCTCCCCCCTTCCCATACGTTTAAATCGATGTAACGGGCGTTCCTGGCATTTGGTACACGGCGCAATCGTGTACTTTAAATCGATTAATCGCGATAGGAACTGGTTGCGTGTGTAAGAACATTTCGGGGTCGGCGGCGATCACTTGAAACTTTCGGCAATAAATGTCGAAGACTATTACACGAAAATTACACGAAAATTTAGTTTCGACGATTGAAATTCCAAATCATTCTTCGGGGTAACAGAAAGTTACGGGAGAGTTCGAACGTGCACCGCATCTGTGTGTGTTAGAATTATAGAAATATTTCTTTCTCAGATTTTATATATACGTTTCATATATCAGTAATTTAACCCCCATCTTATTGCGGAATCTCTCTTGTTGTTACCAATATCTCCGGCTCGTCTTACGTCATCCGACTTACGACTTATCTTTCAATCCGATTTTCCTCTATTCACCGGGAAACCAGGAAAGCCGCGCGGTCTCATAGGTATTCACAGATTTTCATGGTATTATGAGACATTTAAGATAATATATTGAATAATAAATACCGCCATCCATTTGTACATTAATAATAGTCTAATATTTTTCTAATTGACAAATGGTACAATACAAATTTAATATTCACTGAGAATTTCAACGTCACAAATGTGAATACAATTTTTATGTTACACACAAATAAAAGATACACAAATTTATACACACACACACACACACACACACACACACACACACACACACACATATATATATATATGTGTGTATATAAATTAATAATATATAAATAATTATATATAAATTATTTTGTGTGTGTGTGTGTGTGTGTGTGTGTGTGTGTGTGTGTGTGTGTGTGTGTGTGTGTGTCTGTACATATATATATATAATTTTTTAATTTATTTAACATCCTTTTTTAAAATTTATTATTAATAATTGATATATATATATATATATTTTTTTTTTCGTATCTGATCAAGATTTTTTTCGTATTTGTACATGTCAATTACGGATGATAAATTTTAGAAAAGGGTGTCCGAACGAAAGTTTTTTTTTTTTTGCTAAGCGAAGGATGTCAAATAGATTAAAAAATTTATGAGCGAGAGTTTGTTCTCATTCAAAGTCACTCGCGTTAAACTTTCATTTGAGAGAGTTGTGCGCGCTAGTAGTAGCCGACGAAAGTGGAGGTCAGCCGCGCCTGGACACACTTCTTCGAAGCGCGTTCGTTCTATCGACCCCCCCCCCCCCCACGCCCCCGTGTCCGTTTTCTTTCGGTGCGGCACGAAACACGTTTCTCGAGAAGCAGTGACAATAAACGGCGAAAGACCATAATGTCGTAACAGCAATAAAAGCACGCTGTCGCCGGCCGGAGATGAAATGAGCCGGCAGTAAAACTGTGGAATGCGCCGTGATGCATATAAGTCCCTATTTGTTTCAATTTGCGACGCTCGCTCTTTCTCTCTCTTTGTCTCTTCCGACCGTGTCTCTTTTCAACAATTCTCCCCTTTCCCCTCCTCCCTCCCCCACCCCTCCCCCCTCCGTCCCGAGCACTGCGGCATAACCCTCTGCTGATTATTGTTACTCGACTGACGGAGTTTCGTCTTCGCGTATTATTGTTAGTCGGCTGAGAGGGCGGATTTTTGGCCCATAAATTCCGACGAGCAACCCCCCCCCCCGCAGACAATACGCTCTCCTTGGATTGTGGTCGAGGCTATGTTTGCCTTAATCACACGCAAGAACGTCCCTTTACGCCTGGGTTTAGCGCTTTTTTATGTTAATCTATTTTTTTCTGGCCGTCCGACTAGGAGATGGAATTTTAAGGCGCGAGAATAAACGACCGGGGTTGCAAGTAATGCCAACACAGTGTACAAAGTGCAAAATTCATGCTTCTATTCCAGGCGAGAGTTTTTGAGTAGAATCAATGTTTTTTATTAAAAAGGATTTTGGATTAACACGTCTGTCAGATATAAAAGGAAATTTTATAATGGTGGATTAATATTTTTTTTACGGATCGTGAAAAGAAATTATTTAGAAATTAAATTTAATAAGAGTCTCTATTTTAATAGTAATATGTTGAAGAAAAATTGAGGACGATGCGTAAATGAAAAGTAATATGTTAAGGATAAATTAAGAGCGAGATAGGGGATGTGCGAGAGCCACATCTGGAATACTTGGGCGTTAAATAAAGGTGATCTTGCAAGTATTGCGATCGGGATGATTCATGAATATCGGCTATCGTCTTCGCGATGACCGCCATTGTAGCTTGATGCACCCATCCGCCCATGTTTCCCCATCCCTCTTCCGGCTAACAACGTCCAACCTTCCCCGAGGATTTTATTTTGCCCCATTACCTCCATATCGGAACGAACCGGCGCTGACGTCATCGAGTTCCATCAAGTTGCCAATTTTGCACTTTTCTCGACCCTTCGTCAACCCTCCCCTAGCACTGCATCTTCGCTGTCCCCTTGCGCGCCATCATCCCCCAAATTCCCGGTGTTTACGTGTTCTTACTCGAAATAATTCCCGCGCACGAATTTCGTTTTATTCATCCCTATTTCCACGCTTCTACGTATGTTCGAAATTGCAAAGGATCGCCCCTTCGCTTATACACATTAATTACGTTTTATTTAGATCTAGATTACGTGATTACGCCACCACCAGAGATTTGATGTTGGCAATTTTGTGTGTGTTTAATGGATTTACGGCCCGCGGAAAATCAAGACTTAGTGTCGAGTGTGATAAAGCCCGACTGTTATTTGACGATACATCGCGTACTATGGGGCAACATCTTCCTCCGGTTTGTTTATGACGTCGCATAGACGAGCTAAACAGGGATAACGTTTGTTGTGCCAGGAAGCTCCACCGTAATTCCCACCGAGATAAATGGCGAGCGCTTTGCTCAAGACGACACAGCGCATGAAGCGCGGAATATAAGGAGACATCTAATGAGTCACGTCGATTTATACCGATCATCGAATTATTCCGTGAATAATTTTCTCCAATTTCAGATTACGTCCCGTGTTCTCGCGTCTTTTTATACTAGTAAGACTGATTTTGAAAATTATCATATTTCCCTTTTAGCTGTAGATTTCGCGTTAAACTTCGCCATCAATCTTTCTTTATCGAGAATTTTATGAGAAGTCTAAATGAGCATTTATTATTGAAGATTAAGGAAACTTCGGCAAAGTAAGATTCAGCAGTATATAGAGAGCTGGATAAGAAGATTTGACTTTTCCAGTTAATTCCACGCGGGGTTTATGAAAAATTAAATCGAAACTTTTAATGCTGAAAATTAAAAAAATTGCGATCTATCTATCTTCTTGCGTCGAAGATTTTCGACGAACAAAGATAGATAGATAGATAGATTTGCAATTATCATTATCTCAACAGATAATCTGTATAATTGCCAGTAATTACAATAAAATTGATACTCCGTTCGGGAGGGATTCTGCAAAATTATTCTGGAATAATTTTCGCTAATTAAAGACCTTTATTTTTATAAGAATATGCTCGCGCGAGGAATATTAACACATATCTACCGCGAAATATCTTTGAATATTTTACCTTTAACTACCGACTCCTAAAATAAAAGTCATTTGATATTTACCGCTCAATCATGATCGCTTGTTAAAATCTAAATTCGTGATCGCTGCGCAGCTCATTTTTCCCTCTTTATCTTTTCCAAAGAGGAAAATTCTACGTCTTGTCTGGTTTACAAAAGCGGATGATTCTTAACCATATATAATGTAAAGTTAAAAATCACGATATTTTTCTTTAAGAAAGGTTCGATTGGATTCATTGGTTGATCGGTCGAAGAATATTCATATGAAAAGAGAAGTGATGTTTAGGACACCCTATATGTATTTTTATCATTGGCATGTGTGTATGCGTATGTGCGTCCGTTTGCCAACACGTGAGCGTTTCATGCAAGCTTGACGAGATAAATGGCAGACGGCGGAGATATCCATGAAGAGTGAGAGGGGCGTGAGGACGGGGGTGAAAGTGGGTTTTGGAGGATGGGGAGAGGAGGGGGGGGGGGCGAAATGGGACCGTCGCGTTGAGAAGAGTCCGTTTCAATTCAGATAGCGACGTCAGCGTAGGACACGTCGACTGGCAGGCTTTCGGGGCAACGGCCATCCGGCTTCTCTTCTCCTCCTTCTCCCCCGAGCAGTGTGCGACAAAAAGCGGGGGCGGGCGGGGGTCGAGGGCAACCTGGCGAGCAGATAACGCGGATGAAATGTGCACGGGCATTATTTTCCCGAGTAAATGTGGCGTAATAGAAAAAAAGAACAAGAGAAAGAGAGAGAGAGAGAGAGAGAGAGGGGGGGGGAGAAGGGGAGGAGAGGAGCGACGCGGCGATGCATGCTCCTGAGTTATTCGGACTTTATTTTGCGGGGGTGAGAGAGCGAGGTTCAAAGGACGAGAAAGGGAGACGCGCGCATCAGGCGATTCTACTTGATGCTGGATAGGGGTGAGGAGTAATGATTGAAGACCCTTGCGTAAAAATCAGGCAAGTTCGCAAATGTTACGGGTGAAATTCCTATCAGTGATATTTCAATGAGGTGAATGGCGTTAAAATGACTAGCATGAAAATTCCACGGCGAGGGAGTCGTATATTTGTAAAAAACGTAAGGGAAGACAAGAATTTGATCTGTTTATTAACTTGACTGAGAAATCTTTTATCATTATTATCATTATTATCATTATTCTTGTTTATCTTACTATTCTTGTTTTCTCTTCATGTTTTCTTGCCGTCTGTGTTTTTCCTCTTTGCCTCTTTAATTGGCAGAAATTTGAAAAATTTCTTGGTAGATCGCAAAATGTAGACGGGAATTGAGAACAATTTCAGTTTACAACAGCGAGTATTAAAAATTAATAAATGCTGGAAATGTATTTTGACCGCAGACGATTTTAATTACGGTGATTTGTCTATCCTGAAAATTGTGGGATGTTATGAATTCTATTTCTCGCGGACAAAACAAATATTTCTCGTCATTCCTTTATCTTTGGATGTACATTTCTGCAAATGCTCTGACAGCGAGGTGAAAAAGGGAACGAGGGGCAAGGTAAAAAAAAGAGTAACTAGGCGTCGCAAAGGAGAAGAGGGAGCGGACGTACAGGACGAATATTTGAAATATTTTTGGCGAGAAAATTTCGGGAATTTGTTACTGCAGCATGCCACGAATTCTTCGCAGAAATTTATGGATCCTCGACGAAGTCTCGGTCGGGCTTCGTGAGAGGCGAGATATAATTACGACGAGGTAAATGGGGAGGGATATTGCGGGCAAGGGGACTGGGGAGGGGGAGGGGGGGAACTGGTACAGGCGTTGTAAGAGGTAGTTTCGGGGGCCGTCCGTTAATGCCGACCACGAATTATGTACACGAGACTCGAAATAACGAGCGTCGAAATCGATACAACAAGCTGGAAGGGAACACAGTTTAAGTTTCTACTGATTGCGCAATAATTATATCGGTTAATTACGCGCTAACGGCGAACCATTATTTACATGCACTTTACAACGTCAATAAGGATTGTCCCTTTTTTCCCCCCTCTTGTTTAAAGAATATTGGAGGAACGAGAGTGAGCAAATGATCTTAATGAGAGATAAAAAATTTTTCTACTATTAATAAAAGGCAATGTCGCGTTAATTATGTTCCGTGAAGGTATTTACCTTTTAAAAGTCTGAAGGGGATTGAATTTATTATATAATGATTAAATTAACATAGTCTTAGCATTTTATATTAAGCGCTTGGTATATTTTTAAAAAAATATTGTAACTAATATTAAAGAATATTAAAGAAATCTTGATAATAGTATATTATTTTTTATGTCAAATCTGAAAGCTTTTTGTGATAAAAGTATTAATGAGGACGGAGGATTTATATGTTGCTAAACGCCATTTCTGTTATCAGATAGGTGTCTTTAGCAATACGTGTATTCTAAAACAACCTTATTAACCTTTGATCTCTTCTTAAATTTTCCTGATTATGATTTTATAACAGGATTCAAGCAAAAGTTACTTGTTTAAAAAAATTGATGGACCGTATAAAAAAAGTGACAGGAATAAAGTCGTGTAATTTTAATAAATTAAGAAAAGAGACGCGCGACTTTTTGCAGGAATCTAGTTTCGCTTTCTTAATTTATTAAAATTACTCAGTTCCATTCCACATCGGAACGTAAATATTCCGACGAAAAGTAATAACGATAAATTAACTAATGTAAATGCTTTTTCGATTGAAGTAAAGTAAATCTCATTCTTTGGGTAAACGTTAGATTTAATATGTGATGATAGCCTATTCGTGTGGGAATTAATTTGAAACGCGAGAAACGGAGTTGTATCCGGAGTGTATATTTGGATATAAATCCTCCGTCCTCATTAATACTTTTATCACAAAAAGCTTTCAGATTTGACATAACAAAAAATAATATACTATTATCAAGATTTCTTTAATATTCTTTAATATTACTTACAATATTTTTAAAAAATGTATCAAGCGCTTAATATAAAATGCTAAAACTATGTTAATTTAATCATTATATAATAAATTCAATCCCCTTCAGGCTTTGAATTGAATATTCAGCGATATGTTATATGAAACATTAAATATTTCGGAGCATTTCGGACAATAAATGATATCGACTAAATGGCGTGGCCTTAATGTTTTTTTTCGCGATGTTTGATGCGCCAACTGTTTGCGTCGAATCGCCTGTACTGCCATGTCTGCTTCGTGATTCAAACAGACAAATAGCAACGCGATATACTGTGCCTGTCATCATGTTGTTATCTCAGAATAATAGCAAGAATAATTAGCAAATAACTTGCGCAACTAACTGCGATTGATTAAAAAAAATTAAAAAATAAAACATAAAAAATTGTCTATATATAAAAAAATTATATGTCGTCTTTAAATGGAATGATTAATTAAGAAATAAAATTTTAAAGAAATTATTAAATAATTTATGAATACTAATTAAGATTTCATTTTTGATAACTTATTAGTGTCATCTGACAATATATATATATATATATATATATATATATATATATATATATATCAATCATAAAAAGGCTAGGATTTATAAGATTTTAATTGTTGACGTTTTTCTGCGATTGGTTCTTTCGCTTTACTCACCTTGTGTTATGGACAAATGTCAAATATCAGGGTTTTTTAATGGCGAAATTATATAACATGTGCTGTAAATATTTTATATAAAATTATATATAATGCTAAAAAATAAATAACGCGCGCTTTGTAATATTCTAATATTTAAGAAAAAAAAAAAATGAACAACAACAATCAGTTGAGAGGCAGTTAATATCAGTAAATAAATACGAAGCAGACCGATATTTGTCAGCATAGTTACAGCCTTGATATTCTGTGAGATATCATTTTTAATTTAAATCGTTTAATTAAATCGTAACTTGAAAATTATTACGATGCTTTCGTAATAATTTAGAATCTTTGACTTTAATTAATCTTCTCAAAATACTCTGTTAAAATATTGTATGCGGTTATGGGATACCTTGTATAATAATTTCTGGAACGGATAACGCGATATTCTGGTATAACTGACGTGACGCCTTTGCTTCCTTTTCGCGGGAATGACATTATCACGTGGCACGATTAAATTCCGTGTATGATCTAGAAATGATATATATCGCGTCGTTGCGAGGAGCTTTATCGATTTTCATTGCGATATAATAATCACAGATTTACGATAAGCGAGAGAAAAACGCATGTCACGTCTGGATAGAATGACAAATACTCTTCATAAAATGTTTTTCATTGTAATATTGCAATATTGGGATGATGCTAACCGTAAAAAAAAATGCCTTTTGAGTATTATTTAAATAAAAATTATATTTATTATATGATGTTTTATCAAACATACTGTCAATGTTACACGAAAAGATAAAAAGTATTTGATATATTTCAGATATTTCATGTACAGATTATTATTACTTATTTAAAATTTAATAACTTTTAAGAATGTCATGTGACTTTTTCTCACGACCTACTTCCAAATTATTCGCAACACACTTTATATTTACTTCAACCAATAATATTGATTTATGTGATATATCTGACTTTTCTTGCGAGAGATGGAAAGAGAATAAAATCTCCGTTTTACAATATCGAATTGTCCGCATTGGTCCGCATAGATTGCAGCAACACAAAAGACATTCCAAGAATATCTGCGCGTGTAGCGTAGCAATTGTGAGAGGCGGTGTGTGACGCACGTGTTACAATGGACGGAGTCTTGTCGCTGGTAAATGCGAGTTTTCGCACCGTTTTCCACCTGTCCAGGCGTTTCTCCCTCAGCGAAATAACGAAGGGCGGACAAAGTGGGCCGGCGAGAAGCGAGTCTGGTCCAAGGACAAGTTTCATCGCAAACTACGCGCATCCCTCACCCCCGACGTGAGCGTGACGGGAAGTAAGGAGGCGAAAGCGTAGGAGAATATTGCGGGGGAATGGCGGCACACGGTGGCGTGGTATGGGGGGTGACATGAGGCGGACATGAGGCGAGGAGTTTGGATTACACTTCGTCCATTAAAAGACTTCGCGCCTCGACAGCGAGGCGCGAGTCCGTCACCTTTGTGTGCGATCAAATGTGTGATTTCGAAACGGAGTTTCGCGCACAAACATCGGCACTACCTCGCTGTACAAGGGAGATGAGACGATGTTTCTTGAGAACTCAGAGAGATTGTTCGTTGCATGGATACGAGGATATCACGCCCACGGCTCGAGGGTGTGAGAGGGTATATATTGGCTGTCAGTAAAGCTGTGGCGCGAGATAAAATAGAGATATATACATCTATCGGAATGACATTTCGCACACACAAACTAACATATTATTAGTTTTTTAATATGTGAAATATCCAAATTTATTTGATTGAACATGTCTTTCTTGCGTTTGATATGTAAAAAAAAAAATAATTATTGTAATTCCATTAAAAAACTCGAAAACGTAGAAGGAGGCAAAATCTGCTATACGTGCGATGCACGTGAAAAGAGAAATGAAAACAATGTCGCTTTCCTCCCTTTTTACCAAACGCGCAAGTATTTTTCGCCTGTGTACACTATTGCATGAATGTGTAATGGAACAAGCGAGTGCACGCACTCTGAATGAAATATAAACGAACATATTTCACTCGCAGTGCGTCCGTTCGGTTGTTCCTTTACACCTCTGTATGGTAATATACATGAACGATACAGGACACTCGTGCATTCTGTGCAAAGAGAAACTCGAAATATAGCTTACTCTCTTTTATGTTGCACCTGCTTCAACATTCAACGATGTCAAAGCAACAATGCTTTGAAATCATTTGGACTGTATCTATGATTTGTTTGATAGATCATACGGCACGATGAATCTAGAACTAATTATTTTAAGTGTGTGTGTGTGTGTGTGTGTGTGTGTGTGTGTGTGTGGGGGGGGGGGGTGGTGTGGTGTGTGTGTGTGTGTGTATTACTTTTTTACGTTACTTTTTTAATAATAACTGTAATATAACCACATTTTTTTAGTAACAATAACGAATTTAACAGTTATTTTTTATATTTTGAATCTACTTATGATATAATTTTTGTATGTTTAATATACAATTTTCGATCGATATTCCATTGTTATAAATCGTCTTAAGAATAATTTATCATAAATTAATCACAAAAACAACTTTTATAAATACCGCTTTTTAAAATTATGTCAACAGAGAATTATATCAGGATAGAAAAAAACTGTAAACTTGGCTGTATTTACGAATGTAATGAAAATCACAATCTTTTTTTATTTTGAGTATTTTAAAATATTAATATAATTTTTTGTAATATTATGAATTTAACATAAAAAATTTTATAGTCCTTATTGATAGTTTAACAAAAAATATGAAAGAAACTAATTCTTTATTTAATCTGATCTTTTAATAACTCGTTTAGTGACTCGTTTTAGTAATTAAAAGATTAACGGAAAAAGTGACAAATCTTTTTTAATTTAACGATAATGATGCGAGTTACTATTTTGATTCGATAACGAGTAATGACGAATTACTTTTAAAAAGTAATTTTTGCAACTACAAACATACATATATATATATATAGATAAAATCAAGAGAATTTTTGAAGTTATATATAACATTAATCATAAGTTTATAACTTGTCCGTTATAGCATTTAATTATTTTTATTTTATTTAAATGCGGTCACACGTGGACAGATGTCTGGCTGGTTGAAGCGCTGTAAAATTAGTACATCGCGAACTACTAAAACGGAGCAATTATTGCGTCACATGTTGCTGAAGCAGAGTGATAACATGTGGCATAACAATCGCATGCTGGTTTAGCAGGCGTAATGACCCCCGTTGATTATGTTAATTATCTATAAAGTACAGCGCGTATTTCGGCTTGTCAGCTACTTCCATCACGACACCTCGATGCGCGAGAATTGCTCCCGAAATCATCGTAATTTCGGGAAAATCGCGCGAATATTATTTCACACCGCGTCGATTTTATCTTGGAAATGGTCGATGTTTAATTTGTGTGACAAGGAAACTCTTGTGTTTCATTAGTTATTAAAAAGGCGCCTATGACGTATGAGTTACACACGCCCCATGTTATTTTGCAATGAAAAAATGCGGCACGAGGCACGGCTATGAGTAATGGAAAGCTGGAGGGAAATAAGCGAAACAAAAAAGACGATCGCGTGCAATAGGTCGCGGGACTGCGGTCGTAATGGCACAACGACGGCAAAGTGAAAACGAACGACAAAAAGTGTACCATGGGGGAGAGAGGGGGAGAAGAGGGGGCATTGTAAGCGGAAGGTGGTCGGCTTAAGGGAACGTTGTTGAGTAGTGTGGCGGCGGAACAAATTGTCACTAATACACCGAGAGAAAAATGAGTATCGGTCACGTTGTTTGACGTGTACAGTAATATTCCCCGTACCGGTATTCCTCTTAACTAATTAGAAATAACAATGTCAAAATCGTTATTTTGGCAGGCCAAAGGGGGGGGGGGGAGGCCCTGCAAAACTGCCGTCAGTTAAAATAATACAAACCCCGTTTTTCAGCTCGTGGCAATATCGCGCTTTAAAGTAAAATTGAATGTTGGTTCGTTTCAGACATGCAAACAGTCGGCATGTGTAAAAAATATACCGTAACTTTTGCTAGAGTAGTCTAAATATTTTCGAGAGCATCCGCCGGCGTCTGTGACAGGTCTTTCAGGCGCGCGAAATGGAAGAATTTTTCTAAAAAAAATATTAATTTTCTGATGAGTCTTCTTTTGTCCCGACGAACATTGGGGATTATCGATTAAATTTAACGTAGAAAGAATTAATGTATCGTTAAAAAATTCTACGCTTTGATCGACGTATCAAGGTTTTTTTTCACATATATTGCTGGACGATATTTCAAATGGTATCTTGACAGTTTATCGACTTTGGCCCGTTACGGTTTTGATTGACGTACTACATATTTCTCCTTGTAGGTATTAAAATGCGATTTTATTCGGATATTTTAATTCGGTGACATAGATTAATATGCTCGCCTTGTTTCTCGTCAAGTATCTATCACTTATATTTCTCTCTGGCTCTATGGATTTCTCAGTTCATAATTCGCTTCTCGAATTTCTGAAAAAAAAATATATATATATATATATATATATATATATATATATATCTGCCAAGTGCGACGAGCAGAGGAAATTGATCGATATCGCGCGGACAAACGAGCGACGTTCTGTATAAATATTTACGAACGTCGGATCAGATCAGAGTTAATGGTCGCTGGACCTTCCCATTTCGTATCGTGGCGCGCGACGAGACAATCGATGGGCAAACTGTTTCCAAAGTCGCGCCTCGAAATTTCCCAGAGGCGTCAAATGGACGGCGTTAATAGGAGAGAACGCACCGACGCGTCGGCACAGAGGCAGGAATCGCGGGGGGTGGAGGTCGTTTGGAAATGAGTCTAGTGGCGGATGGTACGTATCGCTAATATACGACGTGTCGAGAGGAAAATCGGTAACGTTCGGGCGAGTCGGTCGGTCGGGGGAGTGTGGAGGCGAGCGAGTGGAGGCTAACGTCAAAGGACGGCTGGACCAGATAGAAATGCGAAAATTAAAATAAACGAATCAGCGGGGGGGTAAAAAAAAAGAGGGATGAGAAAAATATATAAATCCGCGGAAGCCGATCGCTCGGGAGGAGATGGGGGGGGGAGTTTATCGCGCACAGGGGAGAACAGTTCGGCAGGAACGAGGGAAGAAGAGAGAGAATGAAAGAGGGATATAGGGGTGGGATGGCGAGAGAAAGAGGAAGGTAGACCGGCCGATTTCTGTATGGGTGCGTGCCGTCCCGTTGGTGGATCAACTTTCGCGCGAGTGTGAGGGTGCGCGAGTGTGAGGGTGCGCGTGTATATAAATAAATCGGTGGACGTGTGCACGCATTGCGGTTGCGCCCGAGGGAACCTGTTTGAGCCGGCTCGCAAATTGAAACCGTGCTGGCGTGTCTGGCGGCTCGCCCCCCCGAAGCTCTCATCGAGGGTATTAATTCGACCGAAAAAAACCGAGAGAGAGTTCAGATGGAGAGAATACGACGATACGGGGGATGCCGACCGACGCAGGATGGATAGGGTAGAGTTGTTGCATCCTCCCGGATCACCGGAGAGAATCTCCCGAGCGATCGCGATGCAGCCGGCGATCCGCATCGCCAGTCTGTGCTTTATAGCTTCCGACCTACGGGAGGAAAAGAGTTGTTATTTTGCCGTTTCCGCGTACCAGAAATCCCCTTTTCCTTTCTTCCTATCGTTGTATCGGACACGGTGGGTATCCGATTCATTTTTCAGTTGGAGAGCAGGAATAAAAGAGAACATGGCGATAAAATTGCGAAAGTTTTATTTTTGTTAATTCGTTTGAGATCTGTTTGGTATATGTTGTTTTTTTTTTTTTTTTTTTTTTTTTACACGCAACATGCATCGAAAAATGACAATATAATGAGGGCATATTAGGTTGTAGTGAATTTCATTAAAATCTGCTGAATTGTTTTTCTTTGTGTGGAAATGTCGCGGAAATTGTGCCGCTCTCTCGAAACGCTCCCTCAAAAATTCTCATCCCCGTTCTGGGAACGCTTGCCTGGGAAAATTTCCCAATGGCGCATTCCCATCGGTGGATAAACCGAGCACGGTTATTGCGCGATAACACGAGTTTTGCTCGTGACCGTTCGAATTTTCCGCGAGATCAAGGTTCGTTGAAGCTCTCTCTCTCTCTCTCTCTTTCTCTCTTTCTCCGACTGTCGGGGAAGGGAAAAAGAAAACAGTCGGGCAACTTCGGTTTTATTAAAGAGCGCGAACTTTAGACTTGCGCAAGAAGAGAAAACGATGTAATATGTCAACGGCATGGATAATGAAGCCGGAGAAATAACGTCCACCTCTGCTTCCGCGGCATTGTCGAGTGCAGAGGGGAGAAAAAGAGAGAGAGAGAAAGAAAAAAAAAAAAAACGGAGAAACTTCCGTTCGCTTTTATCCGCTTCGCATAGTAATTCTCTAGAAATGAGTTTCGTGTTACTCGTACCCGGCTTCATTGATTACATTAATTCTTGTAAAAGTTGGATATTGAGGAACGCGCGCGCGCGCGCGCCCGCGCGAAGGGCACTACACCGCGAATGAATTCCGTCGGTTACGCAACTTTGCGAGATAACTGTAATATAGTATGGATGGACGGATGGATTACAATACGTACGGAATTACTCGAATTCGCATTTAATATCTCTCGCTAATGCTGTCCTCGAGATATATATAAATTAAATAACTTTAAATATAACTTTTATATTCTTCTTTTTTTGATATCCTTCGACTAAAAAAGTTACTTATATCCAAAGTTTATCTTATAATAATTATCTAAAGTTGACGTACTTCTTGTCTCGCACACGTGACGTGTTACCTCGTATCTGACATAAGGAGGGAGCGGAATCGTCACGTCACTGCGACGGCTAATAGCACGGAACATATTTTTTTGGTCATCCCTTACGGCATGAGCCGTGGAGAGGATCGTGGGGAGAAATTGTGCGCGGTCGTAGGGAGGGCACATATGATATCGATAAAAGGGCGACGTATCGCTCGCTCAGATAAAACGGGCATGTCCATCAGCGGCAGCCAACCGGCGAGCGATATCGCCACCCGGTATCGTCTATCGGCTCGGTATTATCTCGGACGGTGCTCGCGCAAATGGCGCGAACATCCGCGAGACTCCTTCCTAACTTATCGTCGTAGGAAGTGGCCCACTCATCCTCCTTACCGACGACGAGCTCCACCCTCCACCCTCCTCGCAGAAGGAGACTCCCTCCCTCTCTTTTCCTCGTCGACCTCGCCACACTTCGACGTTCCTTCCGCTTATCCTGTCTGGTGCGAGGTAAAAGACTCTCTTCAGAGGCTCCGAGACTTTCTTGCCGTGGGATGGGTCAAATCTCGCGGGCGGAAAGGATATCATTTTTTTTTCTCCTGTGTTCAAAAAAAAAAAAAAAAAAAAAAAAAGAAGACGGTATCCTGGGTCCACTTCAAAGATTCCGAGAGTTTATTTGGCGTTTTCTTTTGGCGACGTCAAGTCGACGTATCTTTCGGAAAGGTGATGCGCAGCGTTTGTAGGAACTACTCAAAGATATATTCCCTCAGAGATATTTCCCTCAGTTTTTCCATCGCTGAGGATAAACTTGGATATCTATTTTAATTTCTAATGCGTGAATTTTCCCCTGCGTCTGATATATAAAGGCATTGATTTCGAGTACGATAACTATATAAGGATACAAAGTCTCACGAATGCCTGAAGACAAACTCAGTCAGTTCAAATTAATTGTTTAACGTAACACTTGGCGCGATATTTGAACGAACGGTTCAAACGTACATATTCCTTACGTGCCATAAGTGTGGATGTCATGGTACTCGCGGATGGCTCTCAATATCACCTGTTACCTCGCTTTTCGAAACGAAGTTTCATTTATCGCACATCAGCCTTTGTATTCTTGTCTTTCCCCGTAATTCCGACTGTCGTGTTTGCTGCCAGCCGACTCTTCTTCTCGCTTCTCGCAGATCTTTTTCGCGGCCTTTCAGTGCTTTCTACCTTCAGCTTGTCGCGGATCATCCGGCTTATCGCGATTCGAGAGAGTTATCAGAATCCCGACAAAGAGACGGGTAGAGAACGTTTGAGCTATTACCTATCTTTTTTTTTTTTTTTTATTTCCGATATGAAATAAAAATTGCACGCGCAACGCGTTAAATGTTACGACATTTCGGAAAATGTATTCAAACTACGTTTACATGTTTATTGTTTAACAGGATGATAACAAACGTTTAATGTGATGCTGAACAGACGAGTAAATTCTGACGAGAATATTCACACATGTGCACATTTAAACATACATAAATACATTTGTGTATACATACATTTCTGCACACATATGAACAAATTTTCGTATTGACTGATTTTCCATTCACATTAGGTATCTAATTTAATTTTAAGAACGTTGTTTCATACGATCTTCTAGTCCAGCAATATCAATTTTGTAAGTACAGGCTGCAAAATTTTTATACAAAGCAAATATTAATACGACTTGACAGCTCTGGGCGCCATTATTAAAATATCAAATGGTAAAAAGATCTGGGAATGGTAAGAAAAATTATAAAAATTTCTCTCGCTCTTGATACGAAATTTATATTTTAGACATGTATGACATTAATAAGCGTAAACTTTAATTGTGGGAAGAAATTTTCAAATTTATAAAATTAAAATAAAACCAAAATTACCGTATACAAAAATTATACAAAAATTACCGCATTTTGTCGGTAAGACAGACGAGTTTGGAGATCGAATTTGTTACGAGATTTTCGAAAATGTATTCAAATTACGTTTATTATTTAACAAGATGATAATGGACATTTAAGTTGTAATGACATTTGTGACATTACGAAAGTGTCATGAAAATGTACGCGGTATTTTAACGGGGGGGGGGGGGGGGGGGAGCGCATTTTACGCGTGCTATTTCGATAAATCGAGTTTACGCTTGACGCTTATTACACGAGACCTTTATCGTACGTTACATTATCGCGCAGGGTTGAATTACGTCGCCGGTTGTACGGTTGCATGTGCACATCCACCCCGCGTACGTTGCAGGAATCAATGCCGATGATGAGGGCGGAAAAGAAGGACGGCGAGGGGTAAGGAGGGTACGCGTACGGTAAAGTTTAGAACCGCGAATCCGCGGGAGCAACAAGTGCAAGAAAAAAAGAGGAAGGTACGAGGGAAGTTGCCACGGGGGAGGAGGGGGGAAGGGCGATGTAGTTTTAGGAAAGTGCATCGCCGCGCCCCGGAAAGAAAGGAGCGAGAGGAAAGCATGCGAGAAATCAAAATGGATGGGGAGAGACGGTGAATAAGGCGGAGCGCAGGAGTGTAAAAGAGATTCAAAATACATCATGTAACGGCCATTTTCAGGAAACCGCGTGAAGTTTGGCGGAGGCGTCCTTTATACCGCGCCCCTTCTCGCCCTCGAGGTCGGGACAGGCGAGAGTTTTTTGAGGGATGGAAGACTCGTCGGGGTAACCTACTTTCCTCCACTCCCGCGTATACTTCCTTAGCGGAAAAGTTCGTATGCACGGGTAAGGGTAGCGACAAGAAGCGATAAAAATTCGTCACGTGCCATGCGAGTATTTGTTTTTTTTTTTTTTGTGTCGCCAAGTGCGTCTAGAATTTCTTTTCGTAACACCTCTTGCTTTACAAACTCCGGTGTTTGTCCGCTGCAAATTCGAGAATTATGCTCCATTATGGCCGGACCGTTTTACGGTTGGTGCTTACACGCGTGACGCGGGCAAATGAAATAAAAAAGGGCCGGGCACAATGATGAAAAGCGTTAAAATAAAATATCGCTGGTATGCAAAAGCGCGGGCGTCACTCGCGATATACTGCACTCTCGAGGTGAAATTCGATCTTGTCGAATCGAGAGCGGTCCCAACGATACGGAGCGACTCTAAAACCATCGGATAATCCGATTAAAGCATTTCCGAGGCGCATGTATGTACCGTGCGTTCAGTGTACTCTCTTTCCATCTCGTTCCTCCCCCTCCCCCCTTTCCCGCTTCCGCGCCACCACCGCCCCTCTCCCTCCCCCCCCCCCCCCTCCCCCGTTCCATTCTCCCGTTTCCTGTTTTCTCGCTCTGTCAGCGTCACGGTGGTCTCTTCCTGGTTTCACCGGTGCTCTCGCTCATGCGCCTCGTCCCTGCAAATAGTCGTCAGTGAGGTGAGACCCCGAGGTTTAGCATCCAAATGGTGGCAATTTGCAGCAGGTGATAAAGGTGATAAAGGTGACACAGTGGTTGCACAAGCCTGGTACCAGGCCCCTAGCCGCGTTCCACCATCTTCGTCACCCGCCAACCGCCCCCTGAGGTGTTAAGCCCCTAAATAGGCTACCCCTTCGCTCGGGTCGAGTTACACCAGAGTCGGTTAGCTACATCGCATTGATAGTAACGGCTACATCTTACTCTCGGGACTGAAATACTCGTCCGCGATTTGTCATTTTTAAATCAATTATTTTTTGGCGCATTCTTTACATTACATTACGCTTTATTCTTTTCTGAAAAATCGATGTTTAATAATTAACCGAACCGGTACTTCGGAAAAGCTAAAAATTAAAAATAAATGAGCGTTACAAATATATAATACATATAATTGTATAATTAAATTAAGAGATTTTAAATGTATTCTAGAGAGATCAATAATGAGATCAATAACAAGATTTATTTAATTCTGAAAATTCTTTTGACCTTTTTTAATGAAAATCTTTGCGCGGTTCAAAATCTTAATTTAGATAAGACACGAGATATGTGAAGCGCGCGCTGACGTGCACAATTTATGGCTGATACAATTCTTTTAAAAATGTCACAAATAAAGCTGGATGAGATATGTCGAGAAAAACTATCTCTATATATAAATATAAATATATATATTTACACATACATACATACATACATATATACATACATACACATATATATATATATATATGCACACACACATATGTGTATAATCTTTATGAATATTCATGATATTAATATTAATGTCATGTTTATAATTACGTTTAATTATAAATTATAATCATGATAATAATTATGATATTAATTCGTAGAAAAATGGTTATGGATACGCCTAAAATATGCCAAGTGTGTTTTGTTCGCTCCGAGCGCAACGTAAAGTCTTTCTCTTAGTAGATCGACGCATGAAAGTGAACAGGAAATACGTGTTATACGTGTGTTGGGTAAACACGCATACGTGTGTGTGTGTGTGTGTGTCTGGTAAAGCGCGAAGGCGAACGAGAGAGGTGGCGTCGACTAAGGTCGCTCTGTATCGGAAAACAATTCGAACGTTCGCACCTGCGGGCTGGCACGTGCGAATTAGGCTAACCCCGCTCGTCGTTCGCCTCCCCGGCCTCCCCTCTTCCCCGCTCCTCCCCCGTGTACATCTTCGACTGTTCTCCGTTCGTCGTATCGTTGGCACCGGTGTGCAACGACGTACAAACCTAATATCCGGGGCTTACTTGGCTAATTAGGGGCCAAGTCTAATGACCTCCGTATCATGCTCGCACCTATAATCACCCTCTTAACTGATAATCAAGCCTGGCTGCCGAATTGGGCGACTGAATCTTGGGAAGATGAGACTTGCACTTAAATTTGCACCTGCACCTTAAATTTATGAATTTATAAACATTATTCAGATGTAT
This sequence comes from Pogonomyrmex barbatus, assembly GCF_055798465.1. Lineage (NCBI taxonomy): Eukaryota > Metazoa > Arthropoda > Insecta > Hymenoptera > Formicidae > Pogonomyrmex > Pogonomyrmex barbatus. Next base: position 5,829,772 of record NW_028297149.1, read on the forward strand.
TCGCTTATTATTCGGATGCACATAGGTCTGTACTGATAAGAGAAGTTTGGATAAATTTAGAAAAATCTTTGAAACTTTGAATAACTATAAGAGAGTAGACGAACCTATTTCACAAAACAATTTTTTGTTGCTGGTAAACATTTATAAGGATGGAAACAGTCTCTTGAAAAAAATCGGTTTTTACATTTCTAAGCGAATATCAAAACAATGAGAAACAATGAAAAAATGTTTCGAATAAAAGTTTCATGATTTCGAAAACATTTGATAAAAGCAACATGCTTAACTTTCTCTAAAATATTAAATTTTTCAAGATATTTTCACTACTTATCATTTATTTTGAAATTAAAAAATATTTTTCGCAACTAAATTAATCCCAATAAAAATCTTAATAAAAAATTAATTTATTGAATTTATTAATTTTATATCAAAGTTAATAATATCTAATAAAGGTATATTTTATAACATAGTTTTGAGAAATAAGTTAAAAACATTTTATATGTTATAAATAATTTTATTGGTTTACTACTTGACGACAACTTCTCTCTCTCTCTCTCTCTCTCTGTAATTTTTGATACAAGATAATGATGAAATAAATGTTGTAATAATGATTTTTGTATATTACACATTTATAAATAAATGTTCGTAATAATGATTTTTGTATATTACACATTTTATAATATAATAATCAAAATATATCGATTAAATAACATTTTGTTTAGAGCTTTGGTAAAAAAATTAAGGTAAGTTATTATCTACAATATCTAGAATAATTATCTAGATATAGCGCATTGAAATGAACAGATGCATTAACTTATTACCTGTGCTAATATTTCTAACAAAATAAGATTATCGACTTTGAATAGTTAGAATAAATGTGAAAGGTTGAAAGATTATCGAGAATCAATGTAGTGCAAAAAATAAACAGATTATATAATATATTTACACTACATTAATCTCGATAATCATTCAACCTTTCAACTTTCAAGTCGATAGCTTATTTGGTTAGACATTAGGCTTTCATATCCTCACAAAAACATACCGGAGAGTTTTATATACAAATAATGATACTAGCACATATTATATTATACATGATTTTGTAAAATATGAAATTTTAATATCTAACGAAATAACATCATCACTTGATCACTTCATTAACTTTGAATTGAAAGTTGAAAGATTATCGAGACTGTAATGTAGTGCAGTAAATACATAATATATTATATAATTTTTTATTTTGCTGAATATTAGATTTTCATATTCTCGCAAAAATATCGAAGAGTTTTATATATACATAACGATACATATGTTATATTATTATCTTACATATAAATTTTCTATGCTGAATACATGTTAAAGTAATGAATAAAAGTAATAGTAAGTAATAGTAAGAAGTAATGGTAATGAATAAAAATTAATGTGTAAAGTAAATAATGTATAAATATAACTACATAATTAATTAATATTGTATGTAGTTTTAATATTATATTGTTTTTTCTGATTTGTCCAGTGGCTGATTTACGTATAACACAAGATAATATTATATGTATAAATCAATTTGATAATGTGATTGTATTAGGTGCAATATATTTATTTTCACAATGTCAGTTATATTCACATAATAGAAAATTTCATATTACATATTTATTAAAATTGCTTATGTGATTACAAGAATCTGTTTTATTATCTTGTATCGTGGAAAATTAGAGATAAAAGAAGGGGGGGAGAGGGAGAGAGAGAGAGAGAGAGAGAGAGAGAGAGAGAGAGAGAGAGAGAGAGAGAGAGAGAGAGAGAGAGAGAGAGAGAGAGAGAGAGAGAGAGAGAGAGAAGCTGTCATAGCCAAGTAGTGGGCTGATAAAATTGATAGCATACTTTAAACGTTTTTAGCTTATTTCTCAAAAATATATTTACGAATGAATATAATTTTATTATACAATATATCATTAAATATTTGGCTTAAAATAAATTTTAATTTACAAAAACTTTGCAAAAAATATTTTTGCAATTGTATTTTTTAATTTAAAAATAAATGGTAATTAATGGAAATATTTAAAAAAATTAACGTTTTGGAAAAATCTAATCATGTTATTAAAAATATTTTAAAATCATGAAATTTTTATTTGAAATATTTCTCATTATTTTAGGGATATTTATTTGAAAATGTAAAGACCGATTTTTTAATGTTTAAAATACATTAGAATTCTTCCATTTTAAAACCATTTATTAACAAGAATCAATTTTGTGAATAGGAATAATTATCTACTCTATACTTATGTAAAATTCTAAATTTTTTGAATTTTATAATTGCTGAAATTTCCCTTGTAAGTTTAGATTACACCAAGTTGATCTGAATATAAATGTTCCGTATATAAATTGTATATAAAAATTAATGTTATATAAAATTGTTATATAAAATGTATATAAAATTTTGATCTAATTTAAACAATTTCCTAAACATTTAAAAATTTTATACAATTTATTTAAATTTTATCGATTATTGATGACACGAATATTTTTATATTTTTTGGAATAAAAACTAAATAAACATATATATATATATATATATATATATATATATATATGTTTATTTAGTTTTTATTCCAAAAAATATATATATATATATATGTTTATTTAGTTTTTATTCCAAAAAATATAAAAATATTCGTGTCATCAATAATCGATAAAATTTAAATAAATTGTATAAAATTTTTAAATGTTTATATATATATATATATATATATATATAAAATCGTTTATTTATAACACTCTTGAATATTATTTTTATTTAGAATATATGTTATGATAATTTTAGATATCCTTCGGCGTGGCATCGTTTAGATCGATTCGCTAAATTTTGTTTGATGAAATATTCAATTATCAAATTACATTATTGAATTGTTTTTATCTGAATTGTTACGCAACCGTTTATCGGGGATATTGACGAGATTCATATTGGGCGCGGAAAAAATATTGCACACCGTGATACGTTCAAATGTTGCGAAGATATTTGTATAAATACGATGAAATTTCTTTTATGACTATTCCTTTTTTGTGTTGTCAATAAATAAATAACGAACAGCGAGAAGAAGATTCTTCCTATGCGGAAGAATTGTGCTAATTAAGGAATTAAATTTCCATTCCACATTGTTTCTCACATATTGCCTTAATCAAAGTCGGTTAATGATCAAAGGAATTTAAATTAGTATCTAGTATTATTAACGCGAGGGCCAAAGAGAAGCGCGCTCTGCGGTGGATAGTGTATATATATATATATATATATATATATATACTCACACACATACACCTCCTTGTGAAGGGGTATGTTCGAAGTGCAGATTGCATCTTCAGAAGCATCTCGACGTTGCGAATTCCACGAATTTCCGTCATCTTAGAGACGAGACCCAGTTAAAGAGCAGGTTGTGAAGGTAAGCACCATCAGATGATATCGTTGCATAAATGCATTCCGAATCTAATTATCAAAACCTTATATTATCTCACCACAAATAACAGACTTGACCTCTGACAAATAATAGAAATAAAGACGCTGTATTTCGCTGTATTTTCAATTATTTTAAAATAGAGTCGCGAGAATTTTGCAAGAATGATGAAGCTCGCAGAAACGCGGGCCGTATTGAGTTTATAAATAAATACCCTTATTTTCGTTTACCTTTTACGCGCGACACCGCCGCGGAGGTGGCAAGGGCGAATTTAACGATTTCATCGATATTCCATAGGTTAACATGCTTACGAAAATAGGTATCGATATTGGAACTCACGTGCGGATTTCCGCGCTTACATCGTGAATTTGTAAGTTGTGCCGGGACACCCCGGAATCGAGTGCGGCGAATTTTATCTCTCCCTTTCGCCGAAGCGGAGCGTGCACGTCGCTTCCTGCCGCGTGAAATGAAAGCGAAATACGAAACGCCGAGCGTGCCGTTACGAAATTATAGGGGGGAGGGGGAAGGGAAGGAGGATGATGATACGGGGGTTAGAGCGGCGAGATGCAGTGTCGATGTAACGCGCTTTTCGTAACACGACGTTCGAGCGTCCCTCCTTCTCCCCCCCCTAGCCTCCTTCCCGCCTCCCCTGGGATTTGAGGTTCGCAAGGCATCCGACGCCAGCCCTCGGGGCGGACTTTCGAAAAGTGCGAAGTGTTTTTGAGAGCTGAGATAAGGCCGGGGCCTCCTCGAAAAGTGCGCTATCGCGCTGGATAAAATTCGTAGCGTAGGTAATATGAAAGTATAAAGCGCCCCGTAGCCGGGCTCACAATGCCGAGCTTACAATGTAACAAATTAACAAACTGTAAGTTTAAAACGTTAACATTTTGTGCAGCTTGTTGTAAAAAATTAGAATAATTATATATAAAAAATTAAAATAATAAGCACGTAACAGGCACGTACGTATTTGTGCTTTTAAATGCGAAATGTACATTTATAAATGATTGAAAATGAAGATGTACCACAGCGTACAGTGTATAATAAAAATGTTGATTTTTTCGAAAGAAAGTAAGCTTTTATACGAGCACATTGTTTGTAGTAGAACTAGTTGTGATTTAATTTATGCATTGTCGAATTGCTATATTTTGTACATTTTTATATTTTTATATTATGTTTTTATATTATGAATGCGTATTTTCTGTTGTACGCGAATTTTGTTACATGTTTACGGAAAAAACAATTCTGCTGTAGAGTCTAATAATTTGGTCAAACATAGATTTGAAGAATAGTTTTATTGGACCAACAAAATTATTATGTAAAATGTTTAAGCATGATGATAATATTACGAAATTTTTTAATATTCTAGCAATCAATTTGAACGTTCTACATAATTATTTTAATGGCCGAATAAAATTATTTTTCAAGTCTATTTAATAAAACTTCTTTCCGCGTTGTATATGTTAATTTACTGGAAACTGAAAAGATGTGGAACTCCCCCCCCCCCCGTTATGTCTCGAAACGAGAAAAAGAAGTCACGATGAAGTTCCTCGAAGGCACCTTAAGTAATAAGTATCTCGCGCATTTTTAAAACAAGACTTTAAATAATGCACAGCTATTGTCTTTAAACGAGCACTTTAAATAATAAACACAAGATATTATGTATGATATTATTATGCGATTACTTGAAAAGTACCTTTTTTTAAATAACGAATTATCAAAATTGAAATATGCGAATTGTTAATTTTAATGTTAAGTATGAAATAAAATGTATTCTGTTTCAAATTATAAAAAAAAAAAAATGTCTACAGATTTTTAAATCAAATTTATTATAACCGCGCGTATCAAAAATATATATATCAATATTTTAATATTGATGAAATATATATAAATATAAAATATTATATATTCAATATTTTATATTTTAAATATCGAATCGAGCAAAAGTCTGTTATCAATGCGTGTGTAAACAATATAATATTTCTTTGCATGAACATACATACGTATAGATCGAATACATTTGGACTTCATTTTTTTAGAGACATTTATTTGATGCAAACATTGTTTTTTAAACAAAAGAAAACTTGACGCGACCAAAGAAAAAACAAATCCGAGATCGTTATTGTATATTTTTACGCGTCAAATAATCCAGTGGTCTAAAAAAAACTAGTTTATAAAAATTGCTTACACATATACTGTGCTTTTATATTCCATACAATAAAGCAGTATCACAATTTTTTTTTGGTACGCGCGGTTATAATAAAATAAAATAAACTGCCTAGTTTCAACATTCTTGCAGTAATAAAAACAATATACACAAACTCACATTCAAGTATCAATATTTTTGTTAAAGAACATATAAAATTGATATTGTTTTTGGTTTGATGATCGATAGAAAAAAAGAAGACTCGTCTGAAGAAAAGTTCAATTTATCTAATTTTCAAACTCGGAGGAAAGCAAAAATACGACTCCATCGTGATTCTACTCGAAAACTATGGAACTACGAAAACTATGGAATATTACGCGAAAGGAACAATCTCGAGTAATCCATCCATCACACGGAAACCATTCGATTTCTTAATTTTTTTTTATAGAATTGGTATTTTTAGCGAATTGCTTTGGTGCATCAAAAAGTCATCAGGAAGTCTCAAGTCTTCTTGCATTCGATCGATTTTATAGAAGCAACCCGGCGTATCGTCACTTTCCACATTCGGTTTCCCTTTCCACCCCCTGTCGCGTTCAAATATTTGTCTGGTTTGCTATTGTCAAAGTAATATCAGGCAATTACCAGGAAATTGGAAACCTGCGAGCGAACTTTTTCGCAAGCAGTTGACTATTAGCCTTCGTGCTCTAATACGAATCGAATCGACCAAACAGCCATGAACTGACTGATTGATATTCATGTCTGGCTCTACACTATACTTTTTGAGATTTATTTAATTGTAATTTAATTGTGAGGTCGATCTAATATTCTAGCCAAGCCGCTACTTTCTCTCTCATCAATCTTTTATAAAATATACGTATAAATATATACGTATACGGTCGAAAATATCGTCGTTAGTTCATTAAATCGTTAAACTTGTGCCACGCTCACCAGGAATATCGTCCTGGGTTACAGAGATAACGCGATCTCAGACGAGCCATTCATAAACTTTGCTCTTCGCACTTCCAGTTATGATTATTATTTCCGCGTTATTGCTGGCGCAATTATTTTCTCGGCTTAGCCGGGAGTAAAACCAACGCCGTGTAAATAATTACCCGGCAATTACGGTGTAATTAAGGAAAATTAATAAAGCGAAATTGTACGATTCTTCTCGTTGCACACGTTGTATTCCGGTGCAAGTAGATTAAATATGCTCGTAGAACGCGTGTAGAAATAGCTTATGTCTAATCTAACACACTAGATTTGATCAAGAATTAGTGGCACGCCTGGTACGTAAAATTTAATTGGAATGCTGTTCTAAGTATGACGATTTAATCATAATAATATAATACAAATAGCTTCTAAAGTAATACATATATAATTTAAAAAATGCGAAAATATTTGTTTTAAAAGCATGAGCATGTAGTTTTAACGATTGTGCGTTATACACGATTAATTTTTTTATTAAAAAAAGAAAATAATTATAAAATAAATAGATAACAAGTAATAAATAAATAAATGAATAGATAAATAATTATTTAAAAAATATAGGATAAAATTTTGGTGAGATAAAAGATCGCATTAAAGGGGAACAACAACAAAAATATAGTGAGCTACAAAATTCCTTGAAAATTTATGCGGTCTCATATAAACGAGATCGCTGGCAGACGGCTATTGCTCTCTAATCAAAAAATGCAGTTACGATCTTTATCGCATGTCATTCTTGTAGCACTACGTGCATACGATGGCGTTGGCGCGTCGTTAAAATTGTGCCACACGGTGAGTTGCGAATTGTGGTCCGATTTATGGTCTGCAAAAAACAGTTTTCGAATTTTGGACGGTCGAACAGTGAAACCTGTATGTCTCGTTACTTGACCACTGCAAGTGGTTGTATCATCGTAATGTTAATAATAAATACAGTTAATTAAATAAAATGTATAAAATGTATAAAATGTATTACATCAAAATTGATATATACGAGACCATTTTGATGAATAAAAATAAGAATAAAAAACGAGCGAATGGAATATCAACCTTAAAAAAAAGTATGTACGGAGGAGTATAGAAATAAAATCTGCACACACATTTTCAAGATTAAAGTTGAAAAACACGAATGCGAATTTGTATGTGCGTGACCTGGATTCGTTGTAAATTAAATTAAGAACGCCGAATATTATTTTAGCATTACATTTTTATCTGGGAATGCTTTTGTACCTTTCACATCATAGTATATTCTAATTTTCAACCTATTTAATATTTAATATTTTATTAATTTAAAGCTTATCAACGTCAACATGATAGGAATAATAATCAAATCTTTACGAGACCTTAATCAGATTAAGGCGATTCGCTATGCTGCTTGCTATATATACGAGAACGAATGCATACATATACAAAATACGCAGCAACACGCTTTTCTATCTTTTTTGCATAAAACGTGAAGATCCAAGAGAATTTTTTGGAACGTTTTAGATATCCGCAGTTTTCGCGAAATTGAATGAGTGAGTCATCTTTCTCTAAAAGAGAAATACGAGATAATAGAACCATGTATATTAAATCTTATATTCTGAGAGGGTAATGAAGTAATCGGATACAGTTGCGATTTTATATAAAATTCAATCATGGAAATTTGAGAGAATATCTCATCGCATATATATGTGCAGAACGAGCTCGAAAATTTTATAAAGTTGCCATCTTACACGCCAAGTGAAACTCGACGCCAAGTTTTGTTAGACACTAGAAGTTCAGAACTATGTAGGGAGTTTGACATGTGAGTCTTCCGAGCAGGTGTAACCGTAATTTAGTCTCCACGTTTCACTTAGAGGGGAAGATCACCTGCTTTTGTCCTCCTAGGACGCTTTGAATAAACGCGCCAGATGTCTGGGAAAACGGGGCAATTCAATTGAATGCAATGTTATAAGTATAGCCGTATTGTGTTACTTTGTATTATTCCTTATATATTGTTTTTTACCGAACAAAGTCAAGTATACAATAATTCTCTTATGAGATTATATGTTAATCTGCGTCTGCAATACTTTGTACATGTATTCATTATTATTGTAGTTGAAAGAATTATATTTCTAATGAATATGTATATTTTTTATGAATGTATATGTATATTTTTTTATTTATACGTATTATTATTTACACACACACACACACACACACACACACACACACACACACACACACACACACACACATAATATGAAAATTATAAGAGATACCCTTCTGCAAAATTGCAGGCTCTAAGCCTTCTTTTTAAGTGTCGGTCCACAATAGGTGATTTAAGCTTTAAGAAGTAAGAAATTGACCAATTATAATCGAATATGAAAAGAATACTCGACTATGCTTAATCAATTTCTTACGGCTTAAAGATTAAATATTAATTATTACGGACCGACACTAATGAGTCCCGAAAAACTTTAAAGCATTTTCGGATTTTACAATTTTTATTTGACTTTGATTATGTTATAAAACTCATATACTAAATATTAACTCATATACTAAACTACTTATATAACTATTCCTTCTTTTAATTTTGACAAAAAATTATGCAGCAATTTCAAATTTCAATATAAAAATGGCGATAACTTGAAAATAACTCATCTCCGGACGTATGTTCGTATCAACTTTTTTTTCTTGTTTTTGGGTTCCCAATCATCTCCCAAGCGATTGATCTCGATTTACGAGACACCCTGTATATATGTAACAGAACACTCAAAAGAGTAACGAGTTTCTTTTTGGCATTTAAAGTTTGGAATATGCCGTCAAAGTTAATTGACAATCCATTTCTCATACTCTCTCGTTATTCAAGGACGACCTTTAAATTGCTTAGTTAGCATCGATGCACAAAAGCATCCTGTGAAATGCAAAGATCCTTTTGAAGGGATGCAGATGCAGGCTTGCCAGACATTAGGATCAGGATAGATAATTCGACGATGGGAATAAGAGAGAGAGAGAGAGACAGAAAGAGGTGAGAGGTGTGGAGAAAAGATGAGAATAGGGGAGGTAAAAGGGAAATGAAAGGGAGATAAACGGAGAGAGAGAGAGAGAGAGAGAGAGAATGGGGAGAGGGGGAGGAGAGGGGTGGGCGTGAGGGAGGGAGAGACACCTCGTATAATACTATCGCTGAATGTTCTTTGTGTCGAAGTTCGAAACGATGAGGGGAATGGAGAGAAAAGGCCTGGCAAAGGGCGCCGGTCCTTTTCGGCGTATAACCGGGCCAGGTATTTGAATGCAAATCCAATCGCGCTTCGGTGAATTTTGCAACGTGATCCTCCCCCGAAGCCGGGGCCGTCTTTAATTCATGAACGATTCGCGCGGCTAAAGGCCGATCGAGGCCGGTCAAAGTCTTTCGACAAATTAAGCTGGTCCGCGCTGGTGTGCGCTGGTGAATATTGGAAGAAAATCCGATACTGCGGAAAGTACTGGATACAGGATACAGTGTAGGTGTAGCGTTAACGAGAATCACTCGTGCAAATATACATATAGAGAAGTTAATTCGGCCGGGTCTCGGAACGCTTTCCTTATATACGACTAATGTCGACTTGTCCGTTTAACCATGTATAAGATAATTATTTGTATAATTATTCCGTGCTTTATTTTTAATTCATTTTCATCGTGATCTAGCTCTATGTTATTGCCGACCTTGCCGTTCGAGGTCATTTAATTTCGCAATGTTATACGTTTAATTAGACTTCGTTCGATCTTAACGCGACTATCGTGAAATCTTCCTCTGATTAAAAATACTTTAGACGTCAATAGGAATTGATCCAAATGTACAATACAATTGTAAAGCTAAAAATATTTGCACTGATCAATGGATTGCACGTTTTTGTTCCCCCGCTACTAGCGTAACAATCTGTGTTTAATCAAAGCTGCGAATGGTCAAAGGGGCTTAATCCGCACTTGTCAACGGTGCTTCCGGTTTACGCATTAGTGGATTTCAAGCAATGTGTAATCGATGAACGCTACACTATCGCTGAATCTGTAATTGCTGAGGTTTACAATTACTGCAATAGTAATGTTGTAATCATGATTCTTTATAATTTTTATACGTAATAATTATTGCACGTAAATAACGGTTTTGTTGGGATAATTACTGGGGAGAAATTAATTATTGTATTACTAAAGATTGGATTCGCATATTAATTAAATGTGCTTTTAAGTCCGAGTCATAGTGATATCGTTTTTTTATTTCGCAACAAAAAACAATAAGGAGCGGTTTAATTAAATGAGATTACAAAGTCTAAAAATTTTTTCCTACCGTTTCCGTTAGGCGAACCTAACTTTCATTGAATATCTAATTTAAAAAAAAGTGCAATTGTGCAGAAGCCATTTAGATAACGGAGAGCATAAGGATTAAACTAAAATCAGCGCTGCACGATAAAATCTGCTAAAATATTCACGCGATATTATTTCGCAACACGCAGAAGCGAAATGTCGCGCATCGCCGGCAATGGCTGATCGAGATATATTCATGAGCTCGTAATTTTGTTCACTCGGGTTACTCGTCCAAACAGCGGGACAGATGCACCGCATCGAACGGACAAGCGTGAATTTTTCACGCATGTAATATTGTGCCCGATAAGATACTAGAGAAATCTAATCACATTGCCGATCACATTGGCGTGCGACGTATTGAAAATAATTTTGTATAAATTATAAATATACCGAAATATATCGAAAAAGTTAATCTAAAGTTGTTTATTATTTATGCGACGTTGAAATGTTTAATATGAAAAACTTTAATATTTTAACACTTTATAATTTTTAATAGAAAAAATCCTAATGACACATTTTCAAAATTTATTCTCGTAGAATAAATTATTATTAAATATTTTTTTTTTTTTTTTATAAATTCCAAATTCGTGTGAATTTGAAAGTGGTGGAAATTGACAGTGTTAAATGAAAATTTAGACGCGTTTATTTCTGCGCGCTAAATAGTTAATTAATATTTTCTCTCTTTTTCTCTTCCTGTGTTTTTCTTGGGGATATCCTATAAGAAATTTGGATGAGAATTGTAGAATTCTAAAACAGGAGAAGAATAGTAAGTGCAAAGGGGAAAATCTGCATGAATGCAATTTCCGTCGATTTAGCGATTTTCTTTAAAGGCTAGGAGTCATTTGGGGGATTGAAAAAGGTACCAATATGTAGATCAATAAACTTAACAGACTCAATTGAAACGATTCTAACCAGTCTTGGATACTTTGAAAACGAAGAAGAAGTTTCAATGTTTCTATTCAATACATTTTGTAATACAATTTGTGCGAACAAACTGCATACAGACACTCTATTTTGAGAACACACTTTATTTCGAAAATTGTTATCAAAACAGAATCTTTTTTAAGGGGGGGGGGGGAGGAGGAGAGAGAGGGAGAGAGAAAGGAAATCTCGGGTTTTCTTTCAGACTTTCAATCTCGTTTCTTCCGAAAAGAAAATTTCGCGTAAAAGAAATTTACTCATCGAGTTCGAGCAGTTCCGTTTTTCACGGAGAATTATTCATTCTAGTTATATCGCGTTTTTTTTATCACGTTCGATATAACTTATAACTTCACCGATGATAGGAAAATGTCGATCACTTGCGAGAACGATGATAAAACGGTACGGCGATCCTTCGTATATAAAATTCCAAGGTGCTACTTCCGGTGCAATGCTTTCTCGCAAATCCGTGGCTGTCCATCGCTCGGAACGAAATCACACGGTTCAATTTCACGGGCCAAGGCTCTCCACGCACGTGAAATTTCCGAGCAATGTCAGTACGGTCTGAATTTTTAGAGGTTGCGATACGTGCCATATAAAAAACGTAGCGTGAGAATATTAACCGAGGTGCTTATAGCCACCCAAAAATTATTCGCTTATTCTATAAAAAAAAGGCAAAAACCTCGTTTAAAAAGTTAACATCTCTGTTAACATATAAATTATAAATTATAATTCTTTAAATATGTGTTTCCCGTTTAAGTATGAAATACTGTTCGGGGAAACGATTGTTTATTTTTCAGACGGAATTCCGGAATTTTTGTCCCTTTAATAAAATTTCCTTTTTAAAGCGACCGATTCGATTAATATTTCTTTGTGCGTGAAATTGAATAAATTCAAGCACTTTTGCATCTCGTCACCGAGTCCAGACGGGACGGGAGCTCTTATCGCGATATGAATCGCAAAGGTGCCGAATACGTTTTGCACCCCCCCGAACTACGCTACGCTACGCCACGTCGCGCGCCGCGCTCCCCCTTTTTCGCGCGCTGTCAACCGAGATCAACGAGTTTTTTTCTCGGGGAAAGATCGCAATTTGCAACCGGGCGAACCTTTCAAACCGATTGACAACTTCTCTCTGTCGTAAACGCGGCGCACCGAATCGGAGAATCGACGGAATCGTAATGAACGACTCACGCGCACAGCCGCCAATCCTCCTCCCCTCCCCGAACATCCCCATTCCCGTGAGGTAGTACCGCTCTCATTCCCTCGCCGTCCCGCCGATCGGGGGATGGTGGATTGTCGCATCGAGCAATTCACGATCACCCGGAACGTTTTCATCGGATTCGGGCGTGCCCCGCTTTTCTATCTTTCTTTTCCCCCTTTTTTCGCTTATCTTTTCACGGGGGCTCGCCCTCAAATCGATGGAGACTCTTCTCTGCACTCTCGTTCTTGTTCGTTCTCCGTTTCCCCTTTGCTCCTCTCTCTCTCTCCCTCCCTCCCTCCCTCCCTCCCTCCCTCCCTCCCTCTCCTTTTCATTCGTACAGCTCGCGAACGAGCTTAAAGGAGGAGTCTTGCGCGACTGAAAGCATCGAATTTAGGCCGGCGCCCGAAGTAACAAGGCAAACAAATGGAAAACCTGACCGGTCGGTTGGCTAGCTGGCTGCGTTGCAGTATTGAATCGGGTATATCGTATTACGGCGCGTTTTATATCTAGACTGGAGTGGAGAGCGTGCTCTCTCGGAACAGGCGAAAAAAAAAAAAAAAGATGGCTCGTCGCCGCGCGTGTTTTTCACCGGGAATCGTTTATTTGCCCCTTCCGGATGTTATAACTACAGAAATGAATAATTTGATCTAGACTGAAAAATCATTCCGTGTTTCACGTTTCCAAACACAAAGCGTATTTTTCGTTAGTTTGACAAACCGACGGAAGAATAATAAGAATTCTCGAAAAAAGCGCGAAACAACCTTCCGTAATGAATCGTTAAAAATATTTCTTTAATCATGGCTATACGAGATATTTTTTTTTTACGCCGTCGAGAGAGTTTCCCCCGGCATAAATGGAATTTATTGGCAAAGCGAGATCAGTCTGTTTGTCGGCGAGGAAAGCAACAACTTAATCGCTTAATCTGATTGCCTTAATTAATTAACAAGATTGAAGCAAGTCAATAAACGAAAGTTTCTCGTATCCTTCAATCAGAAATATGTGTCTGAACCGAGAAAAATTTTTGTTTAATTCCCGCATGTGTGCATTTTGTTTAATAGATTAATAGTTTAATAGATTTTGTTTAATAGTTTAATAGATTAATACTTGCATATAAGATTATAAATTACTTTGGAAAAATGTACGTCGAATGTGAATATTTATAACAAGACCACGAGAGGAGCTGCAAATTTAATGTAAAATCCGTCTGATAGCGCAGTTGAAACTCTCGAGCATAATTGAAAAATATTTCAATAGCTGACTCGTAAAATATTCTCATTATATAGACTCCTATTTTAACAAAAATCCGCCTCATTTGACCAACTTCTGCGAACAAAGTTTAATGCGGGATTTTATTACCGTTCGGCCACGCCGTCACGCGTGCTTCAGTAAATACGACGTAGTTAATAGGTGTGCACTTTCGCGGATTTTCGCGTTAGGAATCGCCTAAGGGTTGCCAGGAAAATTTACCATGAGCTGCAATGCGTAATTCTACAACGTGAAAGTTGGCAAAATGTATTATATGAACTTGTAACTATAAAGTACAAAAAATTCGTAATTTTAATAGAAATTATTTTAAATTACGTACATTACATACTCTCGAAATTTTAAGTAATATAATTAAAATCTCTTTGTATTTAATTAATGAATGAAATTTTTGGAGAACGACTCAAAATACCTCCATATAAAGATATAATTTATTTAACAAAAAATTAAATTAGGAAAACTTGACCTTAATAAAAATGAAAGGGAAAATTAAGGTGGATGTAAAAGGACTCTTCGCATAAGGATCTGAGAAATTAGAGTATGCTATTGAATGAAAGGCGGCCTGCTTCTGACTGCTTTCTCTCTCTCTCTCTCTCTCTCTCTCTCTCTCTCTCTCTCTCTCTCTCCGGCCGAAGGGTACCAATTTAATCGAAAAAAGAGGGTGAAGGATAATTCCTCTTTCTCCGCTTTCCACCACCTGCAGCGCCTATCCGTCCTGCCCAACAGCTACCACCACCACCACCACCACCACCACCACCACCACCACCACTACCATCACCACCACCATCACCGCCGCTCCACTGGTCGTCTATCTGTCTGGTCTAACCCCGGGCGCGCACCGAGCTATCTGTCGAGGAAGTATTTGCAGGCGACTGTACAGAAACCCAATTTAGTCTGCGGTCGACTAATCCTATCCTACTACATACCATCAGTCGATAGCTCGGGGCTCGACCGTCTCTCACCCTCTCTTTCCACCCTCTTTCGAGCACACTTCCTCCGCCGGTTTTCTCCCGCGTTCACCTTCTTCTCCTCGTTCTTCTTCTCCTTGTCCGCTACTCCCGACAATCCCGGTAAACTGTCCGAAACTATTCGATTGTCCCGGAAAACACGGTTTTTCGAGAATTCCGGCTGACGCACGAAAGAACTCCTCTCTTAAAACTTTACCGACTTTAATGTCCGGCTATCAAAGTTCCGATCCCGAAACGGCACTAAGGCTTTCTAATGATACATGCGGAATCACGCTCGGCATTGGATTTGAAAGATGAGGTTGTCTCGTGAGCGATACAATATTTAGAGAGGAGAATGTACGTCAAGATTTGTACATCAAGAAGAGGGGATGCCGATTAATTATGATTTCTGCAATCGGCGTGACATGAGCTATTTTAATTTCCAAGCATCGGGCTGACGTGCGAAATTCCTGTTTGCTGGACGTGCTTAATCCTCCACGAGCGTAATTAGTTCCCTTCCGAGAAGAAGGGGTTGATAAAACCGAAGCGATAGCGAGCCCGAGTATGAGATAAACATTAAATCACTTTTGCCCTTCTGACTTTGCACTTTTTAAAATAGATCGGAACTGAGGTTGCTATTTAGGATCCCTCACTTTAAGGCCGTAAGTATACGGTGGAGTGGCGCACCAAGGGGCTAATACCAGCATACGATCGTCCACGATATCAGGACTATGTAACATACTTTCCGCTTTTGACTTCTACTTGCCTCATCTAGTAATTTGCGAGGTAATCTCGCACGAAAACACGTAGGTCTTACCTGGACGTATGCACACAGTCGCGCAAGATGACACAAAACGCGCGGGCTGTCGGCGGAATAAGCCGACATAACGCCACTTCGGAGCCCTTCCCGTCCAAACCTCCTATTCTGGACACATGATGACGCGACATAGTTGGTGAAATAGCGAATAGTTTCGCCAACAATTTTGCGCAGTACTTTATTACGAGGATCGCTCCTTGATTCGCGCGTGTGACTCGCCAGTCTACAACGTGCCCTTTCCCGAACGACGAGAAGCCTCCGTGTTGCGTGCCTCGTCGACTTCCAAACAGAAGGCAACGGAAAAAGAAGAGAGGGAATAACGTGTACGAAAGACGGTAATTTTGTGAGCGCAATCTGAAACGTAATAAGCGCGAAGCGATAGGTGCAATTGCGAGCCGGCTCGAGAAACTTACTCTTGCTCTTTACTATAGCGAGATTATTAACTCGTAAATAAAAAATTTTTTAAGGTAATGTTAGTTAATTAAAATAAATAAAAAAATTCGTGTGCGTTAATTCGCAAGAAAGAATTTCTAGTTGTTGAATTATCATGTATCAGCAAGGACAATTGCCGCAGTAGTATAAATTCATTTTTCAAAAAGATAGAGAAAAGGAAAGAGAGAGAGAGAGAGAGAGAGAGGGGGGGGGGGAGAAAGACGCCTAAATTTTTTCCTGATGGCAGTGGCGCAAGCTGTTCGTCTTTCCGCAGAGACGACTTCTCCCGGTCGCGATAGGAATAACTCAACTCCGCATTTCGTCCTGATTCTTTATCTTTTTTCTCCTTTTCTTCTTCGTCTCTCCCCCTTTCAACTTGCTATCCGCACCGGGGCTGTGCACCCTTCAGCGAGGTTTCTCGTTCCCAAGTTTCGACACAATGTCCTTTGAATTCTCACCGGCCGGCAAAGAAGGCACGCAGAAGGCGAGTGTAATCTAAAGTTCGAACTCTCGATTAACGAGAAAGGGAACGGTAAGACGGGAGGGGTAGGGCGGCGAGCGGCGGATGGGGATGGCAACGGAGGGAGGGGAACGAAAAGGAACACCGATGGAAGCGAAATAATATTTCCTTCTTCGTTCTGGCAGACTGCAGGACGAAGAATTCGGGCGAGGAATAACTCAGTTGGCAAGTTTTCCATCTTCACACCCCCCCCCCACACCCTACCAATCCTCCTTCCCTCATCCTCGCCTCCTTTCTTTATCCTCAGCCATCATTCCTCGACCCGCTCGGGCACATCTCATACCTTCGATTTCTTCGTGTAGCTTCCCTCGCCCCGGGACGGGGACGGCGATGCAGCGCGTTAGCGTCATTATTATCGTTATTATCCCTTGCTAAGCAGCCCATCGTGGAAACCATTTTCCCACGGTTGCTCGGGGAATTCACGAGGAATTTATCGGTCAGGAATACCGAACGAAGTGAACGAACGAAAGAACGAACGAACGTGAGAGAACAAACGCGAGCGGGCCGGCGTAAGAAAAAAGGAAAACGGAAAAAAAAAGATAAGGAAGAGATAACGGCGATCTTATTTCGAGACGGTATTTGCATGGCTCACCGGTATTCCCGGGGCGAAGGAGGGAGACGAAAAAAAAAAAAAAAAAAAAAAAAAAACGAGGGAGTGAAGATCACGGAGGAGTGAAAATCGCGCGCGCCGTAGGTTGTCGATTTTGTAGCTGAAGGGAGATATTTTAATATCGATGCGTTATTGGATGTTAAAATAGCAGCCATTTTGCATTGCAAATCCCTCGGTCGTTATCATCCCTCCGTCGCCGATAAAAACGTCGTTACGCGCCGCCGTCGCGCGTATTACGAAGGGTAAACTTCTTTAATTATGTCTTACATCTTTGAAAAGCGTTCCAATTAGATCGTACTCGCCGTAACAATGCGCCACGTCGTTCGCGTCGTATTGAATGAACAGCGAGAAATGGAGGAGGAGGTCGGGAGTGCATTGGAGATACGCCCGGGGCCATTCCGGGGGGGCCAGATTTCATCCCTCCGATGACGTTAAATAATTCCGCGATTCTGCGCTCGCCCCACGCGAGACCGTATAATCCGGCAATAATGTATTTCCTCGCGCGATTCGTCGGCGTGATAATAATTGGCCGGCTGCATAAGTTCAAAACGAGCGGGGCCCGGCCGCAAACGGGGGATCGGTCCCGTTCACTGGGGGACCCACCCAGTTCGCGATTACGAAATTAATCCCTCGCATTCTCCCTCCCGCGATCGAGGCGATCGAGGCCGCGCCACGCCCGAAATACTCGTAATGCGCGAGGCGGGACAAGGTCCTCGTAGAAATTATCCAGGCATTTCGAAACCCCTTGGATTACCCCCTTATCGCGCGACCCGAATTCGCATGTCCCCCGTTGTCTGCACCCCCTCGTTTCCCGCATCGGATTACCAATCCTCTCCCACATACGCGCGGTATAACATTCCACAGAAATCCTAACCCGAAATATCCTGCGGGGATTATGGATACATAATGTTGACATACTTACACGCAACTACGTATAGGCATACGTGTAGATGCTGATCGGGAATTTCTCGTGCACGTGGTGCACGTCGGTACGTATTGCGGATTGGCGGGATCGAATTGTTCAAAGCAAGCACGAGAAGTCAAGATACGCTTCCGTTAACATCGAATTTACCTATTTATTCCTATTACAAACGCTAATTAAATATCTGACATGTCTGACAAGTCAGACGGAGGACAATTTTTAATAAATTTGTAGTTTACAAAATAGTTAACAAGGGATATCCTTATTCTTTTTTTTTTAATTTATGAATTAATTTTATGTGATTATTTGCTTTAAATTTTTTTAACTTTTACTCAAAGTTTGTAAATAAATATTATAGATACGTTGGAAAATACTTGAATTGTATATACGATTATTATTATTGTTAAGTAAAAATTATAATTATTTGTTATATTGAGTAAGATAAGAATTTTTTATTATATTAGAAAATATGTACATTGTGATATTCGCCGGTTATAATGCGGGTTTGTAACATTCAGCTTAATCTGAAGGATAACGTATGCACAGGACGGCACTATCGTATGATATTCTGGGTGGATAATTATCGTATCGGTCCACTCGATATTCGTCGGTGTCATACATTTCCGAACTAATACCGATGAAAATCTGAATCTCTCCGGTAGTGTGCTAAATTAGTGTACTAATTAAAATATCATCCGCCGTGAACCTAATTACGTTCACAAAGCTACCATGTGTTTATCTTCCCTACACCGTGTATTCGAAAACATGCGTTCACATTAGAATCTAGACTGAAATAGAAATTGAATCGCCGATTGCACATTTTATTAACTCTCTGACCAATTCACTTATCATTAATAGATAATATTTAGAAATGGACGTAGACCGTTTTACATATACTTATTTATACGTTTAAAAATTAAAAGCCATTTTCATAAGAGTAAAATAAGCTTATTGAGAAGAGAAGCTGTCTGTTAATTTCGCTTCAAATCTGGCGCTTCTAATCAACTCTTTTGGGAAAAGGAAAAATACATCCCGAGGGAGGCGGTATATAATTGTGATTCGCTCTATAAATGTATATATCCGCGGATTTCAGCGGCGTGTCGATACGCGCGCAAATAACCGAAACCATTTGCAACCGGCTCATATCGAACAAATAACAGGGACGAGCGCGCGCGCGCGCGCGCGCGCGGGGGGGGGCGCGGACGCGTGTGCAGTCGCTTGCGGACGCGGTGTGCGTGTAGAAACGTGCGTATCGAGCGTGGCTGATATAACGTGGCGGATCGTCGTGTCGCGGGTAGCACCCGGAACGCATTCCTCGTATATAAACGTCGCGTAAACACACACGGAGCGTCCGTACAAACGCGCTCGCCTCCATTTCCGCGTCCGCACGCGAAGCGGCGCGCGACAATGAGAAGGGGGTGGTTGGGTATTGTTATTGGGGGGGGGGGGTGTCGCAGATATTATTCGATTAAACACATTCGACTAACTGGAAACTCCGCGGCCCGCTCGAAAGCGAGTTTGTCATCGGCAAATACGCGCGTGACACGCGCGGGATTACGTGCCCGCTGACGTGCGCCGTTGTTTTACACCCCCGATAATAATCGCGTCGATAAGTCGGCCTTCAGGAGGATGCCGCCGAGATGTCGAGATCGTCGCGTTCGATCGACAAAATCGCGAAAATCAGAGATGATCGTATTTATACTATTATATTACTTGCGACCGACGGACTCGGATTAACGCGTCGATAGAACACGTGACGTCACAACTGTACCGAGGTCACTCGAAGACAACGCGGAGATTTGTTATGCAGTGGTTTCGCACTCACGGGTCTCTTCTATTAAATTAATTACAAGCGCAAGAGAGAAACTATGCTGTCCACAGAATGTTGTGTTACAGAGTAGGGACACGCCGGCGGAAGTTAAACTAATGAAAATCTGCTCTAAATTGGTAAGTTATGGCATCCACTTGCCCATGTGACGCGATAAACTTGGCGTGCATGTAGAAATAACGTGCCGCTTAAATTCTCACCGACCAATTGTCCCGGACACGCTGGTTACAATTCGAAATTTTAGCCACAGGAGATATCATTCGTACAACGTAAACGTCATGAAATTCTGAAATTTCCAAAGTATTTCGAGAGAAGAAGATACCAAGTAATTAAATTAAAGCTAAACGGAGGAAGGAAGATGCGCAAATCGTCTTTTTATCGGCCGAAAGTACAACGGCCGTGATAATCATTCATCTAACACATTTCTGTTTTGTGAAAATAGATACGTGCGTATCTGGAGGTCTCGTATACCTCCGACGCACGACTTCCATAATTACGTATCACGAGCGGTAATTTGATTAGTTTTGCTCTACCCTTTAGGTAGTGAATTGTTATTCTGCTGTTACATTAGATAAACTAGAACTTTCTCGTTAAACAGATTCCTCATTAGCCGACCTCCAAACGCGTGTATGATAATTGACTTAGCTGGCCAAAGTTGTGCCGAGAACGCACACGGCGTATCGTATTTATGTTACCTGAAAAATATATCGCGGGCCATATCGCTCGTTTAACACCACATAATTTTGATTTAGGAGGCGATCGGGAAATTATTAATGAATACGATCGACACATTGTCATCGGGGGAAGAGCAGGACCTCCTGGGTTTAATTACCGGGCGTGTCCTGTTATTATTACGTCGGCCATGGGAGCGGACCATTAGGGCCGACCTACGTCAAGCTTCTCCGTGCCGAGAGACGTCCGCATGCGTCCGACCCGCAAACGATTCTGCCCAGAATCGTGGACAGATCGATCGGCGAGTGAAACCATAATACGGAAAATGTTGATGCGCACAGTGATTGGCATTCAATGGATGAATATAAGATGAAAGAGTGGCCGCGGAGAAGGAGGGAGGGGTGGCTCGCGGTAAGATGACGGAATCTGTACGACTGTCTCGAAACGAGGAAACGAAGTACGGCACGGAATTTCTTTCAGAAATATATGCACGAATTGTAAAAACGCGATGCGAATATTCCGCTCTCCGTTAAAGAGAGACTTTCTTGCCTCGCTTAATTATGCCATGTTATTTCTTAATTATCGCGCGCGCGCGCGCGAAATAATATTTGAATATTGTCCGGCGCGGTGTGTATTTGACGTTTCTTTTCAACCTTGCTGCAATATACGCGTGTTCTGTTGTAATATACTTCCTGGAGATTCTGAGAGATCGCTGAGAGATTTCATTTTCGTCGAGAACACGGGATAGAGTCAGATTAAATTACATAGTAAATTTATTTCGAATTCGAAATTAGACGATTGCATTTTTGATTATGGACTGAAGAGATAGATGTTTATAAATTGTTTAATGATTATTACGACATTAATTATTACGGTAATGTGTAGCTTTAAATAGATTTATAATTATAGAATGATTATAGAATATTTTTAATTAATCACAATTATATCTATTTAAATTTATTATAATTGTTTAATTATAATGTATTTAGAATTTAAACTCAGATTGTTATGAAATTCTAGATTATAGATAATATCGTAAATACAAGTTAGTTATATTATTCGAAATTTCTTGTGATCTACAAAACTAGATTAGTTGTTCAGATATTGATTTAGACTTAACTCTATTATCCGCTTATCTATATTAACTATATTAAATTAAATCCAGCAACATGCTGGCTTTGTTTTTTACCAGAAAAATAGTATATCAGAGATAGAAACAAGTGATAGAGAGAGAATAAGAGTTAATTTACAAAGACCCGAGATCGGAATCTCGATAATAAGGATAAACATGATTGACAGGAACAGAATTATGTTTTATTATCGGCGGAGACGCTTCGAACGTTTCCTCGTAATTATCAGGAACATTTTCTTCTTTCCTTTTTATAAAATTTTCTGTATTCGTAATTTTTCAAATTCAAATGCTGATTTCAACATGTGATTTTTAACTCGTAGAGACTCGTGAGAATCGATGATAGCGTTCCCGTAACGCGGGTAAAATCTACTCAACGGTAGGCAACATCCGCGGTCAAGAGAGAGAGAGAGAATGAGTGGGTGGGAGTGACAGGAGCGGGAGTAAGGAGGGAGTAAGGGGGATAAATATCGTGCGCGAGAGAGCCTCAGAGAAGGGGAGACAGAAGAGGCGGTGCGCGCGTGGCTAAAGTGGATTACATATTGCTGTCCCAGCCTGCAACATGTTGTACACTTGGCCGTACCGGCCTTCCAGGTAAATCGAATCACCGCTAACCTGAACGAAGTTACCTCCCCAAGCCCTCTGGCTTGCGCCAATCTCCGTTCCTAAGTGCGTACGCACCGATGTGTTACGGGAGAAAGTAAACGTCGGCCTCGTTGCGCCTCTCTTTCCCCCTCTCCCCCTGTGCATGGATTAATGAATGTGAGTTAGTGAATTAAAAATTGCAAGAGTGTAAAACGCGTTAATCGACATACGGTTTTTTTTTTTTTTTTTTTTTTTTACATCCTTTGCCATGTGAATCATAAAAAAATATAAAACGACGTGGTTTCGGAGGGAGTGGATGTATCAACTTTTCCTTGGCTTTCCCGGATGACAAATATCTATAACGAAAGCGATGAAAAGTGTCAAGCTTCGAAGAAGCCAGTGTCGATAATGTCGAATGACCCAATATTGGAACTTTGTTACGAATGAGTTAAGTATAAGTCGTCTTTTGCAGACTCGCGCGAGGATCTTAGATCTGTCTAAAGGCTTCTTTTGGATCATCAATATCAATTGTACAAACCAAATCGTTAATACACATTATCCTTTGTTTGCTCATTAAAAGAATGGAAGATGTTTTAGCTTAAATAATAATCCATTATTTGATGTGATATCTTCGAGATAGCTGTAATATCAGACAGAATTTTATTTTTTATATATAATTCTGTCTCGTATTTCACACACACACACACACACACACACACACACACACACACACACACACACACACCACGCACGCGCATAAAATATATTTGCTCGTTAAAAAATGGAAGATGTTTTAGCTTTAACCGATTATTTGATGCAATATCTTCGAGCTGTAACACGAGACAGAATTTTATTTTATATATATATATATATATATATATATATATATATATAATCTCGGCTGGTGCGCTTCGTTTTGGCCGATCGGAAATTCACGGAACACTGGCTTGTCGCGATGTCAGCAAAGTTCACGGATCAGACCGAATGTCTTACTCGGTTGCATCCCAAGACAGAGGATGAAGGTGCCATTTGCGACGTAGCTCGTAAATTCTAAGCAGCTTAGAAACAGCGCACGCAACTCAAACCCCTCGGCACTACGAGCCTTCATTCTCACGAGCTTAACCCATTGCACTTGCATTCGATGTTTCCTTGCGCGATGAGCATTCCGGAAGTTAAGGACACTGATGAACGTCCCTGTGTTGCATCTCCCTGAATGACACATACGTGTTTTCCTGGAAATCAAGCACGAGTTAATAACACGATTGTGCTTGTCAAAGACCAATGTGCAGTTCTACTAATCTTTTCAAGTAGGATTATGATTATTGTTTAAACATACGTATTTGTAAATTAGGGCGTTCCGTAAATTGGGAATCACTTGAGAGATAAATGAGCCCAAAAGAAGAAAGAAAGTTGAAGTGAACATGCGTCCGAAAATGCGTTGTTTTCGTCATTATTATGATGAAATTTCAAATTGCTTTGCTTCCGAATTTTTTAAAATCAAAATTAAAGAGAAAACGGTCTTTATGAATTTTATATCTAAATTATATTTAAAAATATAAATATAAATTATGTCTAAAAGATGATATGAAGGTATAATAGTCCGTTTAGCAATTTTTGGCAGAGATTAGGACACCACTTTTCGTGATTCCTGTAACAGTGCTAAAGCAGTTTCGCAATTTTTATTTGATTTTATGTTATAAAACTCATAAAAATCGTCTCTTCTTTTAATTTTGACAAAAAAATTCGAGAGCAAAACAATTAAAAATTCCATCATAAAAATGGCGATAACTGGAAAACATCGCATTTCTGAACCTACGCTCATATCAACTTATTTTTTTTGTTTTTGGATCCCCAATTATCTCCCAAGCGATTTACCTCTCTCGCTCTGTGATATAAATCAACATACGTATTGTCAGATAAATAACATACATTATATTTTTGAAATGGAAACGAGTAATGTTAATATTTTTTATTATAAAAAATGGTGAAATACCGATTATTTGCCAACATTATCGTTGTTTAACTTTTTCTGATGTAACCTGCACTTTACGTACCGTTTTGCCGCTACATCTGCGTCGTTTGTGGAGAATATTGTGAAATCATCGTGCTTCGTCTCACGGATTCATTATGCTAGCGTAATTAGGACCGGCGCCGAGAAAGCACTTGTGCCACGGAGGATGAGAGGTGGAACGCGATATTAGTTCATTTACGTGTCCTAATGCCGCCGCGGGGGCACGTGTTTACGAGGGCGTATTTACGAATGCGGTACCTGCACCCCTCGTTTTCTCTCACGTAAATTTAACGTCAGTGGCGTAGCCATGCACTCTGCCTGTTGCAACAAAAGGATTGTAAAGCGTTACCAGACACGTTTTGCTTATACACTTACACTTACACACACACACACACACACACACACACACACACACACACACACACACACACACACACACATGCGCGAGCGCGCGCGCACACGTATATGCATCTACACATGCACGCTTCGCGGTAGAATAATGATAAATGCCATAAACTACCTTCAGGAAACTGAGAACGTAAAATAGGTTCATCTCAAATGTGGATTCCCGTCTTGAATGCTGTTCAAAGTGATGAGATAATTACGCATGTAAAGTAGCAAGATGTAAAAATTACTATAAATAACATAATACTAATGAATAATGCAGTACAATGTTAAAGTCTACTGTTTCTCCATATTAAAAGTATATAACAGATACAGAGCATAAAGAGGCTGCTTCCGTGCAATTTTGTTCAAATCGCTTTCTATCACACGCATCAGTTTGGACCATCTTATTTATACATATATTACAAACTCGTAAAATTTTACGAGAGTTGTATAAAGCGCGTGTGAGGGTAGACGTTATGCGGAAAACGGCGAAATGGCCGTCGCGATCGAAGTCGTTTATCTACGGAATCTTTTTCGCGAGAGGGCTTCAGCTGCGGGAGTTTGTTTAAAGGAGCCATTGAGTCGAACTCCGATGAGAATTTTACCTGCCACCCCGATTGTCCGTTAATCCCATTGGCCGGTCCCCGAGAGGGAACTCCGACGAGGGTGACGAGACCGTTTGATTCGGCCCTGTATGCCATCCCCTAGGCTATGCTCGATTCCGTAAGGAAAACGAGGATTGGGAGCCATCGGAGAGGAAGAAGAGGAACGAGGATGGCGAGGGGAACCCCTCGAGTAAACAAAGGAGGAAATGGGGTAAATAAAAAGCAACCGCCAAGGAGGAATGGGAGTCGGTCTGGGAATTGCTATGTGTGCACGTATTTACACGTACACTTGTTCCGTGAGAAGCGTGTCGGTATACAGACCGTGTCTTAAAATATAGACGGAAATCCGCTTCTCCGAGAAGTCTAGCCGGGAATCAACGAAATTTTTTATTATTTTTAACAGTTTTAGCATATTTTTACACATTGATAAGATACATTTTTATCACGCGTAACTAAACTTTGCAATGATTTTGTAAAGAGGAAAAATTTTAATTTTGAATTTCGAGACACACCCTGTAGATTCGTGGGCACGAGGGGGTCGATGCCACGTGTGAGTTAGGCGCACACGCGCATTTCTCGATTCCGCAAGGCTCCGAGATAAGAGAGCGAGAAGGAGGTTTCTTCCACGGGACGCGGAGGAGCCGAGCGTCCGAGGTGGAGAGGAAGAAGGTAAGAGAGAGAGAGAGAGAGAGAGCTGATGAGAAAAATGGGCGTGGAGGGAGAGAGAACCGCGGGAGAGAAACTTGCGGGAAAGTAATCCGGACCGGCGAGAGAGCTTTATAGTTTTGTTTATTCCCTCGCATACAATTACGCTGATGACGCGGAGTAAACGCGACTCGTGCGGTATCTTTATCCCAAGACCGCCTCTTTTTCCTACTCGCCGTTTCCAACCCTCTTCCCCTCTCGCCTACCCTTCACTCCACGGAAATGGAAACGGCGATGGTGGTCGTCGCTAAAACGCTTGGTGGAGCGGCGTCGCGGAAGATGAGAGCGAACAAGACTCCGAAACGAGACTCCGCAGCGTCGTCGGCGGCGCGATGCGTCGCATCGTGGGAGGGGAGGGGGGGGGGTTGTAAATTCGGGGATGAACGGTGGAATGAATCGCACGGACCGGTGGTTTTAAGGATTAAGGAGACCACCCCGTGGCGCCTGTGTGTTTACGGCCGCACTTACCAGAGACGGTCGGCTCGATCCGTGCACCGAGCGGTAAGATTTTATGTTCGGACCGGCGTTCGTCCCCCGTCGAGACGGGGGTGCAATCCGGCGATCGAAGCGAACCGTCTAATCGATGAAGAGAAATTCGTCGGGGGGAGGGGGTGTTGCGAGCGATGGGTCGCGACTTGCAACCCCCTCCCTGTACAAAACGCATTATCCCGCAAATAATTCCCCGGGTTAACCGTCTGCCGTGCGACGTCGCCGTAATACGACAGTGAAAAATTCAAATAATCGTAAATTAAATTTAATTTCTACCCCATTAAAGTGTTTACTTTTAAAAACAAGGAAAAGGTGGAGAAGCGCGGCCATTAGTGGCGCCATTCGCGTGAATTATGCACCATCCACGTGGATTACGCGTAAAGAAGTAGTTTACACGGTTTACACGTAGACGTGGATTATTCACACGCAGACACCCCCCGAGGATGTTTCGAATCGGTGTCGAGAATTCGCGTGCGCGTATGCGATTTATTGCCGCTGTCGCCGTAAGTGCGCGGCGATATCAAGCTTAACGAATCGCATCCGTTCTGCTGGAAATCACACGTTAAGTGAATATCGAAGGAATTGGATGCCTGTGTCATCTCTCTTTTTCTATCGGTTCTTCATTATTGTGCGTTCAACAAAAGTTGTATGAAATGCAAGATATTTGATTACTTGAGATTTGATACCGGCGTTTTTTTTTTTTATTGAATTAAGTAATGTCAATTGGTTAATTCAACATCGTACTTTTATTAAGGATCTGTCCACTTTTATTTTATATTGTTGTTTTTTTTTTTAATTTGTCTCTTCTTGTATTTCTAGAAACATTTTAATTTCTAGAAACATTTTAATTTACCTCTAGTATATTTTGCACTGCTAATCTAG
Source organism: Pogonomyrmex barbatus (assembly GCF_055798465.1). Classification (NCBI taxonomy): domain Eukaryota; kingdom Metazoa; phylum Arthropoda; class Insecta; order Hymenoptera; family Formicidae; genus Pogonomyrmex; species Pogonomyrmex barbatus. The sequence goes on from NW_028297149.1 coordinate 5,857,555, forward strand.
ATTATGATTATTTCCTCGTGTTTAGAACTTTTCAGATAGTATAAAATTATTTCTTTTATCTATGTTTTATTTAATATTTTTCTTCTTCTTTTTGTTTTAAAATATATTTAATATTTTTTAAATATACAACGAATTGAAGAGAAATTATTTATTTGGTAATTCTTAATATTTTAATAATACAACTAATTTTTTTCATATTTCTTATTTATGCTAATCATATAATTATTTATTTTTTAATTAATTAAAATGTGTACGTACAATTGTTGAAAAATTGCGTAAAAAGATCTTAAGAATATAATAAGGATTAATAATAAGATTAGACAAATAGGGACATAAGTATCTATGTCATTTATTGATAAAATTCAAAACACAAATTTAATATCGTCTATCTATCTGACAGGCTCAAACTATCGGACAGGCTTATTAAGTCTTATTTGGCATTTACATTAAGCTTATGACAGGGAAAAAAGACGACCGAGGGAAAAGAGGGAATATTATTCATAGATCGATGGCATCGTTATATAGCGACTCGTGTCAGGCAAGCTCGAAATGGACCGTAGTTCAGGGAAATCAAATAAGACCGGTGACGAGAATAAGGGAAGGTGAGAGAAGGAGCGTGAGGAAAAGACGATGTTGAAAAAGGAGAGGAGGAAGGTAGGGTCGGTTAGCTGTATGCGGGTTGAATTGTAAACCAGACTGAACTTTTCGCCTTCTTCTTCCTGGTCGTTGCCCGAGAATGAGACGGTGAAGGCGGGCGATGGTGAGTGGGCTCGAGAGCGTGGTGGTGAGGAGATGAAGTTCGTTCCTTCTTTAAATTACATTTGGCCACTCGTTTGGACACCCCGGCTCTCACCTACCTTCCCTCGATCCTACTCCCCTCTGTGTAACCCATTTCGCGCCTCCTCCGCTCGAGCACGAACGAAGCCGCAAGTATCCTTTCGCGCCCGCACCCCCCGACACTTCGCGAAGAGCGGCGGGTAGGTGGAGAATTCGTTTACGATCCGTTTGTTACCTCCATATACTTCGCGATTAATCCAAAGTTCGTTGAGGAGTATGCGTCGAGAAGGGCTTTGATATATATATATATATATATATATATATATATATATATATATATATATGTGTGTTGAAAAATGATTAACGAGATGTCTCGTTACAGAGAAAAAAAAATAGCTTTATGACATTTTAATATTCATTAATATTACGAACGAAATATTTCATACATTATCATATTTTACAAAGGTGGAGAGAGTATTATTTATAATTATCCAGAGCGACGGCCAACCGTAAGTTCTGCGAGATGAGCTGAAATTGCATACATTAGAGGAACTCGTCTTAATTCTTTGTAAGAGAGAGAGCGACCTTTCGCAAAATATTACGATGAAATTGAAGTGTATCGTATTTCCATGGTGGTTTTTATAGCCGGTTGAAAAAGCTTGTTAGAATGAAGTTGACCCAAGCTTTTACAGTAAACTCCATTATAAAAGAAATTTGCACGCAGGTCGTTTAAATACGCGAAGGAAAGTACGCCGTCGTTCATTAACTGTCTGGTGAGTATATACGTCGACGCTACGTACTTCTTTTCATCTTTTAATCCGGAGGCTGCCGTATATACGCAAAGACCAAGTCCGCAAGTCCGGTCCTTTAGAGTCATCCGTGTCGAAGGGGGGGCGCCTGGACAAGCGGCCCTTTTTGGCGCAAAGTTCATTTACACTTTTGTGCTGCTTCAATTTGAATTTATCCGTTTATACGGGGATGGCTCTCTATGCAAAAAAAGGGATCCTTAGCCGTGTGCGGCCGCCGTTATAAAGACGTATGGATGAATATGCATGTATTCAGATCACGAGTGTGGTAATATGGTAACGCGCGTGCGCGCGCCGCGCCGCGCCGCGCCGCTGCCGCGTAACAGAAGAATAAGTATTAGAAAATTAGCCGGGGCGAATGATCTTGTTCCGCTTCCACGTCACGTCGTTCAAGGTGCCCGGTAATTTCGCGCCCCGCGTATACGAATAGAATTACGTGGAATTATCACGTGCCGAGATCGCCGGCACGCCGGCTGTATCGATTAATCGAAGCAACGAGTATCGGAATTTTCTCCGAGTGCGAGGGATCCGTTTCTACTTTATACAAAAAAAAAAAAAAAAAAAAAAAGACCGTGAAAACCGCACGTTTCTCGGGGCTGTTACAATTTTATCGATATTTACTAGTGAATTTATGCGAGTGAAACTTATCGTTCGAAAGGAATGGGATTTCCGAAGGATCCCGAACTGATTGCGAAATTCCCATTAGTATCTCGAAAATATTTCGTGCGCCGATCGCGGAATAACTTGACCGTGATACGGTCTACGTTGGTTAGTTATAGACTTATTTGATATGCCTCTTGATAAAAGAAAGAGGTACAGGTACGATAGTATCTGCACCGTTATTTGCCCAGTCTTATCTTGCGAAACGGCGCGCCGGCATTTGTGGACTGTAATTTCGTATGGCTCCACGGCGATCAATTTTAATGTTTAATCAGTATCTGGCTCACGTGCCTTTCATTTATATCACGAAATATATATTTACTTAAATTATCCGAACCGCGGTGCTTTAACACACCCTCGCGTGCGTTAGTTCTACCACGGGATAACCCGCCACCGGGTGCACCAATCCCCGTTCGCACTTTCGATCCGTGATTCAATTTTGTTTCACTTTGTTCACTACACACACGTTACGTGTCTCTGCTCGCGCCTGACCCGAAATTAATTAATTTAGCGCAAACACTCCTCCCCTCCCTCCCCCCTTGATTCGGCAATATCGCCTATCCTATCGTCTATCGTGGCGCTCGGAAAATTGGCTTACTCGTAGCGCAGTATCGTTCGGGTAAAAATCGAATGGGTAGTCGATAGAGGGAAGTTATGTTTATTTTTGAAGAAGAAAGTTCATATTAACATGTAGGAAAGGAGAGATTTCGAATTTTTACGCCGACGAGATGAGACGCGAGACGCGAGACGTGAGCCGTGTGTCAAGGAATCAAAAATAAAGTACCGATTAACTCCGTTAGGGCTAAACTTTTCTCCGATAGGATCAATTTCCTGTTGCGTATTTCTCGCGGAATCTCCGGCGGCGGCGGCGGCGGTGGCGGCACGTGACATGAATTATTGAAAGCTTCGCGGAAAATTATTCTACCGGAGCCTTGGAGCGAGCGAGAGATCCGATACGCGTGTCAGGATCTCGCGGGGTTGTTTTCCCCGGTGGGAAAAGGACGGTGTGGTGGCGCGATGGTAAGGAGAAAATAGGTGCGCGGCAAAATAGGTGCGCTATCGATCCTACGCGCAATAAGAGTAACAATTTGCTTCCGAACAGAGGAGGTGTAAGTGTACTCGCACCTGCCGGTACCGGATACGCTCTTACGAGGCGGACGAGAAATTGGCGCGTTAGCCCGGGGCGAAGCTCCCTTTAATCCGCCTGCAATTCCCATGCAGTTGTGTACGCATCCGGTGCATGCAAGGGTCGCGTTTAGGGCGCGTTCTTGCAAGATTTTCATTACACTTGCAATTGCATTATTCTTCTTTACCTTAACCATGAATTGATTTCTATTTCATGCTAGTTCTCTCTCTCTCTCTCTCTCTCTCTCTCTCTCTCCCCCCCTCTTCCCTTCTCTCTGCTCGAGATCACGTAGTGTTCTCCTTAAAAATGCTGTCCACTCGCGATTCGTATTTTATTTTTTAATTGTTATTTCGGCATTTACTTCTTGCACTGAAAGTGCATTACGCGCAAACTGAATTGTACGAAGCGCGCAAAATATTGTCGCGTTGTTTGTTCGATGGTTATATAATATTTTTAACGTTCACATTTTCGATAATGTGCTTCTGTTTTCAATCTCAGGCTTTAATCTGAAACCGTATATATTTCATATTGAGAAATATAATATAATTGTACTGTATTGTTATTAAAAAATGTAATGTATGCCCTTTTAAAATGATGACGCGTGACATGTCTATGAATAATGAAATAATACTGAAATAAGCGAGAGGACGTCAAAAAAGGTGGAATTTATATTTAATTAAATTTCGGTGTCTATAAATGTCTTAATATATGACACGTATCTACGTTGCTCTTTCGTATTACGTTATATTTATTTTTTAAGATTCAGCTTCTCGTAATTAAAAGAAATTCTGACGGCTTTTCCGGAAAGATAAACTATTCTGACACATTCTGTTTAAACGGGATGTTAAATTTGCTGCTCAGAACATTTGCCATGCGTGTTGGTCTTTCCGCAGTTAGCGTGAAAAGATAATCGGGGAAATGTTTCGCATCCACGTTATTATACAACATAGTGTCGCATTTATAATGAAACTAAAGGGAAGTAACGAAAACCAGAAGAGTGGAAGGAAAAAGGAAAAAAAGGTGGAAGGGAGAGGAAATGCAAGAAAAAGCGAGGCGAGCGGTGTTCACTCGCGGCATCCCGTTACTACTTAACGTAAGTAGTACGAGCAGAAACAAGTCAGGCATTGACGCGTGTATTAAAGGAGTATAGTTCTCGCGCACTTTCGACCATGAGTGTAACGTAATTATCAGAAATCTCTCTTTTACGTCGATAAAGTTCACGATTGCAAAAGGATAAAGAATGGCCGATGCAAAATCTTTTCGACAATACGAGACAATCGCTCGATATCGTTACTTCTTTTCTTCACTAAAAGATACTACTTTGCGCTCAAATATAAATCAGATGTAACGTCAGATGTAAGTATCCGTAACTTCGTTCGTGTTCAGCTCGTGTGCGATCCAGGCGCGATAAACGCTATCGTATAATCGAAATGACGACTGCAGGAAGCACCTCGTAAACGTATTCTCGCATATGCAATTCGGTGTTAACTTCGTAGACTCCGGTCTGACGAAATTATCGATTTGATAAAACGTTATCGCGCGCATTATCGGGCAAAATTAATAAATAAATTTTTTTCTTAAAAGAAACTCAAATACTGTAAATTCTCGTAATTCTCATTATCACTAAAGTTATATGGGCGCGTCTTTGTGTAAATATGTATCTTTTGTATTGAATGACGTGTTAGGACAAACCGCGAATATAAAATGTACGACGAAGGGTGGAATGTTTCGCTGAGAAAACAAGTTCTCCGCAAATGAAATATTCAAATTTGGCATACTGGACGGCGTTGTTCTAAAATATCCGTCCAGGGAAATGTTACGGTCGAAACTTGAACAAGGTTACGACGCTAATAAACCTTTTTATTGCGTCATGAAGAAACCTATCTGTCTTACTTCACCGAAAATTGAGTTGGAATTGCTGTTTTAATAAAAAAAAAAAAAAAAAAAAAAAAAAAAGAAAATATGTCGACGAAAGAAACGTCGGAGCATCTAGATGTGTCATCCGTCCAAGATATGAGATTAATTCGACTGAAATTTTATTATTACAGCCAACGACGTTTGCAAATACCGTCGATTATTTCTGCAGTGTCGCCTCCGACGATCTGATAATGCTCGGATGCAATTGTGGAGATCGGAGATAAATTTGAAATAGTGGAAATATCATATTCGACTATGTCCGCGAGCTCGTTCCTCGGCCGAGCGACAGCGATCCTAATGTCCAGTCTAGGATTTGCCACGTACAATGCTCGGGCTGATAATATCGTCCGTCGAATATGACAGTGACAGGTGTCACTATCGATTATGCACGATGCGGACGAGCCGCGCACGATTGTCGATTCGCCGCGCGTTTCTCGCGAGCACACACTCGCCGCGGCCGAATCGCGTATTCCATTTGTATTCGCGCTTGACAGCCAAAGTTCACACGTACTCTCACCTCCGGTACGGTAAGGAACCTGATTTCACGTGACGACAGCGCATCAATTCTCCACCGGTCGTAACACGCGAGCGCGATGGCAGATTTCGATACTTGTAAAATGGTTTCCTTCACGCTACTGGGGACCGGGGAGGACTTTCTTATGACGTTTTCAGATATAAGTCATTTATCTCGAATAGGGGCTCGCGATAAACTCATCGAGCTCCCGATACATCGCGTTAGTTTATATTCGCGTCTCGTGCGGCTCCTTTGATGATGGTTAATATATTTTGAAAATGATGAAGAGTAATTGGCGCCTAAAATCCTGCCCGATCGTGTAATATCATGAACTTATCTATTATTTGTTCAACATATATATATAATACATATATATAATGGTGTGTGTGTGTGTGTGTGTGTGTGTGTGTGTGTGTGTGTGTGTGTGTGTGTGTGTGTGTGTGTGTGTGTGTGTGTGTGTATATACAGTATATATATTTAAATTATATATATAATCTATATATATATATATATATATATATATATTTATTTATTTATTACGTTGACACTAGAGACATATTTTTTCATTATTTGTCCGATTATTGTAATAAATATTATCACGTGTCTCAATGGTCGGAAGGTAAGACAGAAAGCGGGAAAATCCTGAGATAATATTTATCGTAAAATCCTGAGATAATATTTTCCGTAATAAAAATTTCTCGCGAGAATTTATTGTTATTAATATATAATTGAGAATAAAAACAGTTTTTGCTATGGTTTTGTCTGTTAGTAAATGATACATAATTAATAACATAAGCCAAGAAATAATATCTTGAATTTGATTAATATATTTAAAAAATAATAAGAAAAGTTATTGACACTTAAAATCCTGCCTGATCGTGCACTGAAAAAAATAATCTTGCAGTCATAATGAAAATTATGTAAAAAATTGGCTTAAATAATTAAATGACTGGCGAGATTGCAAAATATATATTTTGTATCAAATGACAGAGATAGAATTTGTATTTGAATAATTTATTAAATTTAACAAAAAAGTCTGTGGTGTCAGATAATAGTCAGTTTTATAAAAGTGACTGTGTGATATTTGATTATGATCTTTTTTTGCACATATTGTTAGACGTTACCGTTATAAATTCTGTGTCACAGATAATTTTCTAGCAGATATAAAAAGCTGCAATTTATTTTAACTGTAGCATTTAAAATTCTTGAGTCATCGAAACACTTTTTTGATCGTGTAATAAACTTAAATCTATTATTTATTCGAAATTATCTATCGGGTCTATATAATTTAAATATATATATATATATATATATATATATATATATATATATATAAAGCTATATAAAGCCAATTTTTTAGCAGATAGAAAAAGCTGCGGTTTATTTTAACTGTAGAAATATTTTTTTGATTGTGTAATAAATTTATCTATTATTTATTCGAAATTATTTATCGGATCTATGCGGCTTTTTATATCTGCTAGAAAATTGGCTGTCATACAAATTATGTATATATATATATATATATATATATATATATATATATATATACACACATATAATATACTTATTTTTTGATTTTTTATGATATTTTTTCATACATCCCCGAATCGCGTGGTGTAAGGTTGCTGGATACTTCACAGATTCTACATATAAGACTTACTGATGCGTAATTGCGCAAGTTCAATTACGAGACCGCGTGCCTGTCGGTACCATTAAGGTGTACACTGTCTAATTAGTGAGTATGTAATCCGATGTTGCACGTCGTGCACGTGGATAAACATGCGGCGCGTCAGATATTATAGACACGAGTCGGCAGTCCGTAACGGTCAATGGATCATAAACGCTGAAACATAGTTAGATGCCTATAAATATCCGCTTGTGGAGCCACCGGAGAGGAAAGTGGAGGAGCGCTGGAGAAATGAATCGGGATCGACAATAGAAACAAAGAGGGAGAAAGAGAGAGACAGAGAGTGAGAGAGAGAGAGAGAGAGCAAGGGTGACAGAGTGAGAGAGAAAGGGAAAAGAAGAGAGAACGAACGAGAGATCCAGGATAGCCCGAGAAAGTTTTCCAATTTGAAGCAATTAGTTTGCAGTACGGCGTTGGATGGCATGCATCCAGATAATCGAATATGGGTCAGCGTCTAAAGGGGGATGGGGGTCGAAGCTACGATCGGGGAGATTGTCGAGAGAGAAAGAGAAATAGGCAGAGAGAAAGAGGGAGAGGGAGAAATAGAGAGAGAGGAGGGAGGGGGAGGAGGAGGGAAGGGAGGATGCGAGTTCCTGGAGCATGTGCACGTGCGACCACGAGGGGGGGGTTGACCTGTCGCATTTCTGGTATGTTCGACGCGTATAAAACCACGTGGCACAATTCGTGGCTGCCTGCCTTAGAATTCTGTCCCGCGGTAACCGATTGATCGATTGTCCCCCGATCTACAACTGCAATTGATCGATGCACCGGCCGGCCGGCCGTCTTCGGACGGATTCGTGATAGAGCTCTAAAGTTTTCCGCCGATACGTATATGTTTGCGGGCGTCTCTCTCGGAACCTCGCTCGGGCGAGACGTACGAGAAAGAAAATTGCGATTATCGCCGATCCGGAAGTGTAAACGCGTACGCGCGTCACTATGCCGTAATTTAGAATTGTTTGCGCGAATAGAAAGTAGTACGTGATTACCACTTTGGAAATAACATTTTTACTGACGTTCCCCTTTATGTCTCTATTTACAGAATCCGAAGCCAGCTGGGAGGAATGGTGGACCTACGACGGAATTTCCGGTGAGAATGACTTTCTTCCTTTATTTATAGAGTTATTATTATTTACGGAAGAAAAAAATTTATTACGTTTCGCGAAAGGCTTCGAAAGTCTGTGTCAGACATTTGTGAAACTTATTTATTCATTTGAATTCGGTATAATAATGATGCATGGAGCGATATGTGAATTTCGAAATTATCCATAGTATTACGATGATGTAATGGACATTTGTATCGTTTATTTATATCGTCGAGGAATATTTGTTGTACTCACGATGCTTTTTCGTCCCCGTTGCCGCTTTTACGTGCTGTTGCGTGTAATTTCCCACGTTCTTCATCTTTTTTTTTTTTTTGATATTTCCGACTGTCGTGCGGCGTGATAGACAAAGTAGAAAACTTAACTGGCCCGTTCCACCAAGTTTGTTCATTTCGTGCAAAATTCTCGCAACTACCGAATACCAAGGCTCGCGCGACGTTAATAGCAGAATTAATATTATCCCGTGGACGTAAAATATACTACTCGTTTAAAATTAATTATATGACGCACAGTATCCCATGCGAGAATTGATCTATATCGTAACGTATCTTCCTGCTACTGTGACGTGAAGTCAACTGTTTGTCAAGTTATAAAAACGCGTCTGCGATCGATATATCAGACAAGCCGTTCGCAAAGTGATCCCTATTAAATTCCCGACAAACAGGATACAAGCGTTTCGCGAGCTCAGCCGGTCGTGCGGCTTCCTAATTTTCTTAATTTTAAGTTACGAGGCCATCGAGTGCCTCCGGGCGCCGGTGAATTTTTTAATCTCGCACCGTCCCCTTCGCCCACCGTCGTAGTTTTTATTAAAAATAAGGCGAGCGCGCGCCGATAAGACCTGCACCGCGCTGGTCCGGGATCTTAAATTTAGTGTTGTTCCGCCATGCGAGCCAGCTGCCACACGAAAAACAGTGCCGTATACTCGGGCGTTCGCATAAAACGCCAAAAATTTCTGTTGCACTCCCCCCCCCCTCCCCCTCTGCAGCCGGCCCGGCCGCCCCTCGCCGTTTCTCTTCGATCGCGCGAACCCTACGAAATTCCTCTTCCAGCCTGTTGACGTTCGGGGAGAAAGTTGTTGATCTCGTTTCGGAATTTACGGGCGCCACAGAATTTCGCCATCGATTAATCCGAGTGCCGCAACGAAATTAAGTCTGCTCCGCGAAGTGCCGGTAATATCGTTATCACGAGCGAGATATTCTCGCGGCGACAAACGCGAAACTTGTCGCGTTATTTTTTTCCCCTCCCCTGCTATTTTCCATTTTGTACGCTGACCTCCGCGTAATGAGGATTTAAAAAGAATGCTTGAGAGAAATGCGAGAATCTCGTCTTAAAATGAAAAAGAACGCATCCTCTATTATCATATACCGCGACCGAGGTACAAAACGTTATTTGTTAATTCACTATTATAGTTGTATAAAGTTGCGGTGTTCAGCCTCACGTTTTATTTTGTCTTCTCACAAATTTCTTTAGAAGGGAATTTGTTAGATATATATATGGGACATTAATAATATTTTTTTTTTACGATTATTGTACAGTCGATCGAGTCGCGTTTGCATTACGTAGAATTTCTTAATGGAACAGTTCGTACTTTAGGTACACCGGGTACATGGCCGAGTCGGCTAGGTGACTTATTACCGCGATCGGTGGTGGGCAGAAGTCGATTTTTAGGGTTCACCGGTGTCTCATATCGTGGGCAGATGGGGTTCTCGTTTTACAACCAATAAGCGCGCGCCCTCGGGCGCGCACTTTGAACTGTCATTATGTACTCCACTTTCTCGGGATTTATATAGGGTTTTCCTCCTAGAGAGTTTACACGGTGTCCCCTTTCAAATACGAAAGTTCTAATAAATTTGGAGGCGTGATTTTTGATAAAAATCTGATTACTCCTTGTTCCCCCTTTTTTTTTTATTAAATTTTTGATAACCATCTTTTCGCATCGATTTTTAGTTGAAAATACTACGAAAGTACTCTTGAATCTACAAGATTGCCAAAATAAGATCTCATTTCTACGCGCTTCAGCGTCTGTGAAGTGTAATTTTGCTGGAGGCACATTATCACACAATTTAAAATTTTATTAACGAAAATTTAACTTTAAGCAGATTGAAGATGGAAAGACGAAATTATATTTTACATGATTTTCTTAATAACCTTAACAGATATGTTTCTTTAGCGTTGCGTAGTACGTTGTTTTATGCGAGTAGCAACATGGAAGGCTGCCAATTTCACAAAGTCTACGCGAGCGCAGCGTGCATGAACAATTGCATTTCCGCGTGTATTTATGCGACAGCGGAATAATCTGGTTACATTACAACGCAGATTGCAAGTTGAGCACTTATGCTTTTTTCGACCTCGAAATGCGCCGTCGCGGCAACCGCGTTTACGGAGCGGCTCTGATTTTATGAGCGACGTGCTGTGTAGTACATGATATATCTTTGATTCCGCCTCGAGGGTATTCGAGCAAACTGCTGGCTGAACTTTGCTACCGTTGTTATATTATAAATGTGAGACGAAGGAAAAAAGAAGTTTTAAGATATATTGCTTCGATTATTCGCGAACATGCCGCGTGTTCCAGATTTACCGCCGCTTCTCTTCAGCTATAGACGCTGAAAAAAAAAGACAGTGTAGAAGTAACTAATTTAAAAAAACTTGACGGCGCCTTCTATGAAATTGTATTGCTATTTTTTAAGCTATTAGAAATTTTGCCAATATTTTATATTTTTTGTATTAAATTACTATATATCAAACAAGCGAGATATCCTACACTCAAAAAGTGTTGCAGCTAGAATTCCAGCTATTCCAGCTAGAATTCTAAATATTATAGTTAAAAATAAATCGCTGCTTGTTGTACCTGCTAAATAAATCTTCTATTGTACATAGAATTTATAGCAGCGATATCTAACAATATATGCAAGAAAATTTAAACTCAAATCAAATCAAATTACACTCGTTATGTCACTCATCGTTATGTCACTCAAAAAATTATTTCGTTGGTCCAGCTAGAATTCTAAATGTTAAAAATGTTTAAAACATGTTTAAAAATGTTTAAAAATTTTCTTACGAATGCAAGATCATTTTTTCAGTATAATTTTCTTTTCAAATATATTTTAAGATCATTTTTTCAGTATAATTTTCTTTTCAAATATATTATCTTCGTTTCTATGATGAATTTTAGACGATTACGGCTAATAAAAAACAGATCATCGTTTGGATGATTGATCAAGAAAAACTGGTAATGGTTTGCATCAGGTGCGTCACGCAAAACTAACAGTATATTTTAATGCGAACTGGCCAGTTATGAGTATGAGATTATCCAATTTCAGAAACATTTGAATCAATCAAATTCTTGATATGTTTAATCAATAATTCAAATCGTTTAATCAATAATTCAAATCTCGAATTGAAATAAAAAGTTTTTTATTTTTTTCTATCTTTTAAGGACGGAGATATAAACTTCTTATTAAGAAATGTCGTTGTCTGTATGGTTGCTTTTGTATTGCTAGATGACTTTAATGATGATGAGAAACTTTCGATTTTTTTATTGATCATAACAACATGAACAACACACTTGTTTATATTTTTACATGCCTACACATTTGCTATCTCACACTTTTACACACGTTTGCTTAAATCACCACATCCCTACGCCCACACAATTCTTTTTATTCTTTCACACTTATTATATACATATTCGTATATCTACACATCCGTCATTTTCTTATATATTTATACTACATATCCCTATACATCTCTATACAAAATTACACCTCTATATAAAATTTCACGCAGCTATTCTTTCACATAATCCATGCATCTACGCACCTTCATATTTAACAATAAGATATTTATATGATTAGATAAAAATAAAACTATCGTAATATTATTGTTAAAGAATAAATTTTATTTCTTATATTTTAAATGAAAGAAATATTATTTTTCTCTAGTATTTTATTATATTTTTAGCAGCGCCAAGTTTTTTGTATTAAATATTTTTTTTAATTAAATTATTTCATTTTGTATTGTTTCCTTTTTTATTATTTTTATTTTCCTTATACACTCCAAGAATATACTAGATTTCTCCTTCTTATTTTGGAGAATTCTTTTTTGAAAATATTTATGAAAATATTATATATATATATAAGTATATATTATATATTTATGAAAATATTTGTGTCGAAATATCACGATTATAGTTATAATATACATTACAATGTAAACATTACATTATAATGTAAATATTCCAGAATTACAATTATATTCAGCTAAATTAAAATGTTATTTGATAACTGTACATATTTATTTTAATATTGGAATCATAATTTGCGTAATTTTTCATATCTCATTATTGTTTTCGTAAAAAATTAAAACATTATGTAAGAGCCTTTTTTTTAATGTAACATAATTCTCTCAATTAAAATAAATTGACACTTTTGCAGGATAATTTTTTTCGCAGGATAATTTTTTAAAATAACATTTTTATTTACTAATTTTTTACGCATACACACACACACACACACACACACACATTTATGTATTTATGTTACACATCCTTTTTTTTACTTTTCTTTGTAAGGTAATTTTTTGCATAATATGAGGAATAGCGGTTGCGGAAACAGGATTATTATTCGAGGATTATTAGGATTGCGAATTACGACAGAGTCGATGTGAATCATCGGACGAATAAAAACGCCGGCAAGACGGCTTGCGAGAAAATCTTCGCGAATGCGGAACTTTTCTACGGCGACCGGATTAAGCTTGGCGCGCTCCCGGTCCTCTTTTACTCCGTCACGCAACTGGTAGCATTGGCAGCACCCTATTACTTGACGAGCAGTTTCTTAAGAAGAGGAGAGAAGCACTACGGAGGCTGCGGATGAAATTTTCGCGGTAAAGCGAGAATATGTCTTTCCAGCTAAAGATGCTGAAAAATGCAACGCGTTTCTCGGGGATTCTCGTCCTTCAGCCACGCGTTGCACTTTTAATAGAAAGTGCATCGTAAACCCTCTGAAAAAAGATCGTTTCAAATTTTGATGCAAAAAAACAATTCCTCCTCATGATGACGTAAAACGTAAACATTTATGCGAAGTGTCTGTGGCATAAATATTGTCCAACTTCTTGTTGTGGTTACATCAGAGTCTTTTGATATTCGATAGCAACTTTAAGACGCACGTGGATGTTGAAAGTCGTGTAGAATATGTAGGGAGCTTGATGAATTTAACTTACGGCGGATCGAAAAATGGAACGTTTCTCTCCGGTAGAAATTGTGAATGGCCTGTTTCCTTGTCGTCCAAATATTTACCCAAATGAATGGCCTTTTCAAACTCCCGGCGTACCTGGACCGAGGTTTGCCCGCTAAGTTTTAGGTAGTAATTGAGAGTGCCAGACTACCCGGATATTTGCACATCCGCGTTAAATCACTAACATTAATGTATTTATGAAGGAGAAGTTAGACGAATCTCCATGCAATGCGATAATTGAAATTACCGCGCAAACCAGTTTACTAGCGGAGAATTGCGGGCTCCTGCCATTCTAAATATTCGAAAGCCTTGCAATATTTGCGCAACTACGCGCCGAGAGAGTGCTCGCTACGACAACTGGAAAAATAAGTAATTCCCTCGTTGCAAAAATGAATCAGCTCTCGGGCTATAAATGCGTTTTTCTCACTGCGGATTTTAATCGAACGCTCTCGTCGAGTTTAGATCAGAAGTGCACTAGCGATATTGAATATAATTTTTTTTTGCTATATTTTTTCTACTATTCGAAAATGTAATTTACATTTTAACCGTTACCCTTTTTTTTTTTAATTTTCTTCAACAGTTTGATAATAAAACTGGGAATTTCTTGAACTCTGCACTCGATACGGTCCTTTAGCCAAATTGCGGAGTTGTCCGCTGTTCAACAAGCGTGAAATGGCTGGACTCGACGTTTGGATCCAAACGTGAACAAGGTGGACGGAAATATCGAAATACGAAAGCAAGCGCCGAGGCAATTTTACAAATGGTTGCACGAATACTGAATATTTTTCTAACAGCCGAACAAAGAATGCTGCGTAGCTTCACGTTACTAAAATAAATATATCTATATATATCTACGCGAAAAACAGAACGCGCTTGCGTAATCACCGTCACAATTTTTCAAGGACTAAAAAAATTGTGTAATATATTTGTGTCAATAATATGAATATATAAATTTATTTAATATAACATTATCTTTAAAATCCAATTTTTTTATAATAAAACAAAAAAAAATTATTATTCACACTATTTAAAAGGACTATAATTTTATCTGAAGATATCAATTTGAATTAAACTTAATAATTGATAAATGTTCTTGTAATTTTTATATTAAGTTTATCTCAAATTGGTATCTTTAGATTTGAATAAGTCATTTCATTTTTGACATTAAAATTGGAGATTTACTTTGATAATTCACCCTTTGTAAATCGGGACCAGTGCTTCTCTAAGGCATAGTATATAGAACGAAGATCTTTGATTAAAATAAGGATTCTGAATATTTGATACGAATCTTCCAACCTCTTCTGAAATATACACAGTGTGTCCTGCAGGTCACTTCTGCAGTACCATTCGTACCGGACATGAATATCTTGCGGCGCTATCTTTAGGAAGTTAAACAGATATATCGTATGCATTTCGCATTGCGTACTAAATCGGAATCCTCGATATATATATATATATATATATATATATATATATATATATATGCGGAACATATAGAATTAGGAATGTGCTTAAAAATCGCTTGATAAATTCTTTCAGTTCGGTGAACTCTCTGTCTCATCAATAACGACAAAGATGGATTTTCTCTTTTACGAGATAACATTTACAGGGCAATTTATAATTTCAGACAATTACACATCCCAAGTAATTGTTTTAATGAAACAGTGAAATACATATTTTAAACACATAATTTAGTAAAGTTTAACTATAAAAGTTGAAATATATAACTTATATATCTTCCTATTGTATTTCTCTTTCTATTTTATTACATCTTTTAGATAAGATAAATTATATTTTATTATATCATATATATAAATTATATAATTTCGCTAAATTCATTTCATCTAAACTGCACATTTAAAATATGTACTTTGACGTGGGAAGCTTCAAGATTTTGCCGCCTAGTTTCCGGTAAGCAAGTCGATCATTTGGTCAATCAAAGTTTGCTGGAAAGCCCAACTATTCGGCCTGGCTGGAGATTACCAGGCGAATACACGCCGTTCGCCGTAGCCGTAGGGAACGGCCACTCGCGTGCGTAAATCCGGATTTCTACTTGGCATAGCCGAGCATACCGCGGTAATCAAAACCGTCTCGCGCTTACATATGCAGTAGTCCACTTTCTCGCACGCCATCTCGGTCCTGGGAGAATGCATAGTGTGCATTATTTAGGGGGTGGATGAAGAAATGGGTTCTCCGGCTCTCTCTCTCTCTCTCTCTCTCTCTCTCTCTCTCTCTCTCTCTCTCTCTCTCCCTCTCTCTCTCTCTCTCTCTTTCTGTGATTAAAGTGTTTATCAGATCGTGCCTGATCGTTTAACTTCGTTGTTCTTATTTTAGAGAAAGGACGATTTAACGGATGAAATTTGATCTAATTACGTAATTTTAGAGATTATGAATAAAGATGGAATGCATAACAGAAAAACTTATTCGATACGTCGATACGACGTATCTAGAATGATTTCTACGAGAAACCACATAAATTTGGACTTCTTCTTGACGAGAAAAGCAGCGAAAAGCAGGTGCGCGATATTCGCGCTTCCGGAATGGGAACGACGCGCGTTAACCAAATAAAAATAGCGTGCCTTCATTTGTAAAGTGACATTAGGTCGCGTCATAGCAGCACTCTCGTGCTATTTTGATATTTCACAGGTAGAAAGTAGAAGAGTGATAGAAAGCTCCCTGCGACAGAGAGATAAACTCGTAGGATCGATACATTATGATTATTTATGAAACGCCGCGTTTCTCCGAAACGATGGATTTTTGTAAAAACGTAATTCTCGACCGAGAGAGGAGAGAGCGCAGCGCGAGGGTGAGGGATGGCTCCCGATAACGTGATTCATTGGAAATGTAATTGATTTCGCGGCGCATGAATATTATTTCGGATCGCGGTATATACCGCGCACCCCATATGGCGCGGCATCCCCTCCCCCCCCCTGTCATTAATGCAGGTAAAATGGATCGCGCTTTTCGGCGGCAAGCGTAACAGCGTCATAAAAATTCTCGCAGGTGAAGATTTATGCCGGCCTTTTTGACCCACTCTGCCATTCCGCAGTAAAATGATGTATTGATCTCTCCCATGACGCCACGCCACGCCACGACGTCGTGTCGCGGGCTGTAGCGTTTGCGTCAGGGTCAACGAAATTTCCACCGCGATTTATGATCAATGGGTCTGGGTCGCGGCAGGGGTTGCGGATTTTAGGCGCGCGCGCGAATTAGAGCGACATTTTGGGTTTCGCGACAACGGGACAAAGGTCAATTCGTAATACGTAAACCTATGCGCATCCCTCATACGCGCTTCCGTATACATGCAACATATATCTCTCGTTTTCATTTGTTTCGAAATTTTGTTTATGCGCCAAACACGCGTGATATACGCTGCTTAATTTGAAAAAAAAAAAAAAAGATTGCACGGCTTGTAATCTCATTTCTCTCTCCTCGTGAATGTCCGTCGATTTGTACCAGCGATAGCGATAAAGCAGTGCGATAGCAGTAAAATTTGTGAAATTGGATTGTGGTTGACACACCTAACAGTGTGTAAGAACACTAATGAAATCCTGCGGTGCGCGGCGATGCTTCTGGGATTGCCGACAGACGGGAATTTCTCGGAATTTCACTAATTTGCGAAATGTCATGGAATTTGGCCACGTGGTCATACCACACGTGTCCGATATCTGATCGACTAGTTGCCAAAGCTAGGGTCGGTTTGTGCACACGTGAGCTTTTAGCGGGCAGAACGTCGAGGACGTTTCAATGGCGACAATCTTCTGTTTAAATCTATATTTATGTTCATAAAGCGTGAACTTTTTTATATGTTCTTATTTTTATAAAAATATACGTGGTGTCCCGTAAGTCGAGGTAATCACTTGGGAGATGAACGGAGACTCAAAAACAAGAAATAAAATTGATATAAAACGAAAATGCATCGTTTTTGAATTGTTGTTATTTTTACGTTGAAATTTGAAATTGTTTTGCTTTCGAACTTTTTTATCAAAATTGAAGAAGAATTGATGATCTTTATGAGCTTTATAACATAATTAAAGTTAAATACAAGTTGCGAGCTGTTTTAGCACTTCGTCGAGATACAACCCGTTTAATATCCCTTGGCAGAAATCAAGCCCACACAATTTGCTCTCATGGTGCATTTTGGATAGAGTGTTAAAGCAGCCTATAACTTTTACTTGACTTTAATTTAACGTCATAAAAATAACTATCTCTTGTTTTAAATTTTGATAAAAAAATTCGAAAGCAAGGTATTTCAACGTAGAAATGGCGATAATTCGAAAACAAAACATTTTTGGATCTATGTTCATATCAACTTTCTTCTTTATTTTTAAAGCCTCCATTCATTTCTCTCCCGAGTGATTGACTTCGACCTACGAAATATCTTATATATTGAAAAACTATTATTGGACACATTACGTGATTCTTATCTATCTAAGAATATAACTTGGCTCTCTATTTTAAATGAGTCAATTTTATTTACAGTTACACAAGAGTGGAATTATATTGCACGTCACGTCTTACGTAACGATCCACATACTCGGCAGTGTGACGATGAAGTTCCGGGCGCGGATTAAATCGTCGCTGTCGCTGTCGCTGTGCGCGAATTCCGACGCGAGAAATCAAGTCTCGGATAATTAACAAGCCGAATCGAAAACTTCTAATAGCTTCCATCTCTGGCTGTACTCTGCGGGATTAACGAAACGAGTCTACGCATGCAGAAACTTCGCATGAAGCGACGGTCGGCGATGTTGCGCAGAAGTTTCTGCGAAGATTGCAAATGTAAGTGCGGCACCTATATATCGGCGAAATTCTTGCATCGTTGCGTTTTAGGTCCGATGGAATCGAACATTCGACGCCGTGAGTTAGTCGTAGGTGAATTCAAATCAAATCTCACGAGCGCCGAACGCACGGTGGTGTGACGGGTTATTACCACGCACGCCATGCCCGGAAATGAAGTGAAAGCGGACACGCAGCAGCGATCGGACAAAGATCGATTTATCTTTTTGGTGATAATAATCCAATTGAAGTAATGTTTCGATGCGAGGAGTGGATTATGGGAGCAAGCGACGAGTCTCCGAAATGATTTATATCGCTTACATGTCCCAGAATTTCCTTAATCGCGAAATAAAAATCAATAGTTATAAGTTAATCGAAATAAAAAGGTAAAAAAAGACATAGAAGTAATATTGACATGGATAAATTAAAGATGATTTATATTAGATATGTGTATTAAATGTTCTACAGGCTTTTGGCCGGTAATCTAATTTTTATCACTAATCTAATCTTCACTAAATCTAATTTTTATTTATTTGGTGACATTAACAGAAATAAATTATATATAGATATAAATTATTTTATATATATATATATATATCTGTATTTTGTATTTGAATTAATCGACATTTCTACATTTGTCATAAAAAATTTAAGCGACATTCTGGGAATTGAAAGTCGGCGTAGAACGGAATGTGATCGAGGGAGAGAATAACTCTTTCTGGCTCGTCGCGTTATCCCTCATTGATTTTAATCAAAAGGTGGAAACAAATTGGCGCATAACGCGACGTCGCGTGGATATTTCAGCACGTGGTCGGAATTTGTTGAGATACGTAGACAAACTAAACCGGCGGCGGCCGGTTGAAACAAACAAAATACGATCCCGCGCGGTTTTTGCGGACCGCAAACGCAATTCAGGGGGAAGGGCTCGTCGTCCCGTATATTTTTCCACGTGCGGTTGCGCGTGAATCTCTACCACGAGACGGGGGAGGGGGATGGGGAAGAAAGGGTTGGAATTAAAGAAGTGGAATAAATATGCAAATGCCGGCTATTTTCCATCTTTATCACTTTGCGCTGAATGCAAAGCGCAGTGACTTAACTGCGCGCGCGGCGCACAGGTTGCGAGATGGAAGAACAAGGAAACGAGGGGAGGAGGGGGGGGGGGGAGGGGGTGAGATGGTGAAAATTTTCTTTTCTTTCCGCGCTGCGTTCGTTGTCGCGTCTCTAAAATGCTTGTGGTCACGAACGTAGAGTAAATTGGACGCCGGAGTATTAAGGAGTTTATTTCCAAACCGAACTTTAAATCCATATTTCTGGAGAGCGGAGGGAACTACCTTTCCCTCCCTATTTTTATCTCTTTCCTTTTTTTTTTCTCGCTGACACGACGGTAGATTCTGCGTTTTCTTTTAAATGGATGGACGCTGGAAATAGGTTCCTTTCAATCAGCGAGTCAGTCGATACGGTACGATTAGAAGCGCGCTCTTAGGCCGAAAGTAAATTTGTCATATCGCGCGCTCGGCGCGCGTATTTTCTAGAGGGCCAGATTGCGATGGTGGAGGATAAACGGGCGGATAAAGCCGACGTATGTGCTATCAATCACGTTGCCGTTGGTTGCCGTTGTGCATCACTCTTTGCGATGAGTAGTCACTCGCAGGCGACACAATCGTGTCGTTATCGCGTTACACACTGTGCCGTTGTGATTTACGCGCGATATCGCATCTTGACAAGTTTTTACAAAACAAGTCTGTCGCGCGCAACGGTTGTGAAATATCTGAGTGTTTCTTGTACACATTTTATGTACACGAAAAAAAAATTAGTCTCTCACAAAAAAAAAAAATATGTTCATGAGCAGGAATATTATTATCTTCTTGAAAATTTTATTGTCTTGATTTTGATTGAATTTGATTTTGGTCGATGCAAGTATTACTTTTGTTTAACTCAAGATTAAAAATTATCTGTATGAAGATTATAATATTGTTGCTTGCATATGAAAACATCTGTCTACTTGCATCAATACTAAAATTTTTCTAAGAAAAATCTAACAAATTTCTAATAATATTTCAGATAATATTCTTGCTTATAAATGAGAATATATAACCTTGATTTAAGACTAATTTTTTTCTGTGTACAAATCTTCCGTTCACAACCGAGATGAAACTCTTATTAAAAATATCGAGATTTTTATGGTACATTTGTAAAAGGTTTGTAATTATATAGTGTAATATATTATCAAAACAAGAAATTTAAAGGCAATCAAGAATCAAGCGCTGTTAATGGTGCGCAAATATTTGACAAATATATTTTTATTACATTAATAATCTTTGAATATGATAATATGTACGGAATAAAATAAATAAGATAAAATCTGACATCTATCCGTAATACTGTTTTCACCATGGGATTTCAAGTTTGATCATTTGTTTTTTATACCGTTTATTGTATTCCATTGATAACTTAAAAATGAGTCGAAACGTTTGAATATATTATCATATTCAAAGATTATTAGTGTAATAAAAATATATTTGCCAAGAATTTGCGTGCTGTGTTAACAGCGCTCTTAGTTGCCTTTTTTTAAACTTTTTGTTTTGACATTTTCAAGAGCCTTGTTATTTTAGTAACATATTATATAATTATATATTTTAAATAGACTTAGCGGAGGATTCTTAAAATCCGTGCAATTTTATTTTTAACTTTATTCAATAAGTGCCTTTTAAAATAGACCTTTTACACCCCAGCCTGATGTAATTTCAGATTGCAATTAAGCGACAAGATCTTATTATGCGTTTTATTATGCATTCATCCAATTTTAACCATCGCGAAGCAAAATATGGACCGTAGCCGGCAGATATCGCAGCGAACGTGTGTGACGTGTACATCGCACGATGGCCGGCGATAAAAACATATGTCGCCGGCGCGTTTAATTAGCACTCTCGCCGGTTAATATCCGACCTCGCGACCGCGATATGTTCTCCCCCCGGCCGAAATTCGCGGGCGAGCGTAAAGCTACCGGAAGGTGTTTTCTCGACGCGTTTATGGGCTTTTTGTAGGCCGGAACGACGCGGCGCGGCGGTGCGTCCCGGAATTACGTGGAAAAATATTTCTCGCGCGGGGCTCGTTCCGCCGTTTCAGGAGAGGAACGACGGAAAGCGGCCGGAGGGGGAGGATGAGAGGCGAGAGAGAGAGAGAGAGAGAGAGAGAGAGAGAGAGAGAGAGAGAGAGAGAGAGAGAGAGAGAGAGAGATAGCGCGCGCGCGCGGAAGAGAGGAGTGGAGCAGAAAGGCCGCGCACAGAGATTAAACGAAATTATTTAAATGCCGTAATTTAACATCCTGACTACCGGCGACCGGACGATGCCGCCGCTTGCTTCGCAGGTGTTGAACATGCATGTATGCATAGAATATGTTTCCGGAAAACCGACTCTGCTCCAGTTTGGTGTACCGGTCCGGTCGGTCTATCTGCCGGCTGGCTGGAGTGCGTGCATACTATTACTATAGCGACGCGCACACTCCCCCCAACCAATAGGGATGAGATGGAAAGAGAGAGAGAGAGAGAGAGAGAGAGAGACAGAGAGAGCGAGAGAGAGAAAGAGGAAGAGAAAGATTACGCGACGCGTGGATTTCAAACAAACGGGTCTTCGCGCTCCTGCACTTTCGTTATGCGGTACGTGTCTGTTTATCAGACGGGGCTGCGTCTATCTTTCGCCCTCGCCCTTCGTGTACAGGAAGTTCTAATTAAACGGGGAAATTAACCGCATTCGCTTTCACCGATACCACGCGCCGCTCTCAGATTTAGAATCGCGATTGCAATACGGTAATACTTTCTTCCGCTAAAAGTTTATACTTCGTCGTTGTTTTATTTCAGCGCTGCTCAAAAGTGGCCGACGACCTTCCGTCGTGGAATTTAACCGTGTGGTTTTTAACGCTCAAGATAACGCCTCAATTGCGCGACGACGATAAGGGGGGGTGGCGGATAGGGGAGGGAGGGCTTATTTAGCACCAAAAAGCGAATGTTCTTTTCGTCCCTATGCAATTGGCGATGCGCCAGCCAACGGCCGGGGGGTTGGATCAGATTAAAATCGAAACGTGTGTTAGCACCTGTAGTCCAACGGCTAATGCCCTATCCGAATTCTCACTTCGTAAAACTTCGGACTCCCGCCAGTTGTGGCATAACGACGGAGGAGATGGTAATAGCCATCGGGCAGCCGATAATAAAGTATACTTTACGCCAACGTAAAGATTACGGCGTTTACAGTCCAACGTCCGGGAATGGAGGGTTTATCTTCTTCCTGGGATTTCTCTCGTGAACCCCCGTGTCGGCGGGGATTTAAGCCAACTATACCCGGTCGATTCCGACCCGAAACGTAAATGGGCAGAGCCTGAAACGAGTGATCGCGTGATTGATTTTGTAACTGACGTAGATAGAATGCATGGCCGGTAATTACTGGCGAAGACTTCTCAGACCTTGCAATCGTGATAGCGAGAGATTTGTCGCGGGGGGGGGGGGAGGGGTTTAAAGCGTCGCGAAAATACAAAAACGCCCGTGATATTTTTTTTTTTTTTTTAACATTCGGGCTTTTTACTCCCAGAACTCTTTAAGGATCTTTTTACAAAATAAAATTCGAAAAACAAATTACCCGGTGAACTGGATCTTGGATGTCTATACAAATTCTTTTTATCATGGAATTTATATTTAGCTATGAATTCAAAACAGTCGCTTTATGTCGCGCCGACTTTTAACTTTTAAACGGATCTGAAAAGCGCGGCAGCTGAAATAAAATCGTTCCGCTCGATCTCGAAAAATATCCGTGCATCATTCCGTCATGTGCATCTTGCAATCGGGACAATCTGATTCTGCCGAATCGATTAATTCACCGTTCCGGATTTTTACGATCCGCGATACGCGAGTGCCGCGCGGCGATACATTGTGCGGAGGAACGGTAATAAATGTCTTTATGCGCGGCTAGATTTAAAAACTGGAAGCAATAACATCAGTGGCGGAATTATGCTCTTGGAAAAGCAAAAAAAGAAAAAAAAAAAGAGCTCGCGAACGAACGGTCACGCGACAGGTGCTGTACCGTTGATTGCGAGGTTCTCTCCCCGCCGTTCATACGGTAGCGTGGATATTCAAATGAAGCCTCCAGCTATCACGCTTTTCAAGGAATTACTTGCAATATCACTGATACGAGCAATAAAATTACAGTTGCCGGGGGGAAAAAAAGTGTTCGCGCTCGAGGGTCTGCCTTTTTTTCCCGCCAATGAGATTGCCGGCTGGTAACTAAATGTCCTTTTACTACGAGCTTTGCAATCACGCGCATAAATCCACGCGTACGTACGCGATCGTAAATCGTAAAACGTTGTGTAGGAAACCAGTCGATATCGGCAAGTAATAAATAAATATGTCCTACTGGCACAGATGCAAACTAATAAATCCGCCGTGTCTCCAAGTTAACCGGTGAAATTTCGGTCGATCGCAAGCTCTCGCAAGCGTCGTAATGAAGTCGTCGTCGTCGTCGTCGTCGTCGTCGTCGTCGTCGTCTGACGAAGATACAAAACAGACAGCTGCGTTATTCACACGATGCTCCGCGTAAAAGCTTCGATTAAACTTCTACGAAGAGTAGAAGCTCGCAGCCCGCTTCTCGTATACCTGTAAACGCGAATTAGCCGACTTATCTTAGACGGAGAAGCGGGAACTTCGAGATCGATCGTGCGAGCGCCAATTCAAGCCCGCCTACAAAGTCAATCGCGAAGAAGGGATATTTCTTTTTCAGTCAATAATTTATTATCTGGAACAACTATCGACGTTTAGGAATTTCTTTTAATACAAAGAATATTTATTTTTCCTTTTTGAAAAGAGGCATGTTAACAAAATCTCGAAATGTTGAAACCTCTTCTCCGCGACGTTGATTGTTTCTCTCGTTGTGCTTACCTCATGAGCGACTATCATCATAACAATCATGTATTTTGACAGTTATGTGTATATACACTGAGAGAAATGTTTGGTATGAATAATAAAAATGTTGTTATTGACGTTAAAATTGTTATTTGTTGTTATATAATCAATTAAACCGTTGACTATGCCAATATTAATTTGTTAATTTATTAAGTAAATCATTGATCATTTGATAATACAAATCATACATTTATTTTGTATGATATCCGCAGATCTTTTAAAAGTTAAGAGTTAAAAGTAAAAATAGAATATATTATATATTTTTTTAGAATATATTTTTTATATTATATATATTTTTTATTTATTCATTATTTATTATATATTTATTTAAAAAATGTTGGATTAACTTAATATTATACCTCAATATTATACCACCATATATTATACCATTCTATATCACATTTAATAAAAATATTTTCTACTATAATAAATTATTTTATTGAAATTATAAAAAGAAAATTTATTTTGTAATTGCAACCCAATTTTATTATTATTATTTATAACATGTGAGTAATCAAATAAAATTGTGTTATTAAATCAAAAGTTTATCAAATTTTGCTTATTTAACAAAAAAAATATTATATTTTGCTATTTTAATAGAACTGTCTAATGACAATTGGCTACTTGTGAATAATTTTCTTCTTATGTTACTATTAGTATAATTTTTTTCAGTGTTTCAGGAAGTTATCAGTATAATAATAACAGTTAATAAATTAATTGCAAGCATTTAAGCGTTTTTAGTATTTGCTTCTGCAAGAATACTTTTTTACTTTTAGATATATTTAAAATTGTTTCAGATAAATTTTACAAAACATTTTTATAATATTTTTATCGATAAATATAAATAATATTTGATAAATCTATAGACCAATGAAAAAAAAAATCAAATGAAAAATAAAAAAACCTCAGGAAACATGTGGCGAAGCGCTTGCTCGATAATGTTTTAATAAAAAAAAAAAAAAAAGGAAGAAATTATAGATATTAGATTACAGAATTTAATTTATAACTGTCAAAAGTCTTATAAAAATTGATTGTCGCGCGCAATTGCAAAATTTATCCACGTGACGTTACAAATCGCGGGCTGTTTACGATCATGATCGCGCAGCGTTTCATCGTCATTCGTCATCGTGCGTGTATCATGCACGTTACGCACTATTCAGGACTGAGTGCATTACCGGGTTACAGAAGCAATTGGCTTGGTTAATTAACGAATTTACAACTGCGCCAGATCGATGGCAGATCGACGGTATGTCCCGTGCACGGGCGTGAATACGAGTCGTGGCGATATCGTTATCGCCGCGTATTAAGCTTCGGCAGAGCTTCGGCTTGTTCTACGTTGCGTCGCAAATTACATTGGCGCGAGAGTATCGCTAATTGCGCACTATTTTCCGACGCGTGTGCGTTACCGTCGCGCGTTCTTTTATCTCGGCTCGAATTCACCTTGGAACGGATTCGCATGCCGGGCCCGGGCGCGATGTAAAGCGACGAAATTGCTGCTTCGCGTCGAAGCTACGACTATATTTATCCGCCATTTTGGCGCGTTGATTAGCATAAATATGAATGTCGGGCCGCAAATTTTCGCGCGCGCGCGATGACGAATTACCGAAACTGTAAATGTCATTATATTTATAATGGCGAAAACTGACAATTTGTTCTGTTTTCCCGCGGATTGAAAAACGGCCGACGGTTTGAAGTTCGTTTGCAAATCTCATATGCAAATTACAATTTATATTGGCCGCGGGGGAAGGATTCTGTTATTCCGGTATGTTTTCCCGGGCATCGCTTACTAGATAGCGGTAATCTCTTTGTTTTTCTAAGATAAACATCAGTTTTTTTTCTAAGTCTATGAAATCAAGAACTTGATGTCACAAAGTAAATTATTATAATATTATACGATGAGATATTATGATGATTAGAATCAGCGTGTGATGAGATAATGATTTTTTTGTTCTTAAGAAACGTCAATTTTTTTTTTGAGGTCTGTGAAATTAGGAATTTAATGACATTATTATAAGATTATGATTAAGATTAGTATATGAGATGATGATTTAAATAAATTAAATATTTCGCCAAATTTCATTGCCAAATTTTCGTTTCTCTAATAGTAGATACTCGATCGCCTTAGCTAGTATGTATTATAGCCGTGAAAGATTTTGAAGCTAACTCGATTTTTTTCAGAACTCGATTATTCGTAATGGTGGGTTGCGCGGCTGCGAAAGCTGATAAAATTTTCAAGTCCCTCGAACACCTGACCTGCCGTAGCAGTTGTGTGCCGATGAGGGAAACTCGTGCCCGTATTTTAGCTCGATGCATTTTGGATAAGCTCGTAGTCTCCCTGGACTACAAGTGGTCCATTAGCTTAAGTGAAATATAAATGAGTTCTGACTTTAAAAATAACAAGAAGACAATTACAATCATGGGTCCATCAGTATCCCGTGTTTATCTGGCACGAATTCAGTTTCCGGCCTCCATAGTACACGGCCCATAAATTTGCGGGCGCGTATAACGTATAACGATTGCGAAATTTATATTATTCCCTCGCATTTTTCGGGATTAATAATCCCGGCGAAACTTTCGATTTTAAATCATTGTTTCTATAGGATTTGCGCACAATCGCCGTTGCTTGAGTAAACTATTTCGGTATACAATAATATAGCGACCCTAAGCGACGCGAGTCGAATCGCGCCATACAAATTGAACGTGAACATCGAACGCGTACGTGAGGGGGGGGAGGGTGCCCGCGATAGCCTTCAAAATCAATAACGTGGCTTTTTAATATCTCGTCGCGCGTGACAAAATATTTCACACGGATATATTCGAATACTTTAATCGCGCCGGGATTTACGCGCCGTAAATCTCGCGAACGATGTAAAATTTAATTCATTTGCCCCGAGCCCAGTGCATTTTTCATCCTCCAGACTAAACTTGTTGCCCCTCCGTCCCCCTCCCCCTATCCCTCTGCCCCCCTTTCCGCGGTCGGTCGTTAAATTGGTTGTCATTACGACGAAACGCCAAATATCGGATGCGTGCACGTGCATATGAGATAATACGATAGTGTAATATTGAAATTAAATGTAATTGTTACGTACGTGCGCCCTGTCCATGTGTGCGGGGGGGAGGGGAGAGGGAAGAGGAACGCGCGCGCTGGACGTGACGTTAAAATAGCATTACATTATTACGGCGTGGCGTTACATTCTGCTCTGTGTTATCATCCCCCCCCCCCCTCCTCCCCGAAAATCCTTCTGAGCCCTTTCAACAGGGTTTAGAATGCGAAACAGTTCGTCTGCGAAAAGTGCGAAGCGCGAAACTAAACATTGCAGCGACGCGACGCGACACGTTGTGCATCGACAATTTAACACCCCTCACCTTGCGACGCATCCCTCTCGGTGGCGCAATTCGGCGCCGAAATCCATTTATCAGTTTGCTTCTTGTCGCGCGTGTGTCGCACTTTATCCGAGCGAAACTACGAAGGCAATCGTTTAACGCCGATTTCGTACAAGTTATACTGCTTGTAAGCACGCGATATTCGGTTTTAATCGATCTGATGGCGGGATGAAGGCGCCGTACGATGCATTTACTTTCTATTTCGCGGAATGGGAATTGCAAGACCATACCAGTCTTCCTAATGGCTAACAGATTTTTGAAGAGTTAACATTGAGATACATAAATCAGAAAAAGAGACCGTCCTAATTTTTTGTTTTTTTTCATATGTGAAGAAGAATTTAATTATAAGTTAGCCATTTGATGTCCTTAGATCTTTTAGATTTGAAGCGCACAATTTCGCGCTACAGTGACTTTTATAGTATGAGAAGTAGATGTAGGACGCGAGAGATATGGATGATAACCATTTGGGAGTCGCACAACATTGATTAATACCGTCAACGCGCGGTGAAAAGCGCAAGGTCTTAAGCGAAAAAGGAGCAACAGAAGGAGACTCGGAGAAACGGGCGGAAGGCAAGCAAGTGAAAAGCTCTAACAGTCCGTTGACGTGTCCCAACGTCGTTAACTTCAGTCCCGATATCTCCCACCCGTGGTTCGCCACTTTTCAACGTCGGTTCTCCCATCGATCCGATCCGCGACTTCACGCATCTTGCGCGCATCCCTTCGGCTACTACAAATTTACCTGCGGCACGCCATCCCGCCGCGCCGCAACGCGCGCGTGGTGAAAAACCATCCGCGTCTCCCCTCCCCCCTCCCCCCCCGGGCTTTGGAAAAATATGTATTTCCGTGCGATCCTCCGGTCGCGCCGGGCTGCATTACCGGGGTTCTCTCTCCTCCGGTTATCGACGAGCCCCGATTTTCGAGGGCGCGTAGGAGGAATTAGAGATACGGGGAACAGAGTTGTAAATCTACGGGGTAGTCCAGAGAGATCCTCCCTGTTATTCCTGGATCTCTAGCCGAAACAAGTAGAGCCTTTTTGGTGGCACAACTCTTTTCCTCCAGCATCTTACACATTTTTATATATATATATCTTAAATCTTAAAATAATAATTACTTAATTAAATTGAGTAGAAATTCACTGTCACGTGTATGATAAATTTTCTATGAATTCATTTCTTTGGAATTATTCGTGTTATTCTCGATATTTTTATCAAGAACAAGATTTTGAATTTTAATCGAATCTGGGATACGAGTCTGGGACACCCCGTGTATTAGCATCATAGGAGAGGAGAGAGGGGGGGAGTGAGAGAGAGAGAGAGGAAGGAGGAGATTTGATATGTTGAACCCGCGGCAGGGATGGCTTAGGATGAGAGGGTTGGGGATGACAAACCGGCAGGGTGCGAAGTCCAATTAAGATGTTTTTCAACGGTCGGGCTTTAGTCCGCAGACATTGGCGTATCTAGGCACCACGTCATCCTCGGCCTACCGCGAGAGGACTGAATTCATATGCATACATGAATACATTTCGCTGTTCCCCAATCAACCCATTGGGGACCCGACTGCGGAGCTATTGTCCACGGGCTGCCGCGCAGCGTGGGCAGGTATTTTTTTGGGACATTGTAGAATATCCACATGCTAATGAACGACCGTCCTGTTTCTCCGTTTCGCCCCTCTTCCTCAATTACGCTTCTCGTCATAATCTTCGGGGGATGAACGCGACGCGCCTTATGGATAATTTGATAATGGGTACCTTGATTAATACATCGTGGTAGATCGTATAACGCTGCGAATTATTCTGAGGAAAACTGGAGAAATCCTGAGGATATTCCTCGGAGAATATTCTCGGAAAAACTCGAATATTGATCCTGAATGGTAATTTTGTTCAGATTATAGGAGTTCTAGATTTGGCATTTTAATTGAGCAAAAGATTTATAAAATTGACAAAATGTGATTCATAAAATATTTATTTTAAATTTACTACTTGAAGATATTGACATAATATTTCATATTTATGTCTGTTCCCTGCATACGTTTTCATGAAAAATTAATAAAGATGATTGAATCAATTGATTAAAAACAATTAATTCCTTTTAACCTTTTAAAATATATTGATTTTCTTATATTGGCAATTTCTAATAGATTTTATATGTAGCGAATTTCTAAAATTGTTAAGAAAACGAAGAAGTAGTAATAATAGTTACACTTTGAAGTGTAATATCGTTCTGTATTTCTTTTTTCGATTTTCTCGCGACGCGAAATGTTCTGTCTTCGATGATATCGTTACTCAGGAAGTAGTTCGATTCGATTTGTAAAGGACGTGACGTCGCGACGACATTGATTAATTATACAACGGCAATTAATTTGGAAGTGATGCGACAGCTTTAACGACATCGAAGCCGAAGACCCTCGAGATGATGTCATAATCCGTGGACAATAAGTCGTGAATTCTTAATATTTGATCCCTATAGTCTCCCTTTCATTAATCATGATGGATGTAAATGTCATTTTAAAGAGCGTCGTTTTAATGGCGATCTGCTTTGAGAGGTGTTTTTTAATCACAAAGCTGAACAAGTTACATCGAGCAATATCTATTTTATGCCCCCTCCGATATTATAATATTGAACAATGTCGCGGCTAATCGAGAAAACATGAGAAAACATGAGCGGAAATTTCGAATGATTATTTGATTGGAAAGTGTTTAAATCGAGATACATGTGGTCGATTCTATATTCGAATAAAGAAGAGGAATATTAGCGATCGTGATTTATTTTTATCAGAAACCGAGATCACCTCGAACGAACGAACTGCAATGACCCGGCCGGTGCGAATGCCCTCTTATCGTTCGTGAGAAAAAATCGCGGGAAGTGGGTCAAAGGTTGCGCCCAGCAGGTAGAATAAGGGACTAATTCTTTCCGGCTTTTATACAAACTTCTGTTATCCCCTAAAGGAATCCAAAATCGCGAATAAATCTTGTTGAAATACAATCTAGTTGAAAAAAGAACTCGACAAACTTATACTTCAAAAATTTTATTTTTTTTTTTTTTTTAGATTTTATATATTCTAAATCTGCTTTGATTTTTTGAAATTACTAAACTAAATATACAGGGTATTTGATAATCGCTTGTGTGTAGGTGGAGCGGATTACATTGAGCAGGAAAGTCCTGTACTATTTTGTGATTTTAGTTAACAAAAAATTAATGACTAAATATATAACGCCAAATAAGTGCGTATGTACACAAAAAATACAAGCGTGCAGAGTAAGATACGTGCATTTTTGATTATTAGATGTTCGAAGGTGTAATCTACAAATAATGCGTCATTCGCTTATAATACATACCTCCAGACATCTCGCCGCGTTAATTATCAAACACCCTATATAGTAATAAAAGTTTATGAAAGATAAATTTCTGCTTATCTTTATTGGATTATTCTGTGTACATTAACAGTTGAGAGATCTTTTAAATTTTTTCAGCGCGCTTCTTCCAATTAATTTAATTTTCCGATGTATATTAATCCCCTCGGGCTGATGAAATTACGTTTAATCGCCGAGACTTTTAGGGAAAGAAAAAAAAAAAAGAAAACAAAAAAAATTAAGAGACAGAGAAACTTTCCACATCCCCCTCCCCTTTTCCCCCTTCTGAACGAACATTCATTCTGCTCTTATTACTAATAATTCTTATCACTCTTCCTTTGAGAGTCTCCGTTATGATATAAGCGTCTTAACGATCTCGAGAAGAAGCTGGCGGCTATGAAGAAAATAAAATCAAGCATCCTCCTCCAGGACTTCCACAACTTATGAAGGACCTCCGGGCCATTATATTCCTTATATCGGCGACCTTTCGCCGCCTTCGTGGCAAAACTCGGGCTGCGCCCGATGGTCGGTCGCGACACTTTTCATGTTCTCACAGGAGTCGATAAATCTTTCTCCCTTTCGGTAGAAACGAGAGTTTTCCCGAAGAGAATCGAGTACCCACCGTCAGCCAAGCCAGTCCTCTCCACGATATATTTTTTACAGTGTGCTGGAAGAATTTTTACTGTTTTCCGCCGCTGAGCTCTTTTTCACTTTGCTGCGGTAGTGTAAGCATCGACGAGTCAGATTGAAAACCCGTGTTACGCTCGCAACTTAACGGAATTCTTACGTAAACCTCTCCCGGAAGTCAATCGGCTCGTTTATTTGGCCGAGTTTACTGCGGCTTTCTAGTAGATCGCCAAATCGTGTCTGTGAAAACCGCGACACTTCTCAATGACAATGACGATTTAAACATCGGTAGGGATCTGTCCTGTGCGCTGTACGATTCTGAAGAAAACAGACAGATATGAAACTATAATTTCGAAAAAAGAACCTTAAGTAGGCAAGAACCTTAAATATTTTTTTGTCATCGTATTGCAAAGCATTAAATAAAATCGTTTTACTACACGTCAAATAAATGTTAAAAAAAAGAACATTTTACAAATATCTTTTTGAATATTTTATTTGATAACAATTTCATAATAATTTCTACTTTGACAAATTGATTCACAAAAAGGAATACCAATTTATAAAATCTCTCCTCATCTTCTTTTCATCTCCAATTATATATACAATTTTACTTTTATATTTTTAAATTTATTTGATACACACACACACACACACACACACACACACACACACACACACACATATATATATATATATAAAAATTTAATGAATTTAATTAGAGAATATTTCTGCTATTTTATCGCAGAGAATTGTATCGCGCCTATATATTTATCCGAGCTTTTTATCGCGTTAAATTAGCGCTTCAATACTTACAAAGATTTAATGAGAAATAGAATTTGTTACAACAACGCCAATTTCAATTAACGTTGTTAACTCTACATTTTTTTTTAAGTGACAAAAGTAGCTTGTTCATACATATACATCGCACATAGAGAAAATGCATTCAAGCCACGCTTCGCCGTGGGTGAAGTGCGAACGCACAACGCATTTATCAAAATAGTATCCGTTGTATATTTTAGTAGCAGCCGGGGGGGTCTTTTGCTGACGCGTAAATATATATGCTAATGAATACCATGCAAATAACGCGTTCCCTACTTTCCCTCAACTTTTCTCTTTCCAGGACGCGCCATTAACACAGTTTTTACAAGCATTTGGTTTTCAGATCTTACGCGCCGCCAACGGTACTCGCCGTTGTTTACACACGCCCTCGTTGTAACTAAGCGAGGGCGCGCGAGCGGGTGAGTTTGTGCGTCACGATTTTTTTCGCGAAATTTAAATATGTCGCGAGTGAAACACGAGGCTCTTTCCCGCCTCGTTTCGCCACGCGAGTTTTGTGCAGCGCGCGCCGCGTTATAGCGTCCCGAGTATACGCCATTCAAAAATTGCTTTACACTTTGGTTTTCCATAAACGCAATTCGCACCGCGCGGGAGGAGGAGGGGGGGGGAGAGGAACGGAAGGGAAACGTTTCGTTTTGTTACGGAGCGAATTAATATCCCGCGTTGCACAGGCAATTGCATGCATCAACTAAGTATATTATTTACCCTCATCCTCAGAGAGATATTTTTATTTTGATAAAACATACACGTCATGTCACATTAATCTTTTGCAACCTTCTTTTCAAGGAAGTTTTCACAAGGCAGCTCGGCGCTCCTTTCATTCTCGGCCACAAACTACGTAATTTACGTGTGAAAGTATAAAATTTACAACTTTATACTTTTTAAATGTTGTTAAATATTAAGGTGTACATATACACAGAGGTTTTAAATAATCAATCGATTCGCGTTGTATCGTACTTAGATTACAACGAAAGATCGTTGCTAGATCGTTTTATTTTGTTACGAGGTTATTATTGAAATCTATAAAGCTTTCTGTTGGGTCTTTGTCACACTATGACAAACTCAATCACAATTATTTGATCTTCTCGCGCCTGCGAGAAATCATTAAAATGCGGTCCAAAGCCGATTCGATCCCGAGCATTTTTCAAACACTCTAGCCGTCGATTAATTGTTTTTATCGAGGAGACCCATCCCGTAGGGGCTAATCCACCCTTGATTAATCCCGCTACCGTTCCCGAGCAACGTGCCGCTTCTTATCGACGGAAATCTGACGGCGAGGGAAGAAACGATTCTGTTCGGTTGAACGGTAGAAAAAGAAAATCGAGCTAAGATAGAGCGGCGAAGCGCGGACGAGGACAAAAAATTTCCTGCAATTATTCCTGACAATTATTCCTGGACGCCTGTTAGCCTATAATTAGGTCGGTTAACGAGGATGGAGACGAGGCATCGCCGGCTCGCTTATTTTTTTCATCGCGCCTTCTCTCATTAGGAGTTATTAGGATAGATGAATAATTAAAACAGGTGTTTAAGGACTACAGTCCGCGCGATGACGTCGAAAAAGGGGAGAGGGAGGGCAAAGGGGCAACTCCGTGCTGAAGGGTCGGAAAATACCGCTTAAGCGAGAATCCGGCACGACGGTGCTGGTTGCCGAGCTCGAGGATCGAGGGGTAAATGCGGGCGGTGAGGGAGGCAAGAAGTGAGAGAGGGGAGGGGACCAGGCTACCTTGGCTTCCACACTTAATCACTTTTGCTAATTGCAGAATGATTGCTCCGCGCTTGAAGTTTCAATAATGGGGTTGTTACACCCCCGCCAGGACCCCTTTCGTAGCCCCGGTTATATACCGGGGCCAGGGGGATGCCTGTGTCTATTCGTCTATTCCTCCCCTGCATCTTCGCCACCCCGGCACCTAGAGAGTTCCGCCTCGCCGTCGTCGTCGAGCTCGCCTCCTCAGGTTCCACGTGATGAATGCTATAATAGCCTACCTGCCTCCGGGTGATAAGAAAGTAATCATTCCATCTGCCCACCGTTATTTCATTATCTCTCTCCCGTGCTTGCTCCGGGTGCGGCCACCCTTATCCGTTGCATCGGCGCCGGCGAGCTGCTTCTTAATAACGGCCGAGAAGGTAATTATGCAACTATGCGGAAGTAAAACTCGATGAATTAGCAACGGGAGGGCGAAGCTGCGATATCTCTAATTTAGCGAATTTGGATCCATTTTTCCGGAAATAATGTTACGGAATTTGTGGCACGCGTTGCATTCTTTTTTCGCCATTATCGAATTATCGCGATATATCTTAATACAAAGTCATATATTAAATTAGAAGCAAAGTCGTCAAAATCTTGTAATCTCACCTCAATCCCAGCGATGCGATGATCAAATTTCTTTTGTTTGTACAAATCACACGTTACATTTCGCATTCTGCCGTGCGGAATTCAACATGATTGTATTATCCGTAATCTCCTAAAATAAAAATAATATTTTTAGAAAATTTAGACACAGATACTTCTCCTGACTATTCGCGCAGAGAATGCATTATTGTGATTGATGTACTGTCACACCTCTCGAAATAGGATCGAAATAGAATCCGAAACGATTCTAGTGACATTTGTTAATATAATCCAAAAGCTTATCCATCACCAACGAAAAAAAAAAAAAAAAGGAATTATATTAAGAGCTCCTCTAAAATTTTTCTATAGAGAGCTCTCTATATCAAATTATATTAAAATTAATTGGCGCGGAAATTCTTCTTTGCGCGCGCATGTGTGAGCGAAATATTTAATAAACTTCAGTCAGATCGTTAACAGCACGATTGAATGTGTGTGATCGATCCTAATTGGATCCCGTGGCTTTAAATTGGTCTGTTCTCGGACCGATACAACGTAGCTATGTCCGCGAAGAACAATGGGCTTAATTTAATAGAATACGGTCCGATGTGGTTTAGGTTCGATCGTTCACTGGCGCGAATCGATTTAAACGGTGTCCATGTAACTATAATCCAATAGTAGATTACACATCGCTAATACATACACACACACACACACACACACACACACACACACACACACACACACACACACGTTCACGTACGATGCTTTCCGCGAGCTAATAATTCACTGTCACGCGTAATATATCTCACGGCGTGCAAAGTGCGCGCCATAAAACTAATATAATAATAACATATATATCTCACTCACGATAATATATTTTGCGGAATAATTCCCTTTCGAAACGGTTGGTCTCGAGAATACGTTCGCCTCTAAGAACGTATTTATCCGCGACGCTAAATATAATATAAATATAATATGCTACTTTTCCAAGGAAATGACATTTCGTTAATAAGTTCGCGACCTTACGAACTGAGAAAACGGCTATGATGTAAAACCGTGCCACGATGTAAAACGGCTATGAATATCCATAAATGCGGCCGAGTGCTTGCGGAACATTTTCATCTCTCGCGGCACGTATTTGTTACGTATTGTGGAGCGTAGATTACGTATGAGCGTTTTATGCCCCTCGAGCACGCTACTATCTAAAGAGCGCGATACGGAATCTAAATTGCAACAAAATACTTCAGGCGTCCTCGTAGTTGCGTGCCCGCACGCATAATCGGTGGCCGTGCGTTTGAGGATCTTAATCGGATAAATCGCGTGTAATGCGATAAGTAGATACACATGAGGTATATCTCGCGGCCATGCTACACGCGGTGTGTGTGTGTGTGTGTGTGTGTGTGTGTGTGTGTGTGCGTGCGCGCGCGCGCGCGCGCGCGCGTGTAAGTGAGTGCGTGCGATAAGGAAGGGACGAGAACTGCGGAAGGGATGCGGAAAACGGCGGCGGACGTGCCGTGATGCAGAAGGGTTGCGGGACGAATCGACTGGAATGAAAGAAGGAGGCATGCCATTTACACGTGCACATGGCGTACGTCATTTAATAAATTCTTGCGCGATGGCGTGCCGTTTCCCGAGCGACATAAATTCCATCCGCGAGGGAAAGCAAGAACGCGATCGAAATGCATGTCGCGGGATTGCAGTAATAGCACCCCCTGCGTTAAGAAATCAATCTCGCGGACCTGTTTAAGCTGCGTGCCTTTGCTTCACGTGCGGGGAAAGTTATAAAGAGAGCGTGCCGGGAAATATGTAACAACTTGTCCAGAAAAATAAATCAAGAAATAATATCCCTCCGCGTCATATCAACCCATTTTTCACGCCGCCGCAGCCAATTGAGATTTATGGTACGAGAGTTTAGTGATTTCACATTGAAATCATAAGCGGAAGTAAACGCTTGGGAAACATGACGCTCCTCTAACAGGCGTCAAAATCAATTTACATATACATATATATATATATATAATGTGTAAAAAAGATCACACACATACACACAAAATATATAAAAAGAAATATGTATATATTTCTTTTTATGTATTTTGTGTGTGTGTATGTGTGTGTGTGTGTGTGTGTGTGTGTGTGTGTGTGTGTGTGTTTATAAAAGTGTGTATATAGAAAAAATAATTATATATATATATATATATATATATATATATATATATATTTCTTCTTACGTATTATTATAATTATAGGTTTTGTATCACAAGATAAAAAAATCTGATTAATACCGCTTTATTACCCTTTAATTAATGAGTTCCGTTCGATGAAATGAATCACGCACGTCACGTACATCAGGAACTCACGTGACGGCTAAAGATGAAAAAAAAAAGCAATGCACGTTCTGGTGCGAAAATGCTAATTACAGTGTGGATTAATTGCATCTGTACTATTATTATAAAATGCCGTTGTGTCGTTGCATGACGAGCGAGCGTGCGTGCGTGAAACCCGTTCAGAGGGTTGTTCGCTATTGAACGCACATTTCAGGGCCATAAGTTTTGATTATGCTCGCGTGCTGGGATGTCATTATGTGTCATCCCTTATACCCTTGTACCCTTTCGTGGATCCTGTGCGTTATTATAAACTTGGAACACATTCACATTCACACATTTGTTTCACTGAACGCATATATGCAATTGTTTAAAATATTTTTCTTTATTTGCATAATTTTGTCTTACTTATAATCTACATATTTTTTGTACAATAGTCGGTATAATCAGGACAATCGTGATGTTATGTGATAAAATTTAGTAATTACGATATTATATTATTGATAAAAGTATTATATGATTACAATATTACATTGTTTATTTATTTTCTATTGGTGAATGAAACAGATTTTTTTTTTATAATTTATTTAATAAATTTTTTAAAATAATTTATATGTTTAGTTACTATATTTGCTAGAAGATTAAAAATAATATTAATATGTGAAAAATATCTAATATTATACATTTACCTCAATGCCATAATTATTTTGATTACCTGCAATTCAATAAAAAGAATTAATTACATAATGTATTTTTTAATGAATGATTTAATAGGAGTTAATTAAGTGTATTAAAAATTTATCTTTTTTAAGAAGATATTCTGTTTATGTTAAATGATATATATTTTTTAATGCAATTAGAATGAATAAGTAGTTGTAAGAAAATTGTCAACTTGTTTCATAAAAAAGTGAATAAGTAAAAAAGCGAAGTAGGAAATAAATTTCGCTTAAAGAAATTTCGCAAAAATATTTTAAAAAAGTCTGTTTATTATCTCCTTTAAAAAATGCAGGAGTAGATTAAGAACGTAACTGATTATAAAGAATAGAATGATAAATAGAATCGCTGAATTCAAGGGTATATACAGACAGATATACGATAACTGAATCGAAATAAAAATCGAAGCACGCCAATCTTTGTGCATGCATCAATCGCGCATATCGCTTATGTATTATTACTCTTCACCCTAATGTATTATCGATTTTATTTTCGTAGATTTTGAATATTAACCAAAATAGAAATATACGATGCATCTCATGCTGTCTCACGAGTTTAGATTCGCGACAGAGAATTCGTTAAGTCGGGCTTTCTCGGGGTATCGATTCTCACGGGCGACGTGAAGAAAGTTAAATTTCTCAGAGGAGAGTGCCGGAAAACGCGAACGTCGGTTGGTCCCTAAGACGAAAGTATCGGAGGGGGGGGGGGGTGAGGGTTGCGTCGGTCCCTGGCGTACGAAGCTGGCGAAACGAGTTCAAAATCCCTTTTGCCGAGCGAAACTTGACGCGGGCCGGACAAGGAAACGGAGGACGCGATTCCGGTCGGCGCGACCAGCCGGAAAAGTTGAAATTATAAAAATTTCAGATTTCTGAGCGGTTGACACGTGACACGACGATTCATACTCAAACAGAGAAAATAAGAATCTCCCTTGGGAGTTTCGCGTGACCGAGTTTCTCTCGTACTTCCCGGACGACTTCCCGGAGATACGATACAAAATTTCGGGATAAAATAACGCATGTCCGCGTTTCTCGACGTATTTATATATATATATTTTTTTTCTTAAAAAGTTTGTTGTATTAGTTGGAATTATCTTATTATTGTGGCCTCCTAGT
The DNA here is from genome assembly GCF_055798465.1 of Pogonomyrmex barbatus. Classification (NCBI taxonomy): domain Eukaryota; kingdom Metazoa; phylum Arthropoda; class Insecta; order Hymenoptera; family Formicidae; genus Pogonomyrmex; species Pogonomyrmex barbatus. The sequence goes on from NW_028297149.1 coordinate 5,896,767, forward strand.
AGGATTCTTTCGTCTTTCGATTAGACTCTCCAATGTTTTTTCGCAAATTAATTATTGGTATAAGTTTGCAACAATCTTTTTTTTTCGTTGTCTATGTAATCTTCTTTTGTCTTATTAACGTACAATATCTTTTGCAGGACCTTCGTTTTGGGGCCTGATAAATCCGCAGTGGTCGCTCTGCACCAAAGGAAGACGGCAGAGTCCCATCAACATCGAGCCGGACAAGTTGCTTTTCGATCGTCACTTGAGACCGGTGCACGTCGACAAACACAGGGTAATCTACTTAGTCTTTCAATTCCACAAAATTACGACGTGATTCGCGAAGTATAATTCTAACAGGCTTTTAGGACACGCAAGCGTGCGACAAAATCAGAATCTCGTGGAAAGAATTTGAAACAATTTAGAACGCACAATTTGAAACTTTATATTTTAAAAAATATGACGAATTTTATTCAAAGAACGCTTTATATATTTAATTATTTACAAAATTAATCATTACGCAATTTATTGCACCACAAAGTATGCTCTGACTTTCGCAATGGCATGTGCGAAACGTTGCACGAACCTATTACATTAAATGTTAACTACAGACGCTTTTTTTATTAATTAACAGTAAATATTTTTACTTCATTTTCCGTGGCTTGCCAATTTTCAATAAATTAAGATTTAACACGGCAACATTCGATATCGCGTGTATTATCGTGTGTTCGGGTATGATCACGGGGAAAAGGATGCGAAGAAGTAAATCCCGAAGTTCGGTCTCGTCCCGTGTGCACGTCCACTTCAAATGAAGACGAAAGAGTCGTCTGATGGACGCTCGTTAGTCAAGCGGAGTACATACTGGGTGTCCCTCGGCGGAATGATTAAATTGTTCGGGGTTTTTGCGTTTGGCGGACGGAGGGATAATGAGAGATACCCTCTCATTGATATTAATGATTTCCAAATGCAGCCACTCATTATGTGACTCGTGACGCGCTGTTTATCCCGAATACGTCCGAATATGTTGACTTTATTACGTTATAATTATGCGCCACGCGTTATATAATGTGTATTGCAATCGAGTATTGCTTTGGTCGCAAGATCGGCATTGTGTAAAGAGCCGCATTTTATAATTAAAACAAGTCAGAATAAAATTGTAACTGTATGATAATTATTTTAATTATTTGAAGCTCGGCGCACATTATCTCGAATAAAATGAAGTATAGATGGTATTGCAGCTAGAAAAATAAATGCGGTACACGTTAATGAAATTTCATAATTACACACCGTAACTCGATTCACGTACTGAATAAATATATGATTCTATTTAACGTTAAATATAACAGCAATTTTCATTTTACATGATTGTATAGCTTTCATTGTAATACGCTAAAATTTCATATTTACTGAAATTCTTATTTCGCGCAATAGAAGAGAATTATTATTTTATGCGAAATATATATATATTTTTTTTTTTCATAATGTACACACAGATACAAAAATAAAAATTGTATTTTTTAATTTTTGTAAAAGACGTGTACAATGGCTGATTTAATATCGAAGTTATATAAATTCGATAAGAATTTACATCATTCGTTATTAAGCTGATATTTTATTAGTTACCGAAAGTGAATTAAAATTAGAACGGGAATGATTCATTTGATTCGAAACACCTTTCGAGAAGCAAGGATAAAATCAGGTTGGTTACCGTAAAAGTATTCCCAGAGCTGATAGTAATGGATTTGGAATTCACCGGCGAGAGCTGCTCCACTTTCCCGCTGTCCATTTTTCACTGGCCGAGTTCGTTGATTCGATAATAAAGCCATTAATTACGAGGCCACCTATTTAACGCCGATTTCCGCTTCATCAGTGAGGATGCCTCGAAGAGTCTTAGAGAACGTTAATTTTCCATTAAGGAAACATTTATTCATCATACCTCGACTCGTCCGTTCGAAAAACTGCGCCTCGATTCGATAATAGCAATTTTTTTCATAATTTTTCAGCGAGATGAAACTAACGCGTGAGCGTTAAACATTTCGGAAAACAATACGAAAAAGTAGCGCGTTATTTAAAAAAAAAAAAAATGATCGTCTTGTAAAAATTTTTTTTAGTAGGCACAATATTGTATTTCTTACAACACCATATTCGTTATTTTGAATTTTTGCCTATCTGCATGTACAAGTGACTCATGCATGCAGTATGAGCATTGAAGAATATATTGAGGGGTCGAAAGCCGTTTATAAATGCATGAACGAAAAGTCTCTGTGAACTTTCGATATAGAAGAAGTATGAACTTTCGATGTAGAATGGAAGAACTTGTAACGCGCGCTGCTCGATTTACATCTCCATTTATATTCTCATTCATATCTTTTTGCTTTCGAAATACAACTCTATAATTCGAATTTTAGAGAGAGGAGGGGAGAAAAAAAAGTTGCGGAATGTATTATGGATGGAAACGTGAGGATTTGACGGAAGGGAAAAAAAACGAAATATACATTACTTGCTTAAAATATTACCCTTTATTCACATAAAAATAACGCATGTCACATTTGACGTATGTCCCTTTTAAAATGCTCCTTCCGGTTGCTTTTACAAAATCACATATTTTCACATATTTTGTATGAAAAAAATACATAAAAAAAAAAAAAAAAAAAACCAGCGGATCTTTCTGCAAATTAACGTGCAAATTAATCTCAGAAGGCAATGTTCTGTCGAGGCAAAATTTCTTTCATTACAACTTGTTATTTATTTCCACTCGCGTTCACGTCGTCTTTGTTCGTCATACCGTTTGGCTCAGTCAGTTCTGTCGATCTGTATATACCACGTAATAGTTCCCACTGAGATATTTCTATCGTGGCACCGAGGCGTTATATGGTCACCTTTTTCCTCCCTCGTGTTCAATGCGCCCCCCCCCTCCCCCTCCCTCCACTACCCCCATTTTCCACGGGACATGCACACCGCGGCGCTGGCACCGCGGTCGCGGTCTCCGGGCGTTATTCCTCAGAAAAGCGAACATGAAAAATGCTCCGAGTACCGTGACAATGCCTTCCCTCGGATATATACGGCATTGGATAGGGCGAGGTTTCGCAGACGGATACGAGTCCGGCCCGGCCCGGCCGTATTTCGCCCTCCGTCTCTCCTCCCCGTGCGAGACGCTGACCGAAAACTCTCCGTGCGACGATATTGCCCCCGCGAAGGGATACAATAAATACGGCGCGATCGTGACAATAACTCTTTTGTACCAGATGCAAGCGACCAGAACTCGCTCGTGCGACGGGGATATTATTGTGCCGCTCGGTGTCTCTCAATGTTGACTTGCTTTATCGCGCTCCGTTGCATCTCGACGTGAGGTGGAGGTACGGTGGAGCGCGCGGTATTTTTTTTTTTTTTACTCCTTCTATTGCTCTCCGATAAATGTCGCGTAAAATATAGGCGGCTAAATGCATTAAATGCCGTTCCATTAAGTGACGCCTTAAATGACGCTATAAATTGATGTGAAATTTGCGAAGGACGAATCCGATGATAAATATTGGCGTACCGACGTACTTCTGACGTACTTCTGACGAACTTTTCCGCTTCCTCTTTTCTCTGGCTTCTTCGGTTTCACATCATTCTACGCGTTTCCACTTATTTCTTCGTGACTTTACTAGCGTTCTGGCTTACTCGCTGGTACCGTGCGTTATTCAGCGCAACCAGCTATTTGTCCACCCACCCTATCCGCGGAAGTTGTAGATATGATATCTATTTCGCTTCCTGTTCCCGTTTCCTCGTGGGAGAAAGGAAAGAGAGAGAGAGAGAGAGAGAGAGAGGAGAAGAGGAAGGGAGAAAAGTGCGCATTCTTCGACTTCGCCGAGCGCAGACAGAGACCACAAAGTGTCTTCCGCGGAAATGCACGTGAAAAGGTTTAAACGCGCTCCCAAGGTATCGTTTTGCCCTGTCGTTCTCGTTCTCACCGTCGACGTTTCCTCCTCACCCTACGATCTCGTTTCCATTGCTCCTTTGCACCACCCACCCTCATCGTAGAGTCAATCTTTTCCACCGTCGCCGTCGGTAGCCGCGTTCTCACGAGCTGTGCGAGCGCCAAGCTACATCGTCACCGGATGCATTCCACCGCGCTTTGAAACGAGCCACGGACGAGGCTCTTCATTGTTTGCCTACCCTCCAGCAAGCGGCTTCCTCCCCTTGTGTGTACGCGCGCGCACGGGAAGCAATGGGAAGCGCTAAAGAGAGTTCTCTCAAGTATCCTCTTGCCTCTTGCCGCGCTGTTAACCGCGTCAACGCCGCGACGACCCTCGCCTTTCATTGAAACAAGCGGCGTGAAACCGCCGAGAAATCACACGCGGCGGCAAACACACGTAGAGACGTAGTCAAAGTTTTTGAAAGTTTCATCTCGAGCAGGAGTCAAGGGGGAGTTGGAGAGAAAGAATTGAATTAAACACCCCGAGATGAAATAGACATTAAGGTGAAATATACATATGCGCATGCGTGCATACACACACACACACACACACACACACACACACACACACATGTATATATATATATATATATTTCGTTTCAGGATATATTTTTCTCCTTTCAGGGGTGGATGCGTCAATCTTTCAGTTTCTCGCGAGGGCGATTCAAGCCCGAGACTCTCGATTTGTTGGGTGCGCGGGGGAAGGAGGAGGGGGGGAGGAGATGAAACTGGGCTCTGTGCGACGGAAACCGCACTGACGTCACACCTGGTCCCGCCTGGTCCCGCTATTTAAACGCGGTCTCGGGCCGTTTCATAGCCGACGCCGACCGACCGACCGATCCCCGTTGGTACGACGAAGTCGTGCGAGACCGGGGAGGGAACCTCGTGAATTTATACGCCGTTTAACCCGGTTAAAACTTTGGCACTTAAATTAAACAATAGAACGAACCGCGCGCCCCGGCACCTCCTGGAGTCGAATGTACGTCTTCGGCTCAGCGGAGCTTGCTCCAGCCGTTTCATCTTCCTTCCTCCTCTCTCTCTCTCTCTCTCTCTCTCTCTCTCTCTCTCTCTCTCTCTCTCGTCCGTATGGCCAGTTTGCCCATGAAAACGTCTATAGATCGTTTCACAGTGTGGTTGCAAACGCAGATACGGCGGATACTATAATTTTGGAAATTCACGTTCCCTCAGTGAAAACCTGATTCTCCTCGGTCAATTTCTATTCGGTCCTTCTCATCATTGTCCCATCTGCTGCAATTTGATAATCTCGGTGAAAAGAGGAGTTTTTTTATTTGTTTTAATTATTGGCTCGTTCCGAGATTGAAATCCGTTAGATTTCTATGGGACTTGATGCGATATTTGTTAAGATAGAAGAGTAAAAGTTTCTTTGAACCAACATGTATCAATATCATATATTTTATAAAATATAATGTATTTTATATAATATTTTACATAATATTACATTTTAATAATTAGTTTAATATCAATCTGTTTAATTTTATTATTATTAGTTTATTATTTAATTTTCTTTAATTAACTGATTCATATTTCATATTTCCCAAATTAAATCAATCGCGATAAAATTCTAGTAAAAGTTTGAATTAATAAAAAAAAAAGAATCTACAGAAGGAGTGAAAGTAGTCTGGAAATTTCGTGAGGTAAGATCAAGCTATTTTGTACATGACGCTACTTGGCCTGGGTCGTAGTAATTTTATTGCAACAAGTGATCGAGTAGATTTCGGTTGGGAACGGCATCGGGCCTTTACGAGCTACTTCTATCTCTGGCGCGCACTAAAGTCGCCGCTAACGGCCCGTCGATACCACAGTACGTTTCTTCACGAACAATTCCCTCGCGAAACTGGCGAATTGTATGTGTATATCCCGGGCTCGCCATAATCGAAGCTGTAACGAGCGGCGTTTTCTTACGTCGCCCCGGAATTGCCAATTCCCGGACGTGCCTCTGTGGCGGGCGCGCCATAATTGAAGCGGCGCGTTTCGATAAACTCGATCGTACAACGGTGTAAGAAACTGTCACGACTCACGAAACAACGTTAACCGTCCTATAAATAGAGAGAGAGAGAGAGAGAGTGGGACCGCGCCAGGGGCTAACCAAAAGGGGCACGCGAGCGAGAGGGAGCTTTTCGCATTCCGAATTCAACGGGGAGGGGGGAGGGGGTGATACGTGAGTCGCGTGCCGGCCAATTTCGGTGGTCGCTCGATTCGTGTTAATTACCGAACAATGTTGGAGCTCCGGTAACCGAGGGCTTCTGGAGGTCTTTCGTTGGCGTTTCCCGCTAATCCCCGACCGCCTTGATTCCCATTTCACTCGAATTCTGCTGCCGGTTGCCGTACGAACGAACTGCAAGTTTGTTTGATCGGGATCCGTTCTTTTCTAGCCGCGGCCTCATTCTCCGATCGAGGTCTCCGTCCGTTGGTCTCCCCGATCGTGGACGACGATTGCGATAGAAAAGTTCGAGTCGGACGTAACACGGACTCGCCAGCTTGGCGCTTTATACGGCTAAATCTATTTTTCATAGTTTCTAAATTCCTGGAACGTAATCGCGAAATTGCAGCTCATATGGAAAATGGATTTAGTGGAGTTTCAGCAATCTCGTAAACACCCCGCGAGAGCCAGACTTTACAACGCGCGTCTGGCGCGCTCTTAACCGAGGATTCCCGTTCTCCAACAGCGCCCTTTCGCCAAAACTCGATTATTCTCACGAGTTCTCCCAACCGGCGTTCGCATTATCTGAATGAAAAAGGAAGTCGTCGGTAGGTATTAATCGTGAGACATCGCCGAAAAGTCGGTGAACTTTAAGAAGATTTGGCGCCACGCGCTTCTTATATCTCAACGTTACTTCCCCCTCCTCTCCCCCCTTCCCCTGCCCCCCTCGACCGCCAGTCCCCAACAGTCGTTCGTGAATTTCTGCAGCTCCTGTGGGAACAAAACGGGAGTGGATTCTACGGCAGCCGGCCAGAATGCGCAATGACGATTGTTCGGACCGAGGCGGACGACTTTGCGGAACGACCGGCAGGAGGGGAAAGGCTCACAGCGGACGGGGGTGTAAGGATAGAAGATGATCCACCCTCGGCCGAACTTTGAGTTTCGGCGAAAGAAGGGCGGCCTTTGTGCGCCTGTTCGAGATCGCGCGGAACTACCGTGTTCCGCTGTGAGCCTTCCTTCCGGTCTCTCGCCGAGTCGCCTCCATTGATCCAAGTTCGGAGACGCTGATACCGGAGAAAAAGGAACTCGAGCGGACGAAAAAGACGAGGAGGGGGGCGGGGGGGGGAGCAGGACGAACGAATTATTCCTGGGGGCGATCAGAGGGGTGGAAATCTATCGCGAAATAATGAGTTATGCGCCATTGACGTTCCTCTACGCGCCGGGAGAAAGTCGTCGTCGTTCATTTCTCTCTGTCATCGCGAGGAGGGCCGTCGCGATATCTTAATGAATTCGGGAGGGATATCTGAAGTGAAAGTAATGATCGACGTGGGATCGCTTAAATTTATAGAAGACTGCGTGTGACCTGGAATTTTTGCATTTACGAATTATTATAACCTGCCGTATTTAAATTGATTTACCATGCCGTTCAAATTTGTTCCTTTAAAAAAATATTTCAAAAAAATCATATTAAGAGATCGATGAAGATTATTTTGAACGTGGAAAATATTGGCTTCAATTTCTATAAAATTCTTCCTTTATCGAACCTGTAGGAAATCACATTTCAGAAGAATTTTATATTAATATAGATAGGGATTGCGCGAAAAGAGGATCGTTGCACGAAGAAGGTTCGGAGCACGGAAAGGAGGTCAGAGGGGCCAAAAATCTATTGCAAAATAATAAGTTATCTTCCGACGACTTTTGCCGACGTGTCTTCCGCGGCTGGCTTCTCCCCGAGGTTACCTCATTATTTCTAACTGATGACGCCATAATTCAGGTTCTCGGCGACGTACAAGAAAATGGACTTCCCCCGGCCTCGTCTTGCACTTTGCTGAGCTCCTGTGCGACATGGCACCGTGTCTGGTTTTGCTATTCCATCCAATTAAATGCCTAATCAATTATCCCGCGGACGACGATTTGCCGCCCTTTCTTGTAGACATCTTTGCAACCGCGCTCTTATGCAGCTCATTACGATAAGGCATGCGAATCTCTCATTGTTTGCGAATCTCGTCTCTTCTAAAGAGCATCGAATTAATGTTAATATCCTTGTAAGTTTTCATTTATTTAAAAAAATTTAAGTTACGAATAAAGTGAGTCAATTTATACCGGATCTAATTATCTAGTTTGCGATCATAATCTATAAGTTTAACGACCTGCTATTTTTTCTTTTTATATTTTTGAACTTTATTATTTTTGATTTAATTTTTTCGGTTCTATCTATTGCAGTTTAAAAATTTATTGTTATTATGAACAAATATTGTGTATACGTAACGAGTCTGTCTATCTTCAGTATCGATCAATTAATGCAATTACAACGCTGTCCGAATGACTTTATTTAATTGCATTCAGTTCACCAAGTTTGTTATGGATACTAACTAACTTCAATCAATTTTGCTTTTAGGTTTCCGGACACTTGCATAATACCGGGCAATTCCTGGTATTTAGAGCAGACAGAGAGGCGAAGATACGGGTCAATATAACGGGTGGCCCACTCGCTTATCACTACCAATTTGAAGAAATATATATTCACTACGGAATGGACGACAGTCATGGTTCCGAACATCGTATTAATAACTATGCTTTTCCTGCTGAAGTAAGTAGCACATATTAATAATAAAAAAAATATATAATAAATTTCCGCTATCACAAATAGATTATGTAAATTGAATTCTGAATTAATGTCTACATCATATTAAATAAAAGTGTATATAAAATTTCAACGAAATAATTACATAATTAAACATAACACAAATTAATTTAAACAGGAAAGACCACACGTTTCATTCTGTAAACAATATTTCTGTAACAATATAATTTTTTTATATTCAGTGCCAAACAAAATTATATGGACGTTTTAATTTCTGTTACGATCTCAAAGATGTTCAGTTCTCGTTACGTATTTTTCGCAAAGCTATTTTTTTGACGGAAGTGAGTCCAATCTTGTCGCCAATCGTGTGAGGATACGAGATTACAGTATCTTAATAAAGGAAAAAGAAATTATTTTCGGATTTAGTTTTTTCGCTAGTTAATTGAATCGCAAATCGATGTATGCCTATTTAAAAGTGTCTGCATTTTTTAACGATTGGATGTCGTACGAAAGAAGGGAAAAATCTATTTCGGAGATCCAGATTTCAGTTCCAATGTTAATTATAAATCGATGCACTTTTCAATATCCGTATCGCTCGTAATGGATTCTCTTTTCCTTTGGAAAAGCCTATGGTAGAGCTGCGTGAAACAGTGATTGATTCCGAAATTGATACGTGAAAGGATTTCAAGCAATCGCTACGTCGAAACGACTGATTGCTAATCGGTATTTCGAATCGGTTCAAGTAATTGTTATACATAATTGATTTCGAAATCAGCGGCATTACTCAGTTTGCGATAATGAAAAATTTAATATTGAAGTCAATTATAAATAAATTCGGTATTAGCGTATCAACTATTGAGACAAACCCGTTCGGAGGAACAACACGCGCTTTTGGATTTAGTAAATTTTCCAGGCTCTCGCCTGATTAAAAATTTTATCGCGCAAAGCTGGCACTTTCTTGAAACTTTCTCGTTTCTTCGCAAGAGCATTTATTCAGAAATAATAGATAGAATATTACTGAAAGCATCGCAAGAATACATTGATTTTCATAAAGAACTAAGTGAACTCCACGAGGAAACTCGAGAATTAGTAGAGCAGAAAAATCTTTAAGATTCGCGAGTCGCGACTCTTAAAGAGAGTTGAGTTTTTGCCGAGGCGAGAGACCTTCGCAGATTTGCATCGCAATTAATATATCCACGTTATTAACGCGTGACTAATTATAGTTTATTTTACTCTACGGTAAAACGATACTTACAACTGGGTTTTCGGTTACGGCGGCCACAAACGCGGTACAGACAATCATGAAATTCTAATCACGCCATTATCCTAGCAATCGCTTTACAAAGCGACAAATAATTAGAATTATCATGTAATTTGCAGTTTGCCAATTAATTATAACCGCAATATAGTCGGCGATCGCGTCTGTAATACAGGCGCGGCTATCTCGTAAAACTCTATATATTAGCGTACGTGATTTTATTCGCGAATGAACTGTACGCAAAATCATTGCCGTAAAATGAGAACGGAGGATGACCCGCGAGTGATGATATAATTAATTGAAATTAATTACGTGCCGGCATCGTAACGAGACAAATTAAACATTCGATAAACGGGACATGACGGCGACCCAATTAACTCTGACCCGTTTATTTCTCTCGGAAGCCGCCGATCTCTTTTCCTTGCGATTCAATTTTCTTAAACCCACAAAATAACGATCAGCGCCATTATCCACACGCTAAGTGTCTCAATTGTGACGATGTTGCTCTCTTTCTTGTCTTTCTCAGTCTCAGTGTCACTCTAGACGTTCTACTTATTTTCCTAGACAACTGTTGTATTTTCTTTGTAAATTTCTAAAAATCGTTTGGTGAAAAAAAAAAAATTGCGATAAAAATAACCGCGACGTTGGCTTGTAAAATACAAAGGTAAATGCGATATTCTTTGAAAGATAAAAATTTGCGATGGAAAAATTCGCGATGGGATGTTGCCGAACGGATTCCACGCGAGCGGTATTATCGAGTCTGCTAAAAAATTAAACTTCCGAAAGCGCGCGAGCGCGGTTGAATCGGCGGAAATGCAATATCGATTAGTAAATACTTCTCGTAAATACAGGTCGAAGGATGCTTCTCCATCCTTTTTTCTTAATGACTAAAAAGGGATAGATTAATGAATCCGCGGTATTAGAGGTAATTATCGAGAATCGATAATCAAGAAGTCTAAATGCATTTGTAGGATGTCGAATCGATGATACGACCAACACGGATTTCTCATTTATTAAAACTCGGTATACGTAAAATTCAATATGCCAATAATAACCAACTTCCTAGTCGCAAATCCTCTCAGATAGCGGTAATGAGTTACAAGCATCGACGATAATTTAATTCGAATATTGCAAATGTTATTAAATAAACGAGCTGCTAAGTAATAAAACTTTTATTTATAGTATGCAATTTCGAAAAAGTGATTCAAATTTATTTATTCGCATATTAAAATAATTATCGAGTGTTAAAATAATCGTGTTAAAATAATTATATTATACATTATTTATGTAATTAATTTTATCATGGTTCTCGTATAAATTAAAAAAAGTATTATTTTATCTATCCAATTTATAATTGCAAGTTTTACTATGTTTTTACCTCTCCGACATATTGGAAATTAATATATGTTTAACTGACAATATAATTCAACCATAATATTGTAATAACTAATACATCTAGAATTATATACATTTAATATATATTTTACTTATTAATTTTATTCAAATTAGATACAGTTTTATTTAACGTAACGTTTTATTATACAATTTAATTTGCCGCAATGCTAATAAAAATAATCCATTTTATATATAAAAAAGCATAATAAATAAAATAAATTTTTATGAAATTGCAGCATAAATCATTTGTCGAATAATATTTTCAAGAGAAGTACTCCATCAACATTTTTTATCGTCGGCAAAATAATATTATGAAGGAATAATTTTTAAGACCTCCCGCGCTGTTTTATAACATCGATAAGGTTATCTTTATTTAAAAATAAAACCCCTTTTTCTCCAATTCGCTTCAAAAGCATGATATATATAAGACGTATGTTACGGGAAAAATTCAGAGAATATCGATCTCATATATTCTTCCGGATGTGTGCGTGTGATATCAGGCGCGATACGCGAATGGAAGAATGCTGAATATCATCTAGCTCAAGACACGAAGGAATTTAGATATGCTGTTTTCGAGTTTTAGGAGTATATTTTTATTTCGACGTGCACAGGTATTCGAATACGTACGTTTCCATCTTGACGCGTGGGGTATAGATTTTTCCGACAAATCGCGCGCTAAGGAAAGGGCTTGCGGTAAACTCACGTACGTGTAAATTGTGAGCGATTTTTTTTTCTCTATTTTTTTCGCGATAAAATTCGCTATTCGATGCTTGGGACGTTGTATGGAGAAATGGGTTACGCATTGCTATTTTAGAAAGCTGGGAAAGGCGCCACGCACGATCAGCCATTATCTCCCCGCGTCTCCGGTGAGAGACGGGCTTTCAATGGCGTCGTGAATCAAAGCCAGTCATCTACCATCGCACGGTCTGCCACCCCCTTCGTCTACAGCTTACATCGCCCCTCTATATAGGACGCCAAATATGCGAGAGCGTATGTGAATTAATTTGGCAGCAAGAAGGGCTAGATCTCCGTATACTTTTCCACTTGCCATATCGATCTTGAGGAAGAATTTGTGTTAAATTAAAAAAAAAAAATTGTCAAGAATTATTTATTTTATAAGAATAAAAATATAAATAATTTTTTTAAGAGAACAAACTTATTTATTTTATATGTATAAAATATAAATAGAGAACTTTGAATGGAGAAAACTGTGTTTAATTGCGAGTGAATTCCTTCAAGGATATTTTTAAAAGAACAAAATAATTGTTTATTTTATGAGAAAAATTATTTTATAATTTTATGAGAAAAAAGTTATCTATTTTATAAGTATAAAATATAAATAAATATAAATGGGAACATTGAATGGGGAAAATTGTGTTTAATTACGGGTGAATTTCTTCAAGGGTATTTTGCGGTAAATGCAGGATTTTAACGAGTTAAAGAGAATCATCAGGCACTCGAGAACTGTATCAAATTTCGGTATAGACGATATGAAGGTGCGAATGTTAGGTAGATAAATACAATGCACGATAATCGCGCGGCATGTGTGTAACATTATAGTCGATAAAGAGAGCATAACATGTTTATTGATCATTAAATCAGTATTCCCGGCGGGAAGGGCAAACACAATTACATTCGGCATCGATACACACAATGCATTATGCCAAGTGTACCATATAATGCTGAGTGTTCAATAGACGCCTGTGTATTCGATGACAAAAGTTACTCGTCCAATTTAGAAAGAGATCGTTTTCAATGGTGGCACACCGACGGACGCGTATCGAAGCTGCAAAATTAAATGTCGAGTCCCCACGCTGATCATCGTCCCTCGCGGCTGCGAAAATCGAAATTTCTGACGCAACGCTCTCGTAATTTATAATACACGCCGACACGTAGTTCAAGCAAGAATATATATTCATATTTCCGATATTCCTTTACGGAGTGATATTTTTCAGCCCGTCACGTCTATCGCGGTGAAATAAACATTTTTTACTGATGGTCCAACAGAGGCAGAGTTAACAGTTTCCGCGTGCGGCTACGTGCGCCGCACGAGCACGTTACACGATTTGCATTCAAATGTAACAGTGGCGTCGTTAGCGGCAACGGCGCGTTAAAAAGCCGGACGATTAATCAGCGGCGGTGAAGGGCCTCGCATAGCTACGTGGCGTCAAAGGGACGCGAATAATTCAAGCTGTGCAGCAGCGTCGACGGTATCTTGGTCGCGTAAACACTTGGCGGCACGGGGACGCAGAGGGATAGGAGGGAGGGGGGGGGAGGGGGGAGGGGGAGCGGCCGCTGGATCACCGGGCTAGGCGTTGGCACGGCGTGCATAATGAAATCTGCATTAATACGTGTGCTCAGAAAGCCCGGGGGAGGGAGAGAGAGACTGGCAGTCGTGGCAATCGGAGGGGGGGGGGGCGAACCTGACGGCGGTTTGGTACGGTGGTTAGCGACCTGGGGGACCGGCATTGGTTTGGGAAGGAAGGCTCGGTCTGAAAGCCCTAGCCCGGGAGGACAAGGGGATTCCAAGAGCTACGACACTCGAGCGAGTCTGACCCATTACCAGCGTGTTTGAGGGACGAGCCGCTTTGATGCCGAAAGCCTACTCGAGGAGCAGCTGATGGAGTGCCTCGAGTGCGCGCTCCTCGAATGGGGTCCGTCCCCCCCCCCGCGTCCCAGCCACCGCGTCGCGAAACGGATGTCCACGGGAGTGCCGGGCTATCTACCCCGGCAGACAGGCCCCCTGTTCAGACCGTTCGCGAATTTATGGCCGCCATGCCCGGCCAAATTGGACGAACCGTATTATTGTCCGCCATCGATCACGTAAGAAACGTCGACGCGGATTTCACTCGATACGTCTTCGAGATCGAGCCGGCAAAGATTTACTTGGAGGGTGTGATACGTAACGAACGTAGATCGATATATATATATATATATATATATATATATATATATATATATGAATGTAGAAAATAATTTATGACTTTAGAAAATTATCTACAAGATACATCAAAGATATCTGCCGAGATAGCGATTATTTTGGAGCGGCAAGCGATTTTGATAACGAAGAAAATTTTGCAAGTCATAACCATCAGTTTTTATACGAGCTCTGGAATTTGAGCTCCGCTCCCTGGTGAAGAAAGTAATTACTAAAACTTCACCACATACGATAATTTGCTAATTAAAAGTTTTACATTTTTGATTAAATTACATTTATACGTAGATGACAAAATAATATTTTATCATCGTTGTTTTTTTTTTTTATAAATATTTTGTGACTTTAAAAGAAAGAGAATGTCGAATAGATTTTGTTTTATCGAGAGATCTTGTATGTGCGTTTTTGATATTAATTTTTAAAAATCCAATTAGCAAATGAGGACGCAAATAAAAGCAAAATGTGATTCTTACGATATCGCGTTTTTCTTCCTCTCTTTCTCATTTTTCTTTCTTTCTTTTTTTTTTTTTTCACAGAATACGTATCTCAATTTATTAATTTCCGCGCGATTTCAATTTGGAGGCATATATTTAATCAACCGATTAATTTTGGCATCAAAACCGAAACAGAACGGTGGCAGTGCAAATGCGACGTAGGATACCGAGGGTCCTTTTGATAGGAACGGCGCTCTGACAGCCGGTATACCCACTAATGGTCAAACAACGTGGCACGGGATTCGAGTGCTATGATTATGCCACCAGAGCGTACACAAATTGACAGGCATAATTGGTTTAATTTCTGTATGGCGTCCAGCCCGTGGAACGCGGCCGCCGTTCGGAATTGTCTGGAAGGACGCTAATACCTTAAAGCCACCCGTCGCTGTCGGTGCACTTCATCGCGCAAATGGAAGCCGCAAAGACAACAAAATTTAGCCCGCGTACTAACCCACGTTTAGCATTAATAATTAATTAACGATCGTCGTCGATACGCTAATATAACCTTTGTAATTATGTCGGAGCGTGGGGAATTTTTAAATTGAATTTACCTTTTGCCGAAAAATTAAACCGAATCGAGAGGGTAATAAAGAGGTAGTAATAATCTCCATGTAATTATCAGGGACATTCGTATGTATTATTCGGAAACGTTATATTTATATCTTTCATGGCAACGTGGATTTCAGGAGCCATCCCTCAATCCGTTAATTTTTTAGCTTATGTCATTAAGTTTACAGGGAAACTCTTTTTAGAGGAATGCGACTGCGGGTCACGAGCGCGTACTAAACGTATGGAGGAATAAAGGGAAATCCGAAATGGTAGCGCGTATATTCATTTAATTATTCTGTGCAGAGCTTTAACCAGTTGAGAGGCCCTAGCGCGCGTTTCCGTAATTGTAGTGGTCGTTTATAGTTGAACGACCCTCGTCGTGTCGCGATTGTGTGTTGTCACGAGCGCCTCCCTTACTTCCGGTTTGTGTTAAAAGGCCACCGGGGCTCGGGATCGAGAAGAGAGAGAGAGAGAGAGGGGTGGTGCTCTCTCTCTCTCTCTCTCTCTCTCTCTCTCTCTCTCGGCTCTTTTTTTCACACATAAAGCTCTCCATCGTTTCTGCCGTCGTGACTCTCGGCGGGACGCCGCATCTACTTGAACGTCATTAAAATTTCACAACGGAGCGGAGTTACATGTATATCAAGAGCAGAGGGTTTTTCGCAAACTACGACGAATAAATTAATAATCGCGATATCGATCCGACTTAATTGGATCGTGAAATGATGTAACGTGTGTTGCGAACGCTTACCTTTCGCGTAACTGCGGAAACTTATTAATTAATTTTGTGTTTATACTGCATTATTACACGCGCAAATGATGCGGTAGTATTTTTGCTAGGACTACTGAGAGAGCCTACGGTCACACACACATACACATATAAAACACACACACACACACACACACACACACACACATATATATATATATATATATATATATTCCGTTATTTATTAAAATCATCACCTCTCGAAATGCAATAATTGATTTAATCGAAACGAAAACCGCCAATAAGCGGTGGCGGCCAGCGGCCATTGTCATAACCATCATAAGTGCTATTCATACGATATTTGAAACGCGGGGGGAGGAAATTGGAATATCATATAGAAACGTTTTTCTCCCTCGACGTCGACGCCGCGACGTTGACGCGGAAAATGCGGCGATCAAAAGATCCTGGACAAACAGAGATAGACGATAATCCGCGCGTCGCGAAGAAAGACTTTTTACACACCGTTCCGCGGGGTTAACCATATTAACGACGCTAAAACGTAATTAGCAATAATTTGAAAGTATAATCCCTCGCATTCAATTAACCGCCGGCCGCGATATAACGGGCGTATCCGCAGAATGACGTAACGCTACGGATGGTAATACGGAGCACTTGGCGGTTTTTCAAGCAAAATGACGCAAGACGCATCTACATACGAATGGTAGGAACTCTCCCGGACGGGCGGCGTGTATACACACACACACACACACACACACACACACACACACACACACACACACACACACATATATATACACACGCATCTACATATTAATGCACGCATATCCCGTGTATTGTCACGTCGCTGTGCCCATATAGACATTCGTGTCTGTGCAGCCGGCACTCGTGGGTTAATATAGAACCGCCGGGTGGAAGGGTCGGGGTAGTGAGAGGGGGAGGGGGAGGGCGGCGCGGCATTACAGCTGTATATCTATCATAGTAGAATGGCGCATTGTGCCAGAAATCGTGATGGCATGCCCATAGGCCGCAAGAACGCCATAAGCGCGCCCCCTAATGCGTGAATTATCCTTGATGCGACGTCTCTTGCGAATCTCGGGGGGGGGGGGGAAGCCTCGCGTGATGACGCAACGTCGATTTTGCGTCGGGACAGCGAGTGAAATCGATCTCCTTAGTTTAGAGACTTTTCTGACTCGAGACGAAAAGAACGAAGCAATTAACGAATGTACAAAAAAACACATCGCGAACGAATGGTATTCAGAAATTGGAGAACGAATTAAGTATCAAAAGGATAGTTCATGATAGAAGCTTGAATTTTTTATTGACAGTGTAATTTACCGATCAAACTGCAGCTATTTTTTTATTTACGAGATACGATGTTCTATCCATTTCACGGCTATTTAGCCTTTCATTAACCTTATTTTTAAAAATGAAAAATGAAAAATTGAGTTTCGCAAAAGTTTGCGGGGATAATTAAATTTCGGAGAGGTATTCGAATATTTCAATAGTTTTTATCGCGCTGTCATGTGGTTTCGCAGCTTTTTGATTTGAAATATTGGTCCTTTTAATTACGATGTCATGTTATGTGCTGTCATTATTGAGTCTATCGATGCACAGATTTCAATCCACTCGCTTTATTGGTTATACGGTTTATTTGCTAATCATTTATCATGTCCTGTTTCACATATCTGCAGGATTAAATTGTTTATAATATAAAGCTTAAATCTTCTATATAATTATAATTACGTTTCGGAGAATCGGAATGAAAAATGGTGAGTCGACAAGTCCACTTTATTTCCAACTTTTGATTTGTTGAACGCGAATTATATTGACAATGCATTATAATTTGCAGCATATTGCAACATACCGAATTCGAATTGCGCTATTTTAATCCTTTAGTTACACAATCCATACATAAATTTTTCATATTTCACGATCGTCCAGCTCTCCAGTGCTAATTTAAGATTTGAAAGATGGACGAAAAGTCAATTTTAAATTCGACAGAGATATTTTATAACTATTCGACAGACGTGTCTCGTATAAACGACCCCGCATATCCCGGGGTGCCGATTTTTCAGTTTAGTACATTCACCCCCCTCGCGACTGCACCCGCTGATTTCACACTTGATGCACCCGACGAATGAACTGCGCATATCGAATATTCATATCGGCCATGACTCGCAAGGGCGTTACCTCACACCTGCTCCCAAAGCAGAGGCATGAGTGCTGAAAGAATATGTTACGACGTTATGAATACGAGAGGGTATCAATTAGAAGAAGAATAAAATTTATCTTTCACCCCGCGCTTATGATTTTATTTTCGTAAATTAGCTGAATTTTCAGAAAAGTTTTTTTTCCTCTTCACGCAGAAATGGCAGAAATGTCGAGTAGAAGTTAATAGATGGAGATTTGTATGTACAATATGGCTAATAGGAACAGCTGCTTGCGAGAGCGAAAGGCGATGGAGACTGTTTGTAATCAGATCCGACAAAGTTTGCATACGAGACAATTTCGTGTGTCCAGTCGGGTAGCTGGCATTGCAACTGCAAGATAGCCTCACAGGTCCAGGCCAATAGGTTAACTAGTATCGTCGGATCATCTGCTATTACTGCCCACTGCCATCCCATATTATATAATATTATGTCAAATAATTTTAGAATAAATCCGAATTATCCGCGTTGAAATGTACAATTTTTGTCAAAACTGTCATGTCTGGCTCGACCGCTCGTGTCTTTTTCTACTTGAAATTATTTTAGTAATTCACTTTAATAATTTTATCATCATTTTATCTTATTTTAATCATCATTTTAATAATCATCATTATTTTTTTTTTTACGCATCACTGTCGTCTGATTTTGATATAATACAACGCCGAAAGTTGGACGGTTTTTGCATATATATTTTACAATGATAAATATTATTATCATGGAAAATTACATTAGTAATTAAATAATGAAGTTACAAAACATTCTTTCGAGTGAATATCGCAGACGCGCTGTACGTGACACGTCTCGCTTAAGCTGATGTACGGTACGCTTCTTCTTTTTTTTTTTTTGTTGTTAGTTCTGGAATACCTCCTCGACGACAATTAACTCCAGATGCGCGTAAAAATAATCTTCGCCGGGACTGTCGTCGGAATTTAAGCTTAAAGAGAGGATAATGCGTTTACTGAATGCGCGGCCGTGTTTGCGGGCTCGTCTCGCAGGGTCTTCACGGAGGGTGGTGATTATGCTCTAGTGGCGGGCAAAGTGGCGAGTAAAGCACGAGGAAGCGGTCGTGAAGGAGGCATCGGGGCCAGGATGAGAGGCAGAGTGCAGAAGATACGTCGAGATCGGATGGTACACATGAAGTGAAGGTGCTCAGAAGAGGAGAGGGCCAGCTCGGCACTTCGCGGGTTACCAGCGGTGAATTCCGAATTTCCAGGGCGTAGCAAATTTCAGAAAGCTCGACTATATACCGCCTTGGCTCGGTCGTCAAGTAGGATTTTGTTCGCCCGTGACAACGAATTTCGGGATCACCGCGTAGCTAAGAGCCGCAGAATTTTATCCCTGGCTCGAGATAATGGAAGGACGAAGGGGAAGTACACCGTATTTCCGAATGAAAACTCGTGCATGAAAAACACGGAAGGTAATGCCGGTGGAATAACACCTTTTATTTGTCACGCGGATGTTCTACTTCTTTTTCAACAAATATTTTATATCATGAGAAATTATACTTTTGTATAATGAATTAAAAATGCTATATAGGTTTTACATAGTGCAAAACTATTTAATTCGTATCAAGTTAATATACACTCGCGAACATCTAGATGCAAAATTTATTTTTTATGCTAGATAAATTATCTTCATGAGGACAATAAGAAAGGAGCTTAAAACATACAAAGAAAGATATTTTTGGTATGATCTTGATGTTTGACAATACAAAGTAAACTGTGATCTGTATTAGCAACGATATAACGAGCGCGCTGAAAGCTGATTTGTCGACAGAGCACTTTTTAACAACGATTTCTCTCTTCAGCCGTATTGACCGGCTATATAATCTGGAAGAGAAAGAATTGTCACAGGAAAGTCCCACTTATTCAAGTTAACTATGTGTAGCACAATTGTGTGTATGTAAAAAAATATTCGAAAGTTGGCTTTGATAAGGTCAAGAAATTATATCAAGCCAATGTGGACGTAAGCCATACGTTTTGAAAAACATTTCATTGTTATTAAGTTATTTTAAAGAAAAAATTATGAAAAATTAATTTTTTATGCCTTGAATTAACTTTTTATTTAACAAAATTTTTAAATAGCAAAAAATCCATATAATTAAAATACTTATATTTTATTGTTTGGAATATATTGATAAAAATTGTACTTAAACGCATACATATTTGATTTTCCTTAAAATCAGTCGTAGGTATATAGTCTTGAAATATATTCGAGCATTAAATTTCATGAAGTTTGAATGAATGTCCCCTGAACTCTCCACAGACTGCTGTTTTCGTACCTAACTTTTACTTCTGTTTACCCGCTATAAATATTGAAACTTTCAGTTTGCATATAAAAACCGTCAATCAAATGTCGAAATAAGTCGCTTTGCTGAGTCACATAATTTCTTCTTTCTTAAGCTCCTTGTTGGGAAGTTACGTCGGGAAGGAACTTTACTTCCAATTTCGTTATGTCTATTATTATGTCTATTTCTGAATCTCTGAAAGCTTAAATTAAAATAAAAGAAAAATTAACAAGAATTAAAGATCGCGCGTGAATGTATATCTATCAAAATGGCTAACACATCTTAATGATAGAAACTAGATTTTTATTAAAACTATATTTTTAATAAAATATTATGGTTATTTTATATATATAATCGAACTTGAATATCTGACAATTTTTATTCCTTTCATATCTGCACACATATGAATTAAATATATATTAAATATCCATGTCTTTAATTATTTATTCCGAGATGATATTATACATGCACATGTAATTATAACACTTTATAACACTTATTTATATTCTTCGATTTTTTAAACTTATTAAAATGAGCGTATATTCAATTTCATCCTCGTCGATACTGATCAATAATTTATCATCTGACGTAGCTCTAATTGAAACAGAAAGGTATTTGAGGGAATACAAGATTTTTCGACTACGTGACTATGTAAAAGAGGGAGGGAAGACAGAGGGAGATTCCTCCTTCGACAAGCAAAGAAACTACCAAGAGAAAAATATTCTACTAAAAGGCAGAAACGATGAGAGGACGTTGTACCGAGGAAAGGGGAGCAGGGGAGGGACGGGAGAAAATTTCACGAAAATGAGAAGAAAGGGAGAATCTTTCCTATTCCTAGTAGTATGAGTCGTGCTTTGATCAGACTCAGTGGATTTACACTCACCCCCAGCAATCCTCTCGTTCGCGTCGCGCCATCTTTTTCCTTCCTGTGTACCTCGCGTCACTCTGTTATCCCTCCTGTATCCCTCTTTCTTCATATCCTTGCCCCCATCTGTCGTAGCAGGGGATGCCCCGACGTCTTTGAAGAAGAACTCGTCGCGGGCATTTCAGATACCCTTAGGCACAACCGGAAGTGCCGTGGCAATGCCATTATCTGCAGAAAGAAACAGATATACGGATACGACGAAGGACAAGACGGCGGAAAACAAAAGGAACTACAAGAGGGAGGGCGTGGTAAGGGGAGGAGAGGAGACGGTGGGGGGGGAGGGGGGAGGGGATGGAGACGGGAGTACTGCAAAGGAAAGCGATCGTGGCGAAATCCTTTTCTTCGCGAGAAAGACACGTACACGTCGTCGGTGTCTTTTCCGCGCCTTATCCAGCATACAAAACTTATAGCAGGTGACATTCGCGGGAAATGAGACACGAAACGAGATGTATGTTCCAAAAACAAGATACATTTTACGAGCGACTTGGTTTCCATTTCTCTATAAACTGAACGTTCGCTCTCGCGCGTGCACGCGACGATAGATCTGTCTTCCGACTTATGTAACCGTATACACTTATTCATGGAGGCTTTTTCCGAAAACAGGGAATCATCACACTCCTGTTGCATTTCTTGTTATTAGATCTCGTGATATCGACATGCATGTAGTAATCGCGATGGAAAGAACATTTGTATTTATATTGTAATACAATAATACGCACGTACGATTTATTTTTATTTGCATAAAAATATGAGAAGAAAAGCGAAATGTTAAAGGCGAAATATGATCAGGTATTGAGGAAAACTGTATTCTCGCAAGATTTCAATATTTCTGCAAAAAGTATATACGCAGAGAATATTTCCGTTTACTAAAAACGAAGATTCTGACGTAAGAAGGCGCACAAAAATGTCAAAGGAAAAGTGCATCCACATATGGTATGCGCTTAAGAATCTTGCTGCCTCTAAAGATTTATATACTCGCGTAAGAATGTGATTTAATAGGTATGTGTTCGATAAATATTCTTGGAATATTTATTCAGAGTATATATAAAAGATGAAGCTGAATATATTGAGAACGCCCAGATCATATTCCGGAATTTTCTATCGATTTCTTCAATTTTTAACAATATACGGCTTATATAAATATAAAAGTAGACAACTTACAAAATTTTAACTTTTTAATAATGGCTTCAATATTTTTTAAAAGATTTAAAAGTCTTTTGAAAATTATAGAATTGATGATTACTAATCATCGATCTTTCCTATACATTTTTATTTGATATTCTATATGTGAGTTTTCGTAAAAAGATTTACTTGATATTTAATAAATATTATAAATATAATTTATTTTGTATATATTTTATATCGAGGGTTAAGCGTTTAATTAACTGCAGCAAAGTCGACACAACGGTCGACGAGAGACACGATTGTAGCAAGTCGATCTCGAGGGGAGATAGAAGCATGGGGCAACAAGGGGAACGACGAGGTGGTACGAGGCGTCGTCGGGCACGAAATGTTCCGGAATCTAAACTCTAAACTCGAGAATTTGTTCGTGCGAGGACGGAATTTGTCGGCGTGATCGCGTTGCGAGAGATACGATTATGCCCGCGGCACGATTCCACCGGGAAGTAATTTCTTTGTGGTTTTCTGTTGCAGATACAAGTCTACGGTTTTAACGCCGAACTGTATCACAACATGAGCGAGGCGCAGCATAAGAGTCAGGGCCTGGTGGCGATCTCGTTAATGGTGCAGGTGAGTGAATTTTCCATCGAGGATACACACCCGACGAAAGTTTCGTTCCATTTTTCAAATTGTTTAAGTCCGTAAAAGTTTTCGCGCACGTAAACTTTCGCGCTATATAAATTTTTACAGTCATTTAATCTTATACATCATTAATAATAAAAGCGTAATTAAGTCTTCGCGCGAATCTTAATTTTTACCGTAGTTCAGTAAAACTAAGTATGCATACGAATTATTGCAAGATGCTTAAACAGAATGTGATTTTACAATGTTATATTTGTAAAATTTCGAGAGATATAAGAGATTCCTGAAAATAATATTTAAAAATCATTAGTATTCCTCATTATGTTATTATGTTTTATAATTACGTAAATTTATAAAAAAATTTACTCCATATACATCGAGTTCAGTCATTAATTGGGTAATAAAGATAAGACGACAGCCAATAAAAGACATTTTAACATTACGTATGCCGATTAATTAATAATAACGTATCTAGCAATGTACATCACTGAAAAATGTATATCCAAATTCATTACGCCATGTCTGTCGGTAAATCTCTGTTCAGTCAAGCGAACGAACCACGTAAATTGATAATTATGTTGGTAGTTAACACCTTCGCCGCTTCTCATCCCCCCCGACTCTTGTCAAGCCATCATGTTATGGCGAAGCTGTTTCTAACAGGGCGCATATCGTGATACTAACTTTCGAGTTCGGACCGCACTTGGCTTCCCCTTACAAATGCATTCGGCGTATCAGAGATTACGGTAGTTAGCACGTGACAGACACTAGGTAGCCTCGCTAATAACACTTGTCCTGGGACGAATAAATGGCGCATATTCGAGAGAACACTGGGTCCTTCAGATTTGTTAACTTTCCCGTTTGAATTTTTGCGAGAGTTTACGTCTAGAAACCGACCTCACCACTTCTGATCAGCTTTATCTGTAAACTAAGTTTAAAAAATGGTTAAATTAAAATTCACCCTACTTCTAATTCACCCTAATTCCTTAATTATTTTAAATTTAAAAGTATTTAAAAGTATATATTACCTAATTATTATTTTATATAATAATAATTATTTAATACTTATACTTTATTAGATTTTTATTATATTTTACACGAATAAATCAAGTTGCAAAAATGGACAAAAAAGGAAAACAAAATAATGTTATTTTATGTTTCGCAGTTGCAATTTTTAATTTTAATCGACTGATAACGTTAATCGGAAGCGATGAGATCGGCCCTAGATAAATTGCCAAAAAATTTGATATAGTCTGATAAATGTTGTAAAATTTCATCAAAAATAATACACTGAAGGATGTAACAAATGTTTCCGACACGAATAAAATGACGTTAGAGAAATTCACGTATAAAATATTATTCCCAAAGTATGTCCGCGCGCGCGCGCGGTAGTGTGTGTGTGTGTGGTGTGTGTGTGTGTGTGTGTGTGTGTGTGTGTGTGTGTGTGTGTGTGTGTGTGTGTGTGTGTGTGTGTGTGTGTGTGTGTGTGTGTGTGTGTGTGTGTGTGTGTGTGTGTGTGTGTGTGTACACAACAGGTAGACCGGTAAAGTTTCCCAAACGGGCATTAATTACATCTCGGCGAGAGCGAACATTATCCATTATTTTTTCAAACAACAAACCCCAGCAGCCTTTACATTTCCGACTAACAATATCATTATTATGGCATAATCATTTCGGTTAGAGACTGCGAACAAACACGCGATAAGTTTTCCAAGACGCGCGGCGTTTTGGAAACGCAGGAATAAATTCTAAAGTTTTGAGAGGAACCTTCTGGTTAAAGCTATGTTGTGGCTCTTCCTCATTCGTTGTTCTCCTTCATATTCTTTCTTATCTCATCGTTTCATTCCTTCTCTTATTTCTTTCGATATAAAATGCCAAATTGTATTTCTGACCAGGATTATACCTTAAAATAGACAATGTTTACGTGCGCATAAAGCGTTTCCGGCTGGATAAAAATACAGAAATTAGCAAGTCGTAAATCGCAATTTTATCTAATTTGGATCGTGCGACATTTTTATTTGCAATAATATATCACTTTCTAAAATTAAACATTTTGGTATTACGAGGTGTAACGAGATTTTTATAACCCATTTATTTAAATATAATAATAACAAATTGCCTTAGGATTATGTGGTAATGCGTTAATAATAATAATAATATAATTATTAATATGGATATAATTGAAATCGGCGATATATATAAACATATATATAAAACATAATCAGACGAATATATATATAAAATATAATTTTCAAATTGCATTTACAATATTACATTACATTTTGCATCTCGTCATATACATCTTACAATAAATGAATTTGCTGTTATACCATTTTCTTCGACAACAGTATCGAGTGTGCGAAATATATATGTGCGTAAAGAATAAATCACATTGTATCGATGCTGACGATCAAAGCAGAAGCGATTTTAATGTCATATGGAAAATAACGAACGCTTCCCATTCGTATTTTCCTTTTGGAATAACGGAATTATTATCGTAGAGCAATTATTTTACTTCAACGCTCACGGATAACCGTTCGCTCGACAACTTCCTCGAGATCATCGGCAAACTAAGTTTGCAACTCTCACCGGAAATATCATGCCATACCTTTTTCCCCAAGAATTTTTTAATATTTTTTTTTTGTTGATAAAAATCTGTCCCATTAGTCCATTATTATGGTCCTGAATTATGCGAATATCATATTGTAATTAAGGCATAATGTACTTGCGTTGATCTGACATTTAAATCTCTTGCTTTCGCAAATAACATTGTCGCAAGATGAAAAATGTAATATTTGCAAATTAATTTGTGCAAACAAATTTGGAGCTGAAAGGTAAATTGATCTGGAAAGAAGAAAAATTTTGCAAAGATAAAAATTTCGAGAGGAACATTTTTTTAACGGCGGACTTTTTTTTATGAAATGTCATCTCGTCGAGTAGAATTAGACGCGGAGTCTGTGTGTTTATTAAATATATGCACGTGTTTTTCGTTCATAGTAAAAGCCACGAGCAGATTGACGAGTTTTCAGCTGTATTATTCGAACAGAAATGGAGAAACGCGAGCGAGTTCGTTCTCACCTGTTTTCTGCCACCGGTAAAAAGCGGAATATTTTTCACGTATAATAATCTAAAATGAAAGAGATTATCGTCACGTGATGCATTTCCCTTTCTCTTCCTTCCCTCGTGAGATGTAGAAGGGCGCGATATAAAACATGCAATAATTATTGCCGACCTAAACTGTATTTACCTCCGGAATAACTTCGAAACTTTCAGCGACGACCTTCTGGTTTCTTGCGCCACTCGCTCGCACCCTCTTTTAGCAAGCGCCCTTTTTCCGTCCGTTTTCCACCCTCTTTAACAACTTAGAAAGCCTTCGAAACCACGGCAGCGTAACGAAGACGATGAAATAAGAGAGGAAGAGGGGAGGGGGAGAGAAAGAGAGAGAGAGAGAGAGAGAGAGAGAGAGAGAGGGAAAGAGAAAAAGAGAAAGAGAGAGAAAGAAGCTGTGTGCGTTGCAGCGACTATGGGATATAACGACGCACTTTGACTCAGCTTGCAGCCGTCGACAAACGACAGCAACTTCTGAATATTTTTAAGAGGATGTTTACGAGCGCTCTAAGGCGACGACGATGGCCGTAAGACGATGAAAAGGGTTCGTCGACGCGATAATACCGAACATAATAGCGCTTTTTCCGCGAGAATTTACAGCCGTGCCGCTACGTGCGCTTTTACATTAGCTCTCGTTGCTTGCCAGCCCGTCTGCTGATTAATATGACAGATAAGTATAAATATTCATGATCCAGCTTCCGCGGAGATAGCACGAAAGATTTTTCAGTTGTCATACATATAAATATGTGTGTGTGTGTGTGTGTGTGTGTGTGTGTGTGTGTGTGTGTGTGTGTGTGTGTGTGTGTGTGTGTGTGTGTGTGTGTGTGTGTGTGTGTGTGTGTGTGTGTGTGTGTGTGTGTCCGCAGATTAATATTCCACTGGAAGAAAAATACAAAGAAATAACGAATGGGAATAACGAATTTATTTTGATCAGTTAGTCGAAGTAATTTTATGCGATTTTATAATCGCGAGATAGATAATTCTGTGTTAAATGTTATAATAGAAAGCCATGCGGCGCTTCATATACGTGACAAATGTGAGAAAGAGAGAGAGAGAGAGAGAGAGAGGGGGGGGAGAGAGAGAGAGAGAGAGAGAGAGAGAGAGAGAGGGAGGGAGAGAGGAAGAAAAAGAGGGAGAGAGAAAATTAAATGTTATAAATTAAAGTCCGCATAAACAGGAAACATTTTGGGCGACCGCAAAGTAATTTTCGCTGCGGAATCATAAATTCCAATGAGGGCAAAATAACTCGGACAAATACTGCGACTGCACGTCCGAAAGGTCAGCGTTTTGAATAATCCCAATGCGGCATCATCCTTCCTGGAGACCTTTAACAGGTGCTCGATCTCCCGACGAATAGATCGTAAAGGCGTGTCTGGAGGCAGCGGGGTTGACGACTGTAATTCAAACGGATTATACCCTGGGGATGTCTGAGGGATGAGATCCAAATGAGTCGGTACCTGGATGATACCGTCGGTACTTCTGCGATCTCGGACCTAAACGAACTCCGTTGACTCCGTCGACGTTTTAACGTGAAGAGAATACTCTGAAAATTTCCGAACCGTTATAGATCCGTAGCGTCGATACTTTTAACGTTATAGATCCGTAGCGTAAGACTTTTATAACGCGCTTACGGATTACATTCTAAATTTCATCGTGAACGATTCATCGTAAAAGATATAATCGAACGATAAACACCGAGCTATTCTACTTCAATTTTTCTAATTCATTACTCAATTATGCGCCATTGACAATTGACGCAATTATGCGCCATTTACTTGCGTGGCCTTGCGCCGTATGAACGATGCGTGCCGTCGCGGCAATTGCTTTGCGGAATGCGAAAAGGTCAGCGAGAAACTACGGTGACTAAACTGAGGAAACGAGAGTTTCTTGAAAAAGAACGACGAGGGAATCGGTACGACCTACGACCTACGACCTAAAACCTGTGTGAGGTATAAGCGCGTCGCGCTAGAAAGCTACTGGAAAAAAAAAAGTTTCGAAAGCCCGTTTCGGAGCGAGGTCGAAAAAAGTTTATTCGCGCAACACGCGATTCCGGCGACTTTATTTTCGCGAATTTACTTGTGATTCATCGAAAAGGTAAATTACGTACAAGCACGAATTTGCGATATTAAAAGGGGGCGAAACTCGCGCACGTAGAATAATTTCTTCTCTCACGCTCCGAGAGCGAAACGGGGACTCGGTGTTTGTCGATCAATTGTAATTAATTGTAATTATAATTAATAGGGCGTGATAAAGGCAGGCTGTACTGTATTTATCTCCCTTCCCTAGACAAATATCCTTTATCAATACAGTCGAGTGATTAGCGCGGCCGGTTGTTTATCACTTTA
This sequence comes from Pogonomyrmex barbatus, assembly GCF_055798465.1. Lineage (NCBI taxonomy): Eukaryota > Metazoa > Arthropoda > Insecta > Hymenoptera > Formicidae > Pogonomyrmex > Pogonomyrmex barbatus. Next base: position 5,925,437 of record NW_028297149.1, read on the forward strand.
ACTACTGCGAGGAAATTACTAACCCGTAATTACGCCACGCGTCAATTTAGCGCGAGTCTGTCAGTCAGTGGTACTGATTTAATGACAAAAGACGGGAATTCCGTGCTATCAAACGGAAGGAGAAATTCGGTCGACATGAAGGATCCCGTGTTGCTGCGAGAGACGGAGAGAGATGGTAGACGGTGATAGGGAGAGAGATAGAGAGGGGAGGGGGAGAGAGAGAGAGAGAGAGGGAGAGAGAAAGAGAGAGAGAGAGAATGAGCGAGTCGAGCCTGTTAATTCTCCCCGTGTCCGTCGAGTTGACTGCATGATATGACGCGAAGTCAAGGACTGACTGTTCCCTCCACCCGATTTAGTGCAATATCCTTTATCTGCGATCGCCCTGGCGCAACTACAGAAGAGAGACCGAAAGGAACCTCGTCCCGCGATACGATTTCAGGACGGGGGGGGCGTCGTCATTGGGAGAGCTTGTTTATTGCCGCGGAAATTACGGAGCTACAATTACAAATTAGTGTACAGTTGATTTGCCGAACAAGTAGCAACGTGCTGACGGCGTAAGCCGCAACTGCAGACCGGATTTAACTAGATAGACTTTGGTGTTGGGATTTAATGCAGCTGATTTTGCAGTATTTTACACTGGACACGAGGTACGGAGGTACAAGCGCAAATACGGCGAATTAATAAGTGAAATAAATATATTTGTGAAAAAATCGCAATTAATTCAAACGGAACAATAATGAAATTGAAAAACGATATATACGTTAGTCTGGCAATTATTCGTATAGAAATATATAACGTATATGCTTCTCCGTTAATGAATATTTTTCAGATTTATATTTTTTTCATTCGAACGTCCCAATTTTTATTGAAATGCTATTGTGTGTGTGTATATACAGGGAGAATATCGGCGCGATATTTTTAAATTGCGCGTGTCAATGATGAAAGGAAAAACTTCCCTTTGATTGAAATGGATGTGAAGAAACTGCGATCACCGCGAATTTTCCCAACTAAGTTTATTCTAGAAACGACGAGATTAAGAAACGTTTAAGGACGGCCGTCATTGAGATTAATTCTCTTAGCTCATAATTAAGATTAGGGTCCCTTTATTACAAGAAATTTAAACGGAGATTAAACCGTCGGCGTCCGCTTGCCTGTCTCGCAACTGAATCTCGATTACGTCCTATGTAATTCTTAAGTGTCTAGATTAAGAGGTAAAACAGTCGCTACTTCTTTACAGCATGACTTATAGCGCTTTATAATAGTATCGTACGCGTTATCATAAAACATATGATACCTGTAAACGTCGACGCGATGCCTGAGCTCGCATATTAATTTCTTCCTAAATCATGTAAATCACAGGGTTTTATGATACTTTTAAATTTTAACGTCAGATTTATTATCGCGAAACACATCTTTTTTTTTCTTTTTTCAAAAACGCGATATCGTAATAAAAAAATATTATATAACGCATTTATTTGTCCACTGATTTTTTTTTTTTTTTTTTTTATCGATATTCCCAATGGTCGAAAGAAGATATCGTGCTCTTATTATTTATTCACAAATAATCTCTTACGTGAAACACTTTTTTATGTAACATGTGACGACGACGCATCGGTAGTTTTAATCGGATATTGTTGCCGCGTGAGAAATCGTTAGCACTATATATAAGTAATGTTAACGATTATCCATAAATCTGGATGCCGAGGGATATGTCCGTTATAAAGAGTAATGTTCCTATCGCGCGCATTTCACATTCTCGATCGTATCTCGCTTCATTTTATCCGTCTTCTTATCTCTCTTGTTTACCTCTATTTACTGAACAGAGCGCCGTGGCGGAGGGAGAGAGGGAGGGAGGAGGGGGGGGGAGAGGAGCGATAATAATTTCGTGCCACGGATAGGGGAAACGGTGAAACTTTTGATCGACGGCAGGCCCGCGCGCGGATCAACTTTTATTATTTATCGTTACTTTAAAGTCCGCGTCGGTTTAGTTAAGGTTTTACGGTTATCTTTAATGGCGCCCAGTGTGGAACTTTCGAAACGACTCTTTGCCTTCACCTCTTTACGCGGTGCACTTAGCAGCGACCGAACAACCCCTTTTCATGGGAAATCGATGGAAAACGTATCAGAGCGGAGAGAATGGCGCGGCAGGAGGGGGGGGGGGAGGAGGAGGGGAGGGGGAGGGAAAGCCGAAGGACACATCGTCGTCGACATCGGGGATGCATGCGGCGTAGTATATCGGTGGCGGAACGTAGCGTTACGTGTGTTATGTAAGGTGTCACTGTCGTTTAGCCGCATACACAAAGAAAGCTGTTTTCTGTTTCAGCTCGGCGAGACGTTAAATCCCGAGCTGCAGATCATCACCAGCGTGTTCAGCAAGGTCCTACATCGGGGTGAGTACCGTACGTCGCAGTCGAGAAACGTAAAACGCCTCCCTCTCTCCTCCCCCCCCCCCTCCTCCCCTCCTCCCTTCTCCCTTCACCCTTTCACCTCGCTCCTTTTTTAAATCAAGCTGGAAATTCCATCCGTCATCCTTGGCTCGCTATTGCGTAATATCACGCTCGCTTGTATCTCGTTCAACGACGTGATAACTTTTTTCCTTTTAACCCCCCGCAACCCCGCGGGGTTGGATACCAACCGCGATACCATCGCTTGTCTTCCTTTTGTGCGCGCCCGGTGTCCATTTGGTTGCGATCTCTTCCCTCCCGCTCTATATATATATCTCGAAACGATATTAAACATTTTCACCAAGTCCTACTGTTTTATTAATCATATACCTAAATAAATAATGTCCGTTATCGCGTTTTCGCGGATAAATATATAGGTTCGTGATTGATGAAACAGTGTTTTTGTAAAATTAAACTCTCGTACGTCATGCTTAAACATTATTTTTTCCAACATTCAAAAACATTCGCGAGACGTAATTCTTCTGTAATTGGCAGAAAATAATTTTGTTCTGTAAAAAAAACTTGATTGTGAATGTAAATGTTTGAAGCTTAGTGTTATCTACATCTTTACAAAATTGTCTTAACATTCTGGTTTCTTCGATGAATGCAGCCGATATGTCATTGATGTCGAGACAAATCAAGCGATGTGTAATAATTATCTATTCATCCCCCGCTGCTTTTTATTACAATGTACGCCGGGCAACATGACATAACGACGGACGACATAACTACGTCGTATTGTGTCATCGGAACGTGAATCTTCAATAAGTTTTGCAGCGGCTCGATAGTAATTTTCTACAATACCTCGATTAAATGCATCATTGAAATCGTCTCGACGGTCTTCACATCGAAGAAATTTAATAAATACGGCGCTGCACGTAAGAGGGATGAAACCTCGAGAAATATAAGATCTAATTATCTTGATATAGCTCACGATGTAACGATCCTTCAATATCCCTATAAAATATTCCAAGAGCAAAATATATCTCTCTCTGAATTATTTTGTAGAAACAGATTCACATTACTTGGCATTATTTTCTATATGCATATTTTCTATGTATATTTTAGTTTCGTCGTTTTTATAAAATTGTCACGTAATTTTTTTCACAAACACGTCATTTGTGTTTAGAGAGAGAAGCATGAATTAATAATAGAGATATGTTAGAAATTTTTTAGCTTCTTCCAAACATAAAACATTTTTCTTCCAAATATAGAATTTTTTTTGGACTTGAAGCATTTAGTATCGATGGTAATTGAAGTTTTTGGTTCATCTAAAATAAAAGTTTTGGAAAATGAGATCGCAATTAAGGTGATACGCTATAAAAGTAAAAATTCAAAAAAATCCTCTTTTTGGGATATTAGAGTTTTTTTAAATAATAATAATAATAAAATTATAAGTCTTCGAAAAAAATATTTAATTATACATCGATTAGATAGATTTTTTTATTTAAAAATACTTTAAGAAATTTTTGTACAAATATATAAATATATGTTGCTTAATGTTGAGACCTCTGTGTTTAAAAAACATGGTCCATTGTCATAGAGAACTCAAATTGTAATTATTGGAAATGAAAATTCCTTGAAAATTTCGAAATTATATGGTACTTTCAGTTAAGCGTACAGATTTTTTAAAATAATTTTTTTTATTACGACAGCAATAAAAAAATTATTTTAAATATCGACAGTTTGAAAAGAAATTTTTAATTTTATTAAATTTTGACATCTATAAACATCTTGTCCTAAGATTAATTGAAAAGAATTCATGCTGAACTGAAATTATTCGTTTTGTGATGTTACTTTTGAAACTAATTGATCTTAAAAAAATCTCAAAAATTGTTCTTAGTTATAAATATTGCCAGTTAAGAAAAAGTGAAAAGAAACGCATTTAAAGTTTCAATATCGATTCATTAGTTGAATTTTTATTAGTTTACTATGAATCTATTGTTGGTGAAACAAGTACGATAGGTTATATGATCGAATTTTTATAAGCTAAACACATGGGACTAGATAGAGCAAAGAAAGAGCAATTAGGCTAAAGTTTGCTTTAGAATAACCGACCAGATGCCCTAGATCTCTCTCTATTTATCCATAAACAACTTATACAACTCGAGAAATATTTCGAATTTCAAAAATTTTAAAATCTTTTAAAAACATATTTCTAAAATATCAATCTTTTGAAAAATGTAAAGAATATAAAGAAAGTTTTTTTTTTAATGTTACTGTAGCGTAACTTTTTAATAAAAGTTTCCATTAAAAAGTCAGTTTGCGAAGAATATAGCATTTGATAAGAATCAAATATATGTGAGTTCGCATTGCAATAAAAATACGCGTTTCACGCATCGCATCGATACTCGCAGTAAAATTCGAAAAAGTTGCCCGGATGTCGCGGTCCACTGAAATAACCGCGGATAATAAATAAAACGCTGGGAAGAAAGGAGAGGTTGGTTTTGTCGACGATACCTAGATGATGCTTAGAGGGGTGGCGGTAGGGGTGGTGGCGGTGGCGGTGGCGGTGGCAGCGGCGACGACGGCTGTAGCGGATGGCACTCGAGTCGAGAGTGAAAAGTCGAGAGCGGGGCCTCCAGGGGGGAGGAAAAAGACGAAGGGAATGAAATGACTCTCTTAAGATAACGAGTCACTTCCTCGACCCACCGAGTATTCGCGCCAGCGGACGCGTCTACGTTGCCGTGGGATAGGGTGAAAAGCACCCTTTTCTCTCCAATCTTAAGTTGGAATTTATAAGAGCGATGACTTGTCATATCCGGTTGGATAAGTAATGGATGTTGGCTCTCTGCAGCCGTTCCCAAACACCAAAGTTGATAATGGGACCCATATTTTTTTTTTTTTAAGACGCAGAGTTATATGTTATTTAATTTGTAACTGAATAACACAATTTTTTTCAAAGGATGGCAAATCGAAAGTCATCCCTCGCATAATGCTCGCGCATACATAAATAATTATTAGTGGAAATCGTTTGTATCGTAATACGAGGACTATAAATACGCGTTTCCATTAGGAATGACAAAAAGTAAAAGAAGCAGCGTGAGTATGAATAACGAGGAAACGTTTTAGCGGAGAGCAAGAATAATGAAGAAAATGCGAACCGACGGTGTAAATTACTTACAGTAATGCTTTCCCGTGCATCGAAGTAAGCGAAACAATGCTACTAGACAACTAGTTAATAAATTTCCAGCTTTCTAATTGCCATAGAGTAATTAGTATATTTCTCTCAAAAGGAGATAGTCGAGCTCTCTCTCTCTCTCTTTCTCCCTCTCTTTTTTTTTTTGTGGGTAATTACAATTATATACAATACTCAAAATGATAAATTGCGATATCAGGTCAAATATGGAATTTTGCAGATGCCAAAGCAACGGCTAGACTTTTCGACGCGACAACACTACACATACGTTTCCACACGTTCTTTTCGAAGCGTTTAATATTATAATTCTGTTACAGCGTTTTTTTGTTTTATCAATCCGATTTTATCGTTTTTATATCGTTTGTAGACCGGCGATGCAACATTTCGCACGGTATCACGCGAGCCACCGGCTTACTGGACTATGCTAAATACTGAAGTGGAAGGAAATTGTAGCATTGTGTCAAAGCGCCGATAACGCGCGCCGTTACAACGGAGCGTGAATTGAGTCGCTAGATGCGCGCGCGCGTTTATATCATCCACGATCCGTCCGCGATTTTTCATAACTTGTCTCGGCGAATTAACGCCCGTCAGAGCCTCGTTACGATATTAAAATTAAATGGATGGCGCGCATAATGGATTATCGCGCTCGCGCGCGGCTCTGCATCAAGAACGGCGCGCGATCCACCGTTTTGATGCATCGCGCCGCGCGACTTACGGACGCAAATTGCGCCCGACGTAAAATCGAAATATGACTCCCTCTCCCTCTCTCTCTCTCTCTCTCTCTCTCTCTCTCTCTCTCTCTCTCTCTCTCTCTCCCTCCTCCTTTCCCTCTCCCCCTGCTGCCTTTCTCCTCGCCTGCAGATTCCATCGGCGCAACGAACTTCGCGATTTGCATCCGCGCATCCCGGCCGTTGCCGTGCGCGCCGGCAAGAAAACGCCTCGTTCAACTTGCGTGGCATAATTCTGCGAATGCCACGGCTGGTTGCACTGCTCGACGAGGAAGAAAATAAACTTTACGGCCAAGTATTCTGCGAGAGGAGTAGGACGAACGCATACGCCGCCGTACGGCGGGAAAGGACCATCGAAAGGAGCGCACTCCGGTGTGCATCCCGGTAGGATTTCAGATACCACCCTCGCGGCTCCCTCCTCCCCCCCCCCCCTCGACCCATGATTTCTATAAGGGCGCTCGGTGTCTCCTGACTAAACGATTCGACCTGGAAGCGTGCCTGGCGCTTTTTACACGGTTAACACGATCTCTCGCTCCGGCGCGATAGGGATGGAGGAGGAGGGTGACGGGGGGGGGGGGGGACGCGAGGGGGTCGATTTACAAGGTACGGCGATGTCACATACTCCGGCCGGCCGGTGTGTGCATAAATCTGTATGCACGCCCGGGCACGGCTATGTGTGTATTTTAATCAATACCCTGTTGACACCGCGACCAGGGAACATAAATCATAAGACAATGGAAAATGGCGCGCGGGGAGGAGGAGCTACAGCGGGATCTAAGTATTCCATTGTCGTGTATACGTGCCGAGACAGGCAGGTTGCATATACAGTGGCCCACAATAGTTCGCCTATGCCATCGTGAAATTTATTTAACTCAAGCTTTTCATCAGCTAAACATGTTTTTTGTGCAGAAACGTTCGCGTGCTGGTCGCTCGCCAATAAACGAAACTACGCGGAGCGTTTCTAAGGGGGGCTTTTATTTAACACGACAATATCGAGACGTTGATCGTCCTCGGGTTGTAACGACTTTTTTTATGGGGAAAAAAAAAACATTTCTAAGAATTTTTTTCTTAAGTTGAATAAAGTGAGGAAATGAAATTTCTTCGCGACGACATAAGGCGTATTGAGCCATACGTGTCTTAATATGCAAAACTTTTTAATTCTCAGATAGAAGATAGTTTGATAATGTTCTTATGACAATGCAATTGCAGAGAGAGAAAGAGAGAGCAAAGGTCTTTTCATTTATCGGCGCACAATGCGCACCGTGAAATTGATTTCGCCGGCATCATTAATAATAATGTCAGTAATGCCTCTGCCAAATCGATTTCGGGAATAATGCGTTTTTAAACCTTGATCAATAATGCGTGTGACGTAATTAACGATGATTACGACCAGCACAGATGGATTGGAAAAGCATGATGAAAAGCGTCAACGTGTCATCGAGTATTTTCGAGGCGGAACGTATCGTTTATTCGTACATGATTTTCGTAAACCCGAATAAATTCTATATCATAATTACTAATTTTTATTATAACTGCGTTCTTTAAATTGCTTGCATCCAATCTGCGTGGAACAAATTGTTCAACGTTACACCCATTACTTCGAACTTTATAAAGTAATAATTTCCACTCGATAAATGAGTTTCGAGTATTCACACGTATGTATGTACGTCACAAATATATCACATGCATGTGATATATTTTAATACATCATGCTTGGAATATTTGGCAAGAATAAATGTAAATCGTTTTAAAATTGCGATAAAGCAAAAAAAAGAGAAAATCATTTTAAACTAACAGTATATTTGTCACGTGTGACAATATAATATTTAAAAATGTACCTCTCTCTCGCATAAAATGATATTATCGTGAGGTTTTTTAATCCTTTTGACATTTATGAAACTTTTTTCTGTTTGCGCGATGGTAATTAGTCTGCTAATACATAATTAGTATCGATCCATGCTTTCAACGTTTGCGTTACATTTACCTATTTATGGGATTTTTTTACGTTTCCGCTTCTTCGTATAATTATCTCTCCCAGTGTCAGATTTGTGTGAGATCTTGTTTCGACCTGTGAATTAAAATGCACTGATTTACGCGAGCGTGTACACGCACGAAACGGATGCTTCGACGTTGCGAACGTAGTAACCTGAGCAACGAGGAAGTAAACGTGCGGGACGGAGTCTAGTACCATAGGAATATTCGCAGCTTCGCTACACACACACACACACACACACACACACACACACACACACACACACACACAAACACACACACACACACACACACACACACACACACACCACCCTTGGCCATTTACTCCACGCACACTGTCGTGTTACAGCCCCGTCGAGCCACCCGGTGAATGCCTACGTATCTACGAAATGTAGATAATAGATGAAATATTTGCGCGGTATGCGTGGTATTAAACCGACACCCCTGAAATTGTATTTTATAGCTACCCCTGCCACCGTCAGGCCCACTCTCGCAACCCCTTCGGAGTCCTGACTCTCTCCCTTCTGCCATCCTCCCGCTTTCGCACTCGATGGATGCATCCAGGTTGCATGCCGCTCTTGCCCCCCCCCCCTCTCTCTCTCTCTCTCTCTCTCTTTCTCTCCCTCGCGCGCGCAGTTGCACAATCGTATACACGACGTCGCAATACGGCGGGGTAGCAAAACCGACCCCTTCTATCTCCCCGACCGTCCCCCGCCTTCCGCTTTGCCGACCCTCCAGACGTGGCGTTTCGCCATATAACGAAACGCCAGAAACCAGTTTGCGGATCCGGCCGTCGGGAGGCGCGAGGTATCTCTCACCCTGTGCGTTTCTATCTTTCGGCGGGGTTGCATCACCACCGTTTGCCCGGCGTTTCTTCTTTCCCTTCCTCCCTCCTTTTTTTTCTTCTTCTCTTGCGCTTTTCCCCTGTCGCTACTTTATGCGCGATCTCCCTAGTCGATAGAAATATTTTCCGTGGCTACGGAGGATTGGAGGTGGCAAATTTATCATGGTGACACACCACCCTCTCCTTTCCTCTTTTTCTACTCCGAAAGAGCAATCCTCCCTTCGGTTTTCGAACGGTTTTCTTCGTTCGCGGCGAGGCGAGGCGCAAACGCCGTGCGAATGCAAACTCTGTCGATACGATGATATTCGGGAAAATAAGTATCGAGAAGAAGAATGATATTTAAACATTATTTCGAGCAATCGGTAAGTCACCCTCTGGTGACAGAACGAGCTACGATATATTAAAATTACATTGCGCGTTTTAACGCTGTATATCTTTGAAATTATGATTGACGCTCGTCGATATATTTTGCGATATTTAATTGACAAGTTACGTATTAAATATGACATATTCGATGGCGACACGCGTCACAAAATAATGCAACGGCATGAAAATCATGTCATTGGCCGTCGCAATGGGTTCGATGTATGATAGTGGTTTTATATAGATGTTATGATTATTTATTGATACGTTGCTGTGTATCTCTATAAAGAGAGCTCTCAAAACATATTGGAGTCGCTACACATACGTCGAATATACTACGATGCTTTTCTTACATTCAAATCAATTCAAAAGGGGTATATTTATGAGGTAAATATGCAGGAAATATTCAAGTGCACGTTATAGATCTCGCATGCGTAAATAATGATAAATGCAATGAGTATCCAGTGATAAAAGACTACAAGTAAGAAGAATGCACTCTTTTATTACAACAGAAGAAATGTTATAAATACAGAAGTAGAATTCTGAATAAATTATAAAACTTAATTAGAAAAATTAGAATTTTATTTAATTAGAATTTTTGTTTTTATATTAATCGCAGCCATATATATATATATATAATTTTCAAAATTTCAATATATCGTCAGACATCAATAATTATTTTATTTTGACTTTATACACAAAAGAGATTATTGATATAACGATTTTCATTATTAAATTAAAAAGGTATTAACATTCCAGATATTTTTAAAAAATCAGTTTGGGATTATTCATAATGAATTTATAAATAATTTCACTGTCACGTAATTCAAACGTCTCTTTTATTTATTTTGAAATATTTCGACGTTTATATAAATTGAATAAAATTTTATTAAATCTTCTCGCGGTCGTCGTGCCGAGTTGGCGCGCTAATTGAGGGTAAACAACAAAATGATCATTTGGTCCTCCCCCTCCCCTTTTCTCCACTCCTCTCCCCTCTCTCTCTCTCTCTCTCTCTCTCTCTCTCTCTCTTTTTCTCTCGGTCAGGATGTTATAAGACAGAATAAACTACTCGAGAGCTTGGCCGGCTCCGAGCCGAGAATTATTCACTTGGCAAACAGGAATCTCGTTTCGAGAAATCGAGCGGCGACCTTAATGTACAAAGTCGACGCGAAATCGTCGAGTGTCTTGTATGTCAAACAATACACACACACACACACACACACACACACACACACACACACACACACACACACACACACACACACACATGTGCACTCGTACGTGCGAGTCGATGTTCATTACGTCGAAGATGTTCTTATATTGCGATTATCGCCACTGTCATCATCATTGTTCCGCCGGTGTGTGCCGGCGCCATTAGGCACAGTCAATTTTCCTAAGAGCACCTCACGTTATTCCCGACAATATTCGACTTCCACGTAACGAACGACCCCGCGTGTCGTGCGTGTGACCATCCACGGGAATATCTGCGACCGGCCACCCCGGGCCCGTTCGATGGTAGATAATGGTGCGCCGGCACGGATTTGCGTCGACCATGAATTATTAAATGAGAACGTGCTGTATCATTTTTTTTTTATATATCCCTGTTTTTTTCATGAAACAAGATTTTGTATTACGGTGGGTGTACCATTATATCGCGATAAAATTGGCAAGAAGTTTCTTCCGAAACAAATATACGTAAATATATGTAAGTTGTGCCAACCGGCTAAACTATTTGCAGGAAAATTGTTATTAAATTGCGCATACGTTTGATTATTCTTTATTGTTCGTATAAAAGTTGTTCGTATTTTGGTAAAACCTGGAGCTCTCCAAAGCTCGATTTCAAGCGACTTTTCTTACGGTGGAAATTTGATTTATCAAAGATACTTACTAAAAATAAAAAAAAAAATCGATATTTGAAAAATGACGACGGTGAATCTTTTATCGTGCTTTCCTGGAAAAAAATTACTTGAATTTCGAAATAAAAAAAGCGTCGTGAATTCCCAGACCCGATAGACTCCTGCACTTTTTATCGTGGTTCTCACGATGCATAATACAACTACATTTTGCCTCGTTTAATCTCGCTCTTGGACGCACGAATGTATCAATAGCAGTGGCTCCTGGTACACTCAAAATAGCGAAGCGATCTCGCAGCCAGCGGTCTTTTCTCAGGCTCGCTCTTCTCTCTTTCCGGAGGAAGGAGTTAATGCATTTCATTAATCACTAGGAGGACCTTTCCACCCTCGCCCGTTCATCCCGGTCTCTCTCCACCCGTCTCGTTGCCGCAGACGATACGAAGCAGTTGATATTTTCCCATTCCTCGGCCCATTCCCCATTATTATTACTTGTCATCTCGCCAGATTTCTTTCTTCTCGTCCCCTCAAGCTCTATTTATCCCCCATCCGGTGCTCGTACGGCAACCCCGTACCGTCGCGTCGAGGAGGAAGTGGAATCAGGACGCCACGATGAATAAAAATAAAACACACACGCACAGGCGTAAAACGCGATACATGTCGACACGGTAAGATAGCGCCAAACGGCGAATGGGGGTGACGCAGGGTGGTCGACACCGAGGCGTCCGCCTCAAGAAGAACTCGACGGCTTCTACTTTTTGCACTCGGAGTTCCTGAATGTCGGCGCCCCAAGAATATCTCTGCGTGAAAGAGGAAACGGCGAGGAGGGCAGGAGGGATTGGCGGAGGGTCGTATCGGAAGCCGGCGTACGGGGGTGGAGGATCATTCTCTGTGCGAGGCAAAACGGCAGCTCCCTTGTGCCGGATCTGCCATTTGCGAGAACGCGTTCGCCCATCTTTAATGTCACGGACTCAATACGAGAAATAGACGGTCGTATACAGAGCGACATTTTGATGAAGCGCTCGCTCCCCGTCGCGGTTACTGTCGACGGGATTTTCGCCGCATGGAGGTGAAATCGTCGTTGCGTTACGTTACTACTTCAAACGGACTCGTTACGATGGTTAGATGCACTTAAAGTGTTTCCGTTGTGCTGCGAAACGACTTGCCTCATACATCTACTCTCAAATTCGTCAACCATTGTGCTCGTAGTTGATACTTCAATCCCTCATTTACATGCAGCTGATTCTTTATGTCTTGATTAAAATATAAATTCATCTTGTATTTATATATATGTACACGAGTTTATATATAATATTATAAAATTACACACACACACACACACACACACACACACACACACACACACACACACACACACACACACACACATTTTACGTCAATAATTCCACTTTTCACATATTAAAGACACAGAATTGTGAATATTTTTTTATTTTCTGTCATGAAAGTAATAAATTTACCAATAAATTTACAAATTTTCGAAAAATAATTATAGATAAATGATAATAAGTTTGTCGAATATTAAGCATATCAAAGAATACGCTGAAGTTTTTTTGAGCGATAATGTACATGAATATATCATATATTTATAACACAGTGCAGTGTACTGAACAATTTTCGCGCGATGGAAGGACGTACTCCTTGTAAATTAATGAGGCAAAAAATGCGATTAACCGCAACATTTGATATAGCACGTATAATACGTGCATCCATGCGGTTTGTGTAAATTTAGCTGTATTCCATGCAGCCCGAGTAGATTGTGTCCGTTTGTGAGCAGAGATTCGCGACGACGATGACGACGACGACGACGACGACGACGACGACGACGACGACGACGACGACGTCACAAACCTGATGCGAGAAATAGACGCAATATATACAGAGGATGTTGCAGCGAAGTCCGTGTTTAGATGTTACCTACGTAGGACTGTGCTATCGTGGATTATATGTATCCCTTTATTTGTAGATAAACTGGCACGGGCGTGTGTACAGACGGTTCAAGCCGGATTTTCATCTCGTCCACGAACGAGATTCTGGTAATCTTATGTACACCCGAAATACATACACGTCGGATGATACCACGTGTGCGTACGTACCAAAACGACGGCGAGTCGTTTCCCTCGTTCCCCGTTTCGGGGGAACATTAAAGAGCCCATAATCGAAAAGATTCGCCGTACGCGAGATTAATTTTCGCTGGCGATCTAAGGGACGCGCGGAACCCGGAAAGGCGGGGGGGAAGGAGGGAGGGGTGGCAGAGGAGACACGCTCGAATCGAAGGTTCGCGCGCGGGATGAAACCATACCTCCCAGGGTCCGATAAATACGATCCCCGGTGCGAGCGCGCGCACTGTTCCGCACCGAGCGAAAGATTTATTTTCACCGCACATTCTGAAATGATGACCTTTTACGCTGGATTTCGCCCCGCGCACGTTACGTAGGAAAGATACAAATCACTTCTGGACGTTTGACGGTTACGAACGGCGCGCATCCCGCCGTTATATATATATATATATATATATACACTCGAAACCCATCGGTCGCTCTTCTCAAGGGTAAATTTCGTCGACACGGGCAGTTGATGGTCTCCAGAAGATTCATTTCGTTCTATCCATCCGAATCGGCACGTAATCACCGTCCAAATTAAATTTTACGGTAATTGTACGAATATTCTCTCGCTCTCTCGTTTATTTTCGTTATCCCTCTTCTTTCTCGCGCACGCGTTATCTTTATAGTTTTTCGGCATCCTAAAATTATATACTCTTAAGTATAATATAAAAAGTAAAAATAATATTACTATAAAATATTATTACTTTTTATTACTTACTCCGGATCTCCTTGACTGTACTTCTTCATTTCTCAGACGCTAACGTTAGATGTATATTTTCATCTTACTTGGAAATCGCTGTTTGCTCGCAAATATTTAGTCAAACTTACTGTTAATAATAATAAGAATAATCACGATTTGTTGTTTGAATATAATAATTGAATTACGAATGTTAATTACGAAAACTGTTTCCATGATAAACGCGCGCGCGCGCGTACGTTCTCGTCGTTGTTGTCGATGGAAAGTTATGCAAGTGCATAATGCATTACGTATACACACTATTCTGCATGAGACGCAGATATTTGCGTAGTGACGGCTTACAAGCGAGTTCCATTATTGTTTGTTCTTGTAATTCTACTGTTTACCAGATTATACGATACACTTATGACCCTCGTCGTTCGAGATTATAATTCCCTGAATGGTGTAGGATCAACGCGAACGTTATTACTGCGAGAGCATTAATCACTTAAGTGTTATTATCATTTCGATGACAAATATCATAATTTTAAGGTGTCTTGAGTAAAGGGAGAAAATTCTCGAATTCATCAGGAGTAATACAAATTTCTTCGCTTCTCTGAAAGAAAAGTTGACTTCTTATCCAAATTTGATTTAAATCATAATTAGAAGACACTCAGACACTTTTTTCGTGCATTTAATTATGTAATGTAAATATATAGGCAGCACTTTATGCTACGATTAATCATCTAAGTGCTATTATTATTTCGATGACAAATATTATAATTTTAAAGTGTCTTGAGTAAAGGAAGAAAATCCTCGAATTCATCAGGAATAATACAAATTTTTTTCACTTTTTCTATAGAATTATTAATTATCACAGAGTATATTTAAAAATGCATATAATAAATGTATTATTATTTTCCATTTTTCATATTGTAACATTTTGCTAAATGGATGAATAAATATAGTGATCATAGGATAAGATAACGAATGTCATGTAAAAATTACATAATCGTAAATAATTATTTTTCGTTGGCCTCTAATTTCATTTTATTTCCAATTATGTAATTATAAATGATTATTATTTTTGTTCTTATTTAAATTTTATTTTCTTAATGTTATTTATATATTATTATTAATGATTATATTATTATAAATGATATTTATTGTGTATAAGTCTAATTATTAATATTTTATTATGTTATTTGAACATTATAATCACAAAATAATATAAAAAATTAATTAAAAAATTAATTTGTATCATCTTATTAAAAGTCATTTTACCTGCGAAATTGACAGGTTCTGAAAAAATTTAAATTATACAAAAAATTCTAATTTATTTATACACTTTTCAATTTCTGTATACGATAAGTGAGATTTTAGTTAATAAAAAAAAAAATTAATCATTATTTTTACATCATTTTACGTCATCAGAAAATCAAACAGAATTAAATGACTAAACCTTGAAGTCATCTTACCTCTTTTTCCCCTATCTTTGCATAACGTCAATCATCTTCGGTTTTTCACTCTGCCATTTTTTTTCGAACTCATCATTGTTTCCCCAGTTTTGCCCTCGTTTGCTCTGGAGTGTCGAAATTCACAGACGAGTTTGCGAAACGAATTGCGAATAATTTCGCTCGCCTCGTTTATTCGTATTCGCTGGCGCTCCGTGAAAATGGCTCTTCGTTGAGTATCGCGACACCAATTTGCCGTCGGAGTGCCTTAGAGCGAGAGATTTGAGACTTTTACGCTTTACGATCCTCCGTAATCCACATACGCCTGTTATCGGTAAAAGTACGCTGGCTCGCTGCGCGCTCGGATAATCGTTGAATTTATAGGAACGCTGCGCCCCGCGTGCGGCTGCGGGAAACGAACGATTCTCGTTCGCTCAGAACTCCCGCTATCCTCTCGGTACACAGGAGTCGAGTATCAAAGGGCAGAAAAAGCGCGTATGAAAAGAGTAATCCGCGGAATAATTCACCGCTTTGTGGCGACCGCCACGGACGAATTCTGCCTTTTACATCACGTCAAACTGATACATGTCAAATATCTCAGAATATTCCAATTATCCGAGCCTGCGGTCGATACATTTGTAATTCGCGCACATATGAATCATATATTACTTTTTTCTATAATTATCGGCATGTTTAATATTTTGTCTATCTGTGCTGCTTTAATGCTGCTCTTTGGTCTATTATTTTTCAATTTTCGTCTACCAATCTCGAAATCCATGCGTTCTATTTTACGGCATTTTATGCCTCCTATCTACGGATCTTAATGTCTAATTAAACTTTTAAGGCCGTCTAATTCTCCTATAGAACCCATCACTATTAAAAGTATCACTAACTAATCTCGCTTAATTTAAGATATCCAACTCGTATCGTTCGGAATCCTTGGAAATTCTAGCGAATGAGACTCGCTGATAAATTGATATTGGTAATCATATTCACGGCTATATTGCCAAATAATTGAGATGAAATCTCGGCGCGAGGAGCGAGATAATTAGATCCAATCTGGAGCGAGATAATTAGATCCAATCTAATGTAATCAATTCTTATCGATAATTTATATTTCAGGGGACACCGCACCCGTGCGCTACCTGTCCCTGAAGAGTCTTCTACCGGACACAAACGGTTACATGACTTACGAGGGCAGTACAACGCACCCCGGTTGTTGGGAAACGGCGGTCTGGCTGATCCTCAACAAACCAATTTACATCACGGCGCGAGAGGTAAACATCGATCCCTCCTGTCAACAATTTGTCATCTAACTTTTCCATATTTTTCTTTTTGTATTTTTTTTTTTCTTTCCCGTAAATTCCGGCCTGATTGGTGTGCCTGGTAATCATAGTCGAATCGTTGAAAGTAGTAGCTGAAACCGTAGGAAGGCTCTACAGATAATTTTGTCGATACTGTCGGATCAATCAACTCGGATCCCCGTTGTTGTACGGAACACATTGTTTCTGTTATTAGCTCTACGCCCTGAGGAAATTAATGCAAGGCCCATCTACTACGCCGAAAGCGCCTCTCGGTAACAATTCCAGACCGCTGCAGGGTCTTCATTTTAGAACCGTGCGAACAAACATCGATTTTGCCAAGGTAATACAACGTTGCGATTATGTCATTCGATATCTTATGCGAAGAATCCGGGTAATTGATAGTAGTATGATAACATCGCAATCTTAGCATGCTAAAGAATTCTAAAGAAAAGAAAGAAGCTTATAATTTTTCTTCAAAAGAGATTATTTTATTAAGGAATTTGCGTACCTTTTCAAAATTTCAAAAACTCGTTTTTGTGACTTTTTTTATTTTCTCAAAGTTTGAAGTTGAAAGATAGCAGAATAGAAATAAGACAAAAATTCTATTTTATTATATATAAAAAAATCATTTCGTTTTTTTTCCTTTTTTCTTTTGTATTTTTCTCGAAATCATGTTTTTCAAATAGAGCGGCAGCATTTCTTTAAAACTTTAAAATTTTGTTTAAAATTAATTTATTTTAAACAAATAAATTAATATGTCGAAAATATAATGTATATAAATTTTTTCGACAAATTAATTTATTTGTTTAAAATAAATTTTTGAACTTTGATTCTTAAGACCAAACAAAATTTTTTTTTTTTCGAATCAAATTTTTTTCCACAACTAGCTTTTCTTACCAAAAAGAAAAATTTGATCTTAAATTTTATTTATTATATTATTATATTTATTTAAATGCTATATTTATTTATGAAAAAATGTTTTATTTTTTGACTTCAGAACCTTTATTCGAAGATTCTTTTTCATCCTTCGAATATACCATACCAAAAGAATCTTGCGACAATTGTGCGTGTTACATTTTTTGTTTGATATCTTCAATAATTGACATATTTATATAATTTAGATATTAATATATCTCTAAAATATAATATATCTATAAAATAATAATTAATTTACGTAGCAGTTGTTTTTTTTTAAACTTGAATTTATACTTTTGGACTATGTTTTATGTGGACTATGTTTTATGTTTTATATGGACTATACCTTAGATTATGTTTATTTTATCAGGGTGGGCATTTTAAAATATAAACAATAAATTTTAATGCATTTTAATGCAATTATATAAGTGATATAATGAATTTTTTTGTAAACTTTAAAGAAGCTATTTTTGTGTTATTATTGTGTGTTATTAATAAAATAAACAAACATCATTTTAAACATTTAATTTGATTCTTTTTACAATCTATAACGTTTCTCGAAGATTGATTGATTGATAGAAGATATTTCGATTAATTATAAAAAAATCAATTTCGTCAATATTTCTCGCGAAGCTGCAAGTTAAATGCACTTTCTCTGTTATGCTGGCAGCGGGGAAACGCCAAGTGTCCATCGATGGCGCAGGACATGCATTATAGAGGTAACACACGATGTTAGCCAGGCTCCAGGAGCCCCTAAACTTCATGTTTCACCGCGAAGGGATCGTCTCGATGAGAATTTGAAAAGATGACTTTTTCCTTCCAGCCAACACGTGGCGGGACGACGGTTCCCTATCGCACAACGTAGTCTGAGGCCATCCCGCGGCAGGACCACAGGACGGGACTTTTCTCTAAAGGAGTGGAACGAAACGAATTTATACGATACTAGGAAGGAGCGAGGGGAGGCTGAAGGAGGCAATTTCTAACGGGGGAGGAGAGAAAAAAATGGTGTCGTGGCTGTGTGAAATGAAACGGAATGTAAAGTTTGAATTTGGTTATAAATCGACGAGACCGTAATAAATAACTCTTGAAATGGACGAACAACAATTGCAATTTAACCGCTATGTCATGAAAATGTTATACATATATAATTATCTGCAAATTATATATATAACTATGTATAATTTGTAGGTAAGTTCGTGACATCAATTGAATTTTGTTTTATTCTCCGGAATAACGAGGACAAAGTTAGCGTGTTGCTACAACACTAATATAATTCTCGTGACACGAGTGATCAAAGGAGCTTTAAGTGTCTTGGTGGGATATAAATTTTCGTTTAACGCTGTTTGTAAGTTTACGCATTGGAGACTATAACAGTTATCAAGGATGGGCGTAACTTAAAATAATGTGTTATTATATAAAAATTATGATATATATAATATATATATATATATATATACATATAATTTTGTAAAATGGACAATAGCACTTTCAGACAACGGACGATTCCTATAGCGAGAAAATAGAAGCGTTGTCTCCTGAGGTAAGGATACTTTTTTAAAATGCCCATCATTGATAAAATTACACACATGTACGATGATTTTGTTTTCACGCGAAAGCGAGACTCGCGAGAATAAAATATCTGCTTGAATGGATTAATCCCGCTGATGAGCCTGTAAATCGATCGAGTTATTTGACAGGTTTTTGTCAATTACTTCGTAGCCAATGGCGATACGACGTGAACGATGTAAAGCGAAAACCATTACGAAACAGGGATGGGAAGATGGGATGGGGAAATGAAGCGGAAGCGCGGGAAGAAGCGAGACGATCGTGATGGATCTCGGTAGAAGATACAGAAGAAGAAATAGCCGGTATCTCGTTGGATGAAGAGGCGGTGGAGAAGAGGCGGTGAGCAATTTCGTAATAGCTCCGGGATAGAGAGGAGGAGTAGGATAATAAAGAAGGAATGATTCGGAAGAGGAAGAGATTAGGATGAAGTCATGTGGTAGATCAATCGCGCGGAAGAGAACGCTGGCTCTCCCGTTAGCTTAGCCGACGGACGAATAATCCGGCGCTTTTGTATATAAAAACACAAAAAGGAAAATGTACACGGACAGACATTAACTAAAAATAGGCATTAAGCAGCGAAAGGCGAAAAACTTTTAGGGAGAAAAAAAAAGCGTGTGTATAGAGAATAAAGTTGTATCATATGAAAAAGTGAACGTTTAACAATTATGGTTAAATAAGCAAACGGTAATAATAAAGGCGACGTTATATTGTACAGCGATCGCTGTGTCTCTATCTCTCTCTCTCTCTCTCTCTCTCTCTCTCTCTCTCTCTCTCTCTCTCTCTCTCTCTCTCTCTCCCTTTCCTATTCTTTTTTTCCCCGACATTCACACCGATGTTAACCTTTTCTTTTTATTTTTATATAAGTCCCTCCGTCATACCACCCTTTTCTGCGCCATTTTACGTTTCATCGGATACATCCAGCGATAATCTCATTAAATGATTTACACGATATCATACGTCAATGTTATCGCGCTTAACGCTGATATATACCCCCCTCTCTCTCTCTCTCTCTCTCTCTCTCTCTCAGGCGTAAATTAATAAATTCCAATAACCCGCTAATCTCCGAACTCGAGTCGCTTAGGAGAAAGTTCGATTCGGCACGCCTCTCAAAGTTAGGCATTACAAATTTCTTCGTCGACGTGCGTCAAGGATAAGGCAAAGTTCCGACGACGCTCACGAAAGTTTTCGCGCTCTCGAGCATCGGGACTACGCCGGATCCAAAAATTCGAGCACGCTGACAAATTATCTGGGACAAAACTGGGTTGAACGCTGGCCCGAAGTTCATGCCACGGCTTGTGAGACCACGTTTCATCCTTAATTAATTATCTATGGCAGTAATGGCGAGCAACTTTCGCGAGACGCCTCCCTCTCTCTCTCTCTCTCTCTCTCTCTCTCTCTCTCTCTTTTGCGCGCGCGCGCGCGTGCGAGACGAAGGTAAGTGGATCTTATTTTATCAATTTGCGGAATAATTTATACGCAGGAGAAACTGATTGCCCGTCAAGGCGCAATATTCTTCACCGTTAACGTCACGCCTCGCGTCCGTGGCGTTATTGCAATTTAATCACGATCGCAGAGAAGACGGGAAGGACCGTTGCGCACGCGCGGCCGCGAGCAACATACGGTTTAATGAGGTCACTTAGTATGTAATTTGACTCGATGTGCAGCCAATAATCTATCGCTTGATCTTCGGCGAATGCGAGTAATTAACGTTGCTTAAATGATTGTCTATATGCGGAAATTCATTCCCGCCGTGTAACTCGTCACGGGTGACTTACGGGTGGCGCAAAGTTCTATTAAATCTGAAATATATAATTACGCGAAACGTGGCAGTGAATAATATGAGCGAACGAACGCCGTGTGAAATTTTCGAATCGCTTAATTTGCATTCGAATCGGCGTACTCGAGAATTTCCGTGCGGCATTCGCGATGATTTTTTTTCTCCAAACACGTTCTTATTGTAATACCGTAGAGCGCACTTGCGTGTGGCAGCCTAAACGAACGCGAACGAATTTAAGGAACGGCGGATTCCTCGAGAATGTGCTGAGTAGCTGGCTCGTCGCGTGCAGCGGGTGGTAAGAGGATGCTGAGAGATATGCTTACCAAGCTCAAAGCTCCTTTGACAGGGAAAATAGAACGGAACGAATAAGGATGGTGGAGAACGGCGTGAGAGGAGCGCCAGCCACGTGACATTCTCGATTGAAGGATGGAGTGCGAGGTTGGAGGGTGCGAGGGGCGGGCGTGTAGTCCTTGCACTCTTTTATGGAAATTAAGGACGTGATTTCGGATTCCCACGAGTACAAGTCTCATCCTCTTTTGCCTCCTTACCATCCTGCTGCCGTCGTGTTCCCTTCGAGGCCGAGGCTGCTTCGTGACTGTGCGCGATATTCCCATTTTTAGATCCCCGTAACGCGCACGACACGTACGTAACGTCGCACGAATACGGTATCGCGGTGGATTTTGCAAAATCAGTATCAATGACCACTTTTATAGGTCGTAGATTCAATACACGGATTATCGCGTAACCCGTGCTCTCTTCTCCCGTCCTTTGAATTTTTTCGAGGCTCTCTCTCTCTCTCTCTCTCTCTCTCTCTCTCTCTTTCTCTGACGAAAATTTTATTGGGTCCGTCTCTTCTTTCCTCTCTTTCGTCGTTTTTTATTCCGAAGTATAAAGTTTTTAAATCTTATTCTCTTGACGTATGTGTATCTGTACCAACACGAGCGATCTGTTTCTAATAAAAATTTTACAGGACACGCGCTCTGCCTCATGTCTCGCGCCTATCTTCCGGTCTGTATTTGCGACTCAAAGCATTAAACTTGGACGAAACATGCCGGTCTAAATATGAATCAATTTCCTCGAAGCTTAGCGCCTTAAGTGTATTGACGAAATGCGTATCGAACCACACGTACCAGTGCCAATTTAATCAGACGTTTCCCTTCCGCTCGGCAGGCAAGGAGGCGCTCGGCCGTTGAACCGCGGTTTAGAAGCGGAATGGAAGTTAGGAAATAATATCCGAAAGTTGAATGCAAGTTCATTTGGTTGAAACTGCTTTAACCCATGCATGCAATAACGATTGTAGTGTGCCACAGCTACGTGCCGCCGATGCGAGGTAGCTTAGGAGTCCATTCTCTCCGCGTCTTTCAAATTTTTGCAAAAGAGACGATAAAATTATTAAAAGTGTCAATGTAATTTTTGGCACAATAAAAATTGTGTCAAAAGGGGAGATTTAATTAAAAACGAATAATTTTTATCTTTGGAAACGTTTTCTTTATAAAACGGACGTTTGTTTGTATTTAGAGATCAAACGCTTTTGCACGAATTTCTATGAACTTCTCCGACTACCGGCACTGCGTTTACATTTACATATATACGGAGAGTTCTGTAGAAACTATTATTATTTCATTTTATATAATATAATTATTACCGATGTGAACTCTCATGCAAACAATCGGCGAATGCAAGAGAAACTGAAAACACTTTTGCAAACAACGTTTACGTATTACTTTAAAGAGCTTTTTCGCAGTTGAATTACGTTATACATACTGTTGCTACAAAGGTGTTGAAAAGGGAACAAAAAAAGGGAGCAAATACAATTTAAATTCAGGATTTAAAAGAGTCAGTCGGGATTTGACATTAAAATTAGCTATCGTCCGTAAAAATTCTGTTATAACTACGAACTTTAGAGTAGATAGAAACGACACTATTTTCGCGATTTCCGAATAAGCGGTCATAAAAATTAATGTATTAATAAGACGAGAGATTGATGTCGATTGGACGGCTAATGGGTAGTTCGCCGCAAACGCCAAAAGTGGCGTGGATCAATTCGTCGTAAATGGAGAACTCTAATTCGCCGGGAGACTCGTGAAAATAGAAAGACTGATAGTCCCTCCGGCGATAGAGGGGGACAGACGGGACTGACGGGGTAGATCGTCCGAAAAAGATATCCAGAGGGTGGTGGCGACGTTAAAACTTATCGTCGCTTTCCTTTATGCCTGTCGCCGATAGACGAGACGCCGGAACGCTATGAGGAAAAGACGAAGGTAGATCGGGAAACCATCTACCCGTGGCCGGTGGCCACGTGGAAGCGGTTACGGGGGATAGATAGCGGCGGCCGAGGGGGGAGGCCCGATCATGACTCCACGGCGCGTCGAGGAATTATGGATACCATTATACGAGAAAGATTAGAGGTCCTCGTAATATTTTTATTACCTCATCTCACACGCGCGTTAGTCCGCGTCGTCGAGGTTCACACACATACATACACAAACGCACGCACGCACGCACACACACACACACACACACACACACACACACACACACACACACACACACACACACACACACACACAGGTGGACGGGCCACGACGAGACATAAATTGCCGCGCGGTAGATCGCGACCTGAGGGATGATGGTGGCGCGGTGGTTCCGCATTAAGAAGAGATCACGAACGGTGAAAGAGACTGTAGGGATCAGAACGAGGGACTTGGAAGCGCGGAAATCCGTTCTCTCGTGTTATCCTGCGTAGCAGCAAACGCGACTAATTCGCGGCTCTGTTTTAATACGACGATTTTAAAATATTTAACATGGCTCTCGAATAATTCCGAAACCTTCGAAAAAGTCTCGTACTCGCGACGGCGGAGGATAATTTTGTTCTGTCGCTGAACGCAAACGCCTTTAATAGGACGCAAATTACGGAATAAAGATTCGTAATAAAGATGGAATATCGAGCATACACGGGTGATGAGTTTAAAAGCCAAACAGTGCGTGCACCGCGTGTAATTACGCTTTTCCAGATTCGGTATTTATTACGCCTGGCCGTTCGTCGAAGCCCTTGACACACACACACACACACACACACACACACACACACACACACACACACACACACACACACACACACACACACATAGTGGGCGATTATTAATTTGCCTAACAGAGCGTATGTAGCCGCACAACTGATGATCGGGTTGCAATGGCGCGCTAATAAAACGCATTTACGATTTAATTTACGACGATGGGTATTACAAATTTTAGCTACAAATAACTACATTTATGTGTCGTTACACGAGACGAGACCCACATTTCGCCGCGTTATTTTATTCAACTTCATTTCTCCAAGCGGCCGTGATTTATAACAAAAATCAAGGAATGCGGGATTAAATTGCAGACTCGTATTCCATAATGATCGAATTTTTCCCCGATGACTAACGGAGTAGTCAGTCGATTAAACGGAAATATGTCAAGTGAATGAATTGTAAATTGAAAATCCGCTTCACCCCGGAAATTCCATCCAGCTATTGCGCTGTGCGAGGAGGAAAATGCAAATCCGTTGTATTTTTCCGATTCGTCGCCGAAGCTGTAGTATAATAATGGTGTGATTCAGTCATCTTTCGAATTCCTTACGGCCATTGCGATACCCTCACGGACACACTCGGACACACCAAATCGTTTCCCATTCGACGACGAGAAATCGGCTTACTTCCCCGTCTCCTTGGCTTCTGTGTACAATGGCAGGCGGCGAAACGATTTTCCCCGGAATCGTGAAAAGGAGCAAACCTCCATAACGGACTTACCACATCCGAACAATCCGACGCCACGTCTGAAAGGCTTTATATCCTTTTCACTGTCCTACTGCACCTGATACCCGTGTCATACTCCTCGAATTTTACGCCACGACGACCTCGCTCAGCCCGCATACGTAATTGTCACGGTCAATGCTTTTCTTTAATGCACACGGTAGCCGCACTCCTCCTCTAAACTCCACTTTTTATAAAACGTCGAGTAAAAATCTTAAGTAAAAATTGTATGTTTTAATGTCTTAATAATATTTTGCATTTCCTCCTTTAATTTATTTCGTACTTCGCTCATTAACAAGTTTCCTCCTTTTTTCCACGTTGAAATTTTAAATCCTACCTTTTGACCTTAATTTTAAGATTTCTAAAGAATCGCAATACAGATTCATTGTTTATATAAAATAAGTTCTATTGTATCTGAAAACAGCAAACATTTTACTTGGAGGCTTAAAAGAGGAATTTTTGGCTATTTTCAATAAAATTCTGTGATTTTAAATGGGAACTCTTTGGTGTTAGAGGTGTCTAGATATTAAGTAGTAATCAAAGAGGAGGTTTTGGCTATTTTCAATAGAATTCTCATCATTTAAAATGGAAATCTTTTGGTGTTAAAGTGTTATCTAGGTATTAAACGATAATAAAAGAAGCCGACTCGATTATTTAAAGAATCAGAACAGCCGATTGAGGTTGAGAAAAATAGAAGAGAAATTCCGACTCGGGTTTTCTAATGCATTACATTTGTCATAACCAATATCAGTCCTTCGATCGGCGCACGACTCTTCAATTATTTTCACATGTGCATAATCTTGGACACGTCAGCATTTAATGCCAGAAGCAGAATATCGGAAACGTTCGATCAGGTCGATAATGTGCTCGATTCGAACTGATGTTTCACGTGGCAGTAATAATATCGCTTCTTGATATGGCCTTTGTGCATATCGCTTATAGGCCAATTAACATTGTCCGCGTCACATTTGTCACATTCATTCGTGCTAATTTAATAAAGTAAACGGCTGCCGAGAATGAACGCGGTTAATGTGACGTGTGAATGGATGAATCGGGACGATCAGAAATTTTCGACACACCTCAAATCTAAATGCGAAAAATTATTTTTAAAATCTATCTATATTTTCCTCGGACATTCCTCGTAGGATTATCTACCGATTGTGAATGTGATACACTTCTAAACGCTTTGCTAGACTCTTACCGACGCGGTGATTACATTCCCGAAATTGAGACCTTTCAAAGTTGCAGCGATATTTGATGCGTTGCTACGATACATGTGTATACCACATTGTGTGGGATGTACGCAATCAGTAATTACCAACGTAATTAATTACAGGTCTAATTGGCCGAGCATCTCTCCAAGGAGACAGAGAGATACAATGGAAGTGTGACAACAATGGAACAATTATAGAATTATATAGTAGGCATCTTACATGCGCATCTCATTGTCATCGTTAACAATACTATCGCAGATTTTAAAATTTAAAATTTATCTAAAAGAATATTGAGGGGATATAACGTAATTTTTACGAGTCTAAGAAAAATAAAAAAAGCACTTGTAAGACAACTTTAAAAAAAAAAAAAAAAAGGAAAAAAGAAAACAAAAAGAGAAAGGAGACAAAACAAAAAATTCCTAACTTTTGTAAAACACGCGCCCACCGAACGTGGACAACACGAAGACGAATCCTCGAGCGAGAGAGAAAATGAAGGAACTTACGACGAGGAATTTCAAATTCATTTCCGCTTCCCTTACCAAGAACTCTAACTCTCCTTTCTTTCCTCGCGTACGGTAAACTTTACGTCGGGGCTGGCCACCCCGCTTGTTTTCTTGTAACCTACGTTCAACCGTGAATATTTTACGAAAAACGAGAAGAGCGCTAGCCCAGTGCCAGCTGGACGATATTACATTCGCCGTTTCGCCGCCATGTGACACACGCACGACGCGCGGACATCTTCCCGAAATTATAGAATCAGCCTGTGAATGCACGAAGTCCAGGAAATTCTCATATACGCACTCCCCTAAAGAGGGATCGGTTCGGCTTTGACTTCCCAATAATTTTGGAACTCGTAAGTAATTTTATAAACTCCGACGTGCGGGATACGCGCAGTCTTTAAGCCGCCCTAAGTTACGCAGACGCGATCTAAAGATTGCGAAATGAGATATCTAATAATATAACTTTCTCTATATTCATGCTGATGTTGGAGCCCGATATCGATCCGCAGTTCTCGCACGAGAAGGCACATTTGACGGTCGCTCGTTTGCATAACTGCGTTAAAGGGAGGAGTATATTTTATTCCAGTCGTGGGGAAAAATAATGCGCGTGGATACCCCGGAGGCAGCAGCCGGGGCCGGCTGGTTCCGTCTAATCTAAATAATCAGAAATATTCTAACATTATTGAATTTACCGCTAGCGGAGAGCTTCCGGAGAAGTAGACTTCGCCACGCGGCGAACACGATAAAAGTGGAACAAACTTAACTTTCATCCCCTCCGCCTATTTTCGCTACATGCACGCTCGATGCATCACGGTTTGCGCGCCTCGCTGATTCTATTACCGTCCTCTTTTTTTGTCCTCCGACTATAAGGGGGAGTAAACTCCATTTACTCTTCATTACGGCCTAATGAGTGATACATTAACAAATTTCAACATGAGAGCGTAGTAGAACGAAGTTGTTTGCACTTATGGCCTCGGAATTATTAGACGGGGTAACCTCGGACGAAGGCAACGAGGGGGGGGGGGAGCAGGTTGACACTTTTTGCAATTAAAGTTGCACTCGGCGAAATTAGGTAGATCGTACGTTATCTCGTTAAATTGTGTCAAACGCGTCGTATCCGGCTTATAGGATAGCCGCGTTTATGTCGAATGTTTATTTGACACAATGCGTCGCGTTTGCACCGCGGCAAAATGCCGCGGGGTCGCGCGGACGTTATTCTTTGTATGTGTACATACACGAGGTGTCGTACGCATGTAGCGAACTAAGCGTTCAGTGAGCCCGAAACAGATAATCCGGAATACCTCCCAAATAATTTCATTAACTATGCGGCAGAGAGCTACGTGCTTGGCGGAACACATCGCAGATAACGACAGTTTTAATAATCATCTGTTCATTAACTTCGTATAATTTATAGCTTAATGACTCACCTGCACGTTTGCACAATTACAAATTGCAGCACAAAGACCCGTGTATTATTTAACGAGTCCCTTCGCGAGTGAAAAGGGGGGGAAAAAAAAAAAGAACAGCCGGGTCCCGTCGCACGGACGCGACAGAATTTTTACGGTGTTGATAAAATTTTAAAATATTTGCGATGGATGTAAAAAGGGACAATTTAAATCTTCGGTCGGACGCATCTGTGATATTTATATATCCGGCACAATTCTGTTAATGCAGGTGAAATTGAAACGTTTACCCCGCAACGACGACAATGGCAGTTTAAGCGCTCGTACGAAACGGACGATAAATTTCTGCTTGACATCGCAGAGATTAAGTTCCATTTTTATTTTAACATAAGCCGAATGAGATCTTTGACAGGCCGGTACCATTCAATTCCGTTCACGTTCGATGGCTGCATAAATTGTTTGATACCCAGACTTGTCACAAAACCGGAACATGTTTACGGCCATCAGTCTGACTAAGGCTTGATGAATGTGCTCAATTTTATCTCCACCACATGACCAATCATATCGATTGTGAGCGCCATTGATTGGCAAGCGAGATTCCAGTTGCGCGCCGTTCTGCTCTCGCTGTTCCTCCGACAAACAATAGCTACAAATATCGCTATTTCAGCCCTTGTGATATATGTAAGTGTACACGCGAATGTTATTATTACACGAAGTTCAATGAAAGATTTTAACACAGATTATATATTTAGGTAAAATACCCGAATTTTGTAATTAAATCGAACCAAATTGAAAAATACACCGTTCAAAAATGATGCGTTATTTCTAGGAAATGATTACTACAGGGATAATTTTTTTCAATACATTAATACATTAATATCAGGGAGGAAACTGTACGCGTACGTTACGTTACGCGTTCGCCATTCAAACGAGGAAGGCATAAATTACGAATCGAATTCTCGCCCTGCCCGTGCTTAAGGAAGGTAATGGAAATTTAATGTACTCTCCCGCGCCGACAATAATAAATAACACGGTGATAAGGCGCGCGATAAAGGCGCCAATGAGCAGTGCCACCCTTTAGGTTAAGGGATGATGAACCAGCGAGAGAGGTGGATCGCGCCGGTGGGGTGGAAATCACGACGGGAAATGCGGTTTTTCCTTCGTCCGTCGAATGCGCATTGGCTTCCCACTCCGAATGTGACAAACCAAGATAACTCGAATAAATGTAAAAGCGAGTGCCCGAGTTTTCTCTAAGTGAAAATCGATGGGGTTTTATTGTGTGTTCGGGCAGCGTTCCGGGGCCGCGCAATTCGCGCGCCCTTACTTACACCCTCTCTCCCCACTGCGCCCGGGCAGGTCCTTCCCCGCCCTCTCTCTCTCTCTCTCTTCCTGTCTCGTGTATACGCCGCTTTCTTGTCCGAGAATGCCGCCCTTTGTGTCCAGACCACGTTGTGCTCTAGAACGATCGAAATCCTATAGCGCCCCGGCTAGTTTATTATACGGTCTCTCCCCGAGCCCGTATTTGCGTGATACAAACGAGTAGTACGAAGGGAGGAGGAAGTTTGCCTCCAAAACTTCGGGGCAATTTCTCGCAGGCAAATTTTCTTGACTAATTAAAAAGCAAGGGTCCTCATTTATTTATTCCTTCGGAACTTAATCCTTTGATTTTAATATACGATACTAATTCGCGCGATACGGAACGGTGATACGAGATGTTTTGTAAGGTTTGCATTAAACTTCAGAGAGAACTTCCCACTAACTTGGCAGCCAACCTTGACGTTGCGAAAATTTCTGGCCATAATATAATTTCATAGTTCTCCGCTTAACAAGGGAAATTACATATAATATGAGAAGATATTTTTGACTAATTATATTTTCGTATATATATTGATTCAACATAATTAATGCACATAATTTTAATACGTTATATATATTTCGATATAATACCTTCATATTAGCAATAATTCATATCAGTGATCTTCCTTTTCTATCTTAATATCATTTTCTGAAAGAACGTGTTCTTCTGAAATATCCCGTAAATTCTTATTCGTTCTACGCGAAACGAAACCGAAGAGATATACTTCTGCGGCGAAGAAATCGGAACGAAATCAGAACTCGTTGATGAAGTCTAATAACGTACGAACCGTAAAACTATTTATTGAACGAAAAAGACGGAACAATAAAAAGAGTGTAACAACGCGCGATTGCGGATCTAGCTTCTGGAATATTGGAACATCGGAGTATTTTTCCGACTAAGGGAGTTCATGAAGAAAAAAAAAAAAAAAAAAGAAAAAAAAGTAGCGGAACTCCCTTCCGGCCCGTAAAAATTTTACAATGGCCGCGTTGTTTCGTGTATTGGTCTTTATTTACCCGTAAAAGTTTCATGGTGTTATCACACTTCGCTGCTTGCCGAAGCCGCTTTTACGAACCGACGCAGTTTTTCCTTTTTGAAAAAGGTTCTAAAGCTAGGATCATTCGATGGCCGTAGTTCTCTTATCGCCCTTCGACCGCGTGAAGCAGTATTTGTGCACCGCCGGATAATTCAAAATTACTTTTAAAGCCACTCGTCCACGGCCGCTAATCGATCTCGTCCACGGCTAATTGTCTTTCGATTAAGACAAATTACGTTGCGGTGAAAATAAGTAACGTTCAAATGTCATCGAAAGGAGGAACGTAGTGCTTAGAGTATGAAGGCGAGATAAAAATTTCTGGAAATACTAGGATGTAACTGATTCCTTTCGAACGATTGTAGAAATCGCGAATACGTAGTCGCTTGTTCAAAATGCCGAAATATGGAAATATATACATATATATATATGTGTGTGTGTGTGTGTGTGTGTGTGTGTGTGTGTGTGTGTGTGTGTGTGTGTGTGTGTGTGTGTGTGAATAAGATGAATTTTCAATATCGCAGGCGTGAAACGCATCGGCAACAAACTCGGCGTTCTCATTTGTACGCGTTACGAGCCACGCCGTTGCGTCTTTTCTCGCCGCGCGTCATTACCCGCTTGCGGGCCGACCCCCCCCTCCCCCTCGTGAAATCCGGCTTCCGGTTAACGAACAAAAACTCGCGGATACGTGCTCTCGAGGCGCCTTTCTGGAGGCCCTGTATATATATTATCTTCGCGCATGGTCCACGATGGAGCATCGCGCACGGACGCGCACTCACCGCCGGCGTAAAAATACCTCTTCCTTAGTTCATCAATTTCGTATAAAGCGCGCGGAAGTCTCCGGGAAGACGGGGAAAGGGTAACGGCGAACTTCCGGGGGGTGCGCACGGCCATCAGCGCGCAGAGATCGGAATGGAATATATTCCGAGGGCGCATCGCCGGCCGACAATACGGGCGAAATTTTTAGGACGCGCACAACACGCACGTACGGTAAAATGTATTTATCTGACTGCGCATACTCTCTCTCTCTCTCTCCCTCTCTCTCTCTCTCTCTCTCTCTCTCTCTCTCTCTCTCTCTCTCTCTTTGTCGGCCTCGTACGCGTCCCGCGTTCATATGTAAATCACGAAGGAAACACTGAAGGAAACAACTTTCGGGACAACGTCGGCAGGTACCTCATTCCCGCATACTTTTCCGAAAGTCCGCCCGTCCCCGGCTGCGCCTGTGCGAGAAGAGCCATTGTCGGCGATAATCAAATAAAGTCCGAAAGTGGCGTAAGCTTGTCATACCGATGCTACGAACGCGAAACACTGTTTCACTATTACGGTAATGAAGTCTCGGTAATGAAGCAAAGACGAAATCACGTCGTGCCGAGTACTATAGAGACACAGGCGTGTCCTTATTGTGCTTATACAATACGCTCCCCGGGTCACCCCTTCGGAGAGAGGGAGGGTGCGATAAATCGCTCGCAGTTTTCGTCCTTACGTGACCTACTTGCCCGGCTCGGAGATAATAATTTTATTAATGCCGTTAAGGTATCGCTTTGTCTCTCTGCGTGCGAGCCGGCGATTTATTCCCGTGGCCATTGTACGCCCCCGCTTGTTTTTACCCTCCGCAATGGCGGCCGAAAATTTCACTCGGACACGTAGTACTTTCCTTAATAGGACACAATTTCCCCCAATGGAGAGAAGCGTTTCATAATTGACGAGTACTCGCACTTTAACCCTCGTTCCCTCCTTCTCTCTCTCTCTCTCTCTCTCTCTCTCTCTCTCTCTCTCACTTTTTGCCTCATCACTCAAACTAATACGTGTACACGCTGACACTCCCGTTCGTCCCGACAGCAGTTTGGAAAATCCAAAAAGTCACGTTTCCGGCATGATAGTCAAGCGGCACTTATTACCGCGCGTTTAATTGCACAACAAAAGAACGTTTGCACCGCAATGATGTCACTTTTGTGTTTGGTAATATTTTACGTTTTTATCGCTCATACTGGAAGCTTGAACGTATATATATACGTTATTAAACATATACCTCTTCTGCAGTAACAGAACAAAATAATAACACGTTTTTCTTCATGAGGCGCATTATTGCGCGGAGTGTCTACGGCGGATGTCGGAGAATCTTGATGCACTTTAATGTATCGTAATTGTGTACATTAGATTAAGCCGAGTAATGTAGAGTCATGCGGAAACGCGAGCAAGTCGCTCTTTAAAATTGCAACAAGGCAGACGAGCAAGTATCAGCGAGCTCATTCAAATTGGATGATATATGAGCCGCATAATGCGAGCGCCGCTACTTTGCGAAATTCTAAATTTATACCTGTGGAAAAATTTACTGCGCCGTTTACGCGTCGTAAATGCAGATAGAAGTAGGATACGGTTACCGCCTTTTAATCAAGCACAATTTTTATAATTTTATATATATATATATATACAGCCATTTGTTATAAATAACGCGTTATCGGATACATAAATATAACTACGATGCTTCATATAAAAATTTATAAAAAAAAACGACGGAACTGAAATATTTTTATATAGTTTAGATGTTTTTTTCAATTAATTTACGTGATATATATAACTAAAATAAAATTTCAAAGCGCAGGCGTTTTCGTTGAATGAACCTCCCGGCGCTTTACGATAAGACTTTTGACGGTTTAATTGATTTCCGCTTCGCTATATCGACTTCGCCAGTTATATATATATACCGTCTAAGAAATAAGTATCGAGGTGCAAAAGGGCAAAGGTGAAGGGTGGTGGCGACGCAGACACGTGGGAATCTGTCGGTGCACGTTCGCGCGCGGTGGCTTCACATAAAACAATCGTACTCGCATTAAGATCCTCGTCCGGCTACATGAGCCCGGTATACATGATTCAACGATGCCCCGTTCATAATTCAGAAATATCCGTCCGGCGGAACGCCGGCCAGCCGCTGGTTTAAAACCGTCGGAAATGTATGCATGTTTTACCAGCAGCGAGGAGTCGGGCGAACGTCAAAAAGAAAGAACGGCGCCGGAGTATGGAAGATAGATGCGCGGTAAAGGAGCATAACCGGGAGTAAGCATGGGAAAATTGTGGAAAACAGTTGAATGAAAGGTACAATAGTTCCCGTAGATTTTGCCGAGGTGATCCCCGGTGGAGATTCCCTCCGCGATTCAAAGGACTAAGGCCCGCCAGTATTATTTTAGTTTTAAACGAGGATTAAACACGTATCTGTATCTTTGTCTTTCTTTCTAAGATAAATAAGATCGACGTCTCTATTTAAGTCTCGTTTAAAACAAAATAACCCGTTGGTGCAATCGGGCCTAAAGACACTCGCCGTTGTCGCGTGCTAAAAACTGTAGTCTTTAAAAGAGTATTACCCCGTTTGTAATCTCTTTTGCTCGTTCGTGTGATTCGCCTGCGTTATGTTACGAGGCGAAAAAAAAAAAATATATATATATATATATATATGTGTGTGTGTATATATAAAAAAGAAGGAAGAAAATGAAATGGCGGAATTGCATGGTTCGCGCGGGAACAAAAGCGAGGGCGGCGAACACGCGCCTGCCACGATCGGACCTCCGATAGTTCCAGTCCGGATACCGGTAATAGCGTTGAAATTTCTGTTATAGACTGTACACCGGGGCAAACCCCTCTCTCCCACGCGGTATATAAGAGGGTAGGTATAAAGTATCCGGCGCCACGTTTACGATGTGCTTCCTCCATTTCCACTTGATCTTTTTCGTATGTTCAGCGGCACCGTGGCAGCGCCACATTCGAGGATCTATTTGTCAGAGTTGGCTCGCGGATGTCAAAATAGTTAGGTGGCAAACCGCTCGGAAAGTGACCGAAAAGTTGCCCTGATTCTAAGAGCAATTTCCTCCCCATCCCCATCCCCTTCCCTCCCTCGTTTCGGGGGTTGTACAACGAGCGACGAAATTCTTCGTCGGGACGTGTGACGCACGCGTATACATACGTAAATGCATATTGTATGTTTATTCACTGGATATTAAGGACGTTACATACTACACGCGATGGCAATTACACGCGGGGTATTACAAGATAAGATACACCTTCGCGGTCGCGCTAAATTTAAAACGCGGCTTGATGCACGCTATTTACATGATGCGCAGTGCGAAATGCATACGTTTAAAGTCGCCTTTAAAATGAAAATTAGTGTATAAGTAACGGCTTCTGTCATCGTCGCGATAGAAGCCAACGCAAATAGGGGGCCCGAGAGAGATACGCAAAGTTATTATGAAGAGTTACTTCATGCGCGAAGTTAGTAAATTCGCATTTACATTTCGCTGAATTGAGACTGCGGAATGTGCAAACCTCCACCTTCTCCATCCTCCCCCATCCCCTCCCTCATCTGGCAGATACGCAGACGTACACATATATATAAAACAATTATTCAAAACGATCGAACTCGCTGCGCATTATAATTTAAGGTTTTCTCTCCCTCAGAATCCAACACACTTGCGCGCGATCCGTTTCCTCCTCGTGAACATTTCCACCGAAAGTCGTAAAATCCGTAAACTACCCCGAGCAGGATGACACTTCGTAACAAGCGTTTTCGTTTCACCCTTCTTTTTCGAGTTGTCTAATGCGCAGATTATTCCGCGATCGATAGTGCCCTACCAGCGGTAAAATTTAATATCCAAACACACGGTACGACACTCAATTCAATAATCGCCCCAAATTAATCGGGAAAGGTATGTACATTGTTACATCATTGACGTAATGTATATTCCAAGGTCCCCTGGTCTGTCTGCCGCATTGGCAGACTTATTAGATGCGCTAATTAACTTATCACCAAACGTCACCAAACGTCACCAAAGACCAATTTCCGATAATCCATCCTTTTGTCGGGGACTGTACCGTCATCCAGGGGACATCCCGAGGATGAAGGGGCGACTCGTGGACGGCAAGGAAAGATCGTGCGGGAGATCGTCCCTCCGTTGGAGGGGAGCGAGGGGATTGGCGACGACCGTCGGTCTCGTCGAGGAGGATCTCTGGCGCCACGGTTACGACGCGCGGCGTCTTTCTGTCTGCATCCCGCTGTAACTGGCGCCAACCGGACTCCCCCGATGGGCGGTGAGCACCGGGGGTGAGGCTGAGAGATGACTGGGGTTTGGACCATTTCCCTCGAGATCCCACGCCGGGCAACCGCTACACCCCCCCATTGTTCACCCCCGCGAACTCTGCGCGTCCTCGCCGCGGTCGACGTTGGCTCCTTACCCTCTTCTGTTCGGTTCGGTTCCGCTGTCCAAACACGTCCGCAGCAAGACGTCGGCAGCCCGCCGTCGTCCCTGGCAAAACAAAATCTCGAACTCGCGAGTTGTATGATCGATCACGGCGAGCTCACTCGACCTTGTTACGACGTAGGAGAAAAAGGGAAGAGATGAAATTTATAGAATTGAAAGTTCTCGAAAGGAGAATCATCTTAAAAAAAGGGAGTGAAACACTATACGCCATCCATCTTATTCTATTACTATTGGATTCACATTTTTTATCATATTATATATATAAAATAGAATAATAACTTGGGGGATTATATAATATGCGAA
This sequence comes from Pogonomyrmex barbatus, assembly GCF_055798465.1. Classification (NCBI taxonomy): domain Eukaryota; kingdom Metazoa; phylum Arthropoda; class Insecta; order Hymenoptera; family Formicidae; genus Pogonomyrmex; species Pogonomyrmex barbatus. The sequence goes on from NW_028297149.1 coordinate 5,961,462, forward strand.
TATTCGATGCGATTATTTTTTAAAATTCCTTCTTTTACATTTATAACTCATAAATTAAATTTTTATCCATTTTACAGTGTCATTTTATTAATACATTTTATACATTTATTTTATTCACTTTATTTATTTAATTATTTAAAATTTTTCAATTTTATTATCTTGGTTAATATCCGTGTTATTCAGTATTAAAAGTTATAAACCGATCAATACTAATATTATTGTTATATCAAATAATAATAATAATAATAATAATAATAATAATAATAATAATAATAATAATAATATTAAATTTATTATTAACAACTTTAAGAAATCAAGAAATTAATCTTTTAAATGATTCATAAGTATATCAAGTATTATTCATCTTTGGTTTCCTCCTTCATACCGAAAGATAGTCATCTCCTGCGTCACCCTCGAACGCCGGGCCGACAGTTTCGGGGATCGGGGTCGGGAAGGGTGCGACCCGTTCACGCCTATCGATCGTGAATTCCGGTTGAAGAATCTGTTTATCCGAATTTCCACGAAAGGAAATATTCCGTGTACGTGGCAGTGTTCGCTCGCGGGCCCGGCGCGTCCTAGACGATAGCGGATGTTTCTCTCCTTCGCGTGCTACCGTTTTTGTCGCGGGGTCGGTGTCGGGGTCAAAAACAGTTCGCAAGACTCGGACGAAGCGAGTAACTTTCCGCAAAAGTTTCGAGGAGTCGAAGGATTCGAGAGAGCTGCACCGCTGCGAGATTTGGCGTTCGCCATTTAAAGCGCGATATAAACTTCTCAAGTGAATCATCCGTTTCTCCGCGACCCCGCGTTATTTATACCCCACCATTATTATTATTCACGTCCGATCACGTCGAAAATGCAACGATGTGTGGGGAGGAGAGGAAGGGGGGCGGGAGGAGGACGGGGAGGGAATTTTATTTACAAAGAAGTCATCAAGTTCAAAGGATATATTTCGAAGATTGGGCACTAAAGCTTGTTTACGTCGATACGAGACGAAAGAGAAACGTATTTTTCGAGATTGCACCCCTCGCAAAGGAACCCACAAGTCCTCCCCGTGAGCGATGCCGATTCCTCCGATGAAAGATAGTCAGGCGGAAAAACATGTTTACCAGATTTTCATACGCGATACTTCCTCGACATCCCGTTATTCCATCAATATCCGGCCCGGCGATAACGACGAGATTGTACAGGAATATGTTATATAAATCGCGCGACGCGACAATTGCGACAGCTCGCGATCGTTATATCCGGCCGCGCTTTCCTTATGACTGCACCATCGATCTTTCGGAGGCGATATATAATTCCGATTGTTCGTTACAGATGGTAGAAGAGCCGATTCGAGAAAATCGCGTATCGAAGATTAAAAACGGCCAGATACCCCCGTGCGACACGGGATCGGCTGGGGGTAATCTCGCGCTTAATCAGCAAACGGAGACCCGGAAACGGGAGATCGCAAGATCATCGAATCGAGACCGGCGCGACGAGTTTACGAGCAAAACCAGTCGTGAAGCCACGTATATACGTGTGCGTTCGTGTGTGTTGTGCCTCGATAGTATGCATAGAATGGATGTGGGTGGGTGTATATGTGTGGCCCGTAGTTACAATGCGGGAATTGCGGTTTACATAAGAGGGTGAGAAAGAGAGAGAGAGAGAGAGAGAGGGGGGGGGGGGAGGGGGACGGAGAAGCTGCGGAAACGTGTGGCACGCAGGTAAGATTTAGTATCCGCGGTTTTCACATCTGGTTTGTACTAATATCCTGTCGAGATTGTCCTTATATATTTCTTATATATTTCTAGAAAATAATATAATAAATGTTGACAATGAAGGCGTCTAAAGGGAAGGCAGTCGCAGCTAATTAGAAGATTCCGAATCACGATCTCAGATTTCCGCACGATGTGATTTCAAACGGGAGAGACTTTTGAAACTATTTTCGTACTTTCCGTTAAAATCTCGAGTGAAATTGTCATCCTGATCGCAAACAAGACAAAATGACACGATTCATAACTTGCTCTTCATACGACGACTTCATATATGCAAAGATATGTATATGGAAATGGGACTGTCACACGGTGACGTTTTTACATAAAAAAAAAAAAATCAGGTTTAAATCAAGATTATATATTCTCATATATAAGCAAGAATATTACCCTTTTAGAAAAATATTAATATTGATGAACTAAAGATATTCTCATATATAAACAACAATCTTTATATAGAAGATTTTTAATCATGAAGGTGGAGTAAAAATAATACTCGATACAAATTCTATTAAATCAAGACTAAAATTAAAAAAATAATTATATATAATATTCATGCTTATATGAGAATATTTTTTTTTATTAAAAAATATTTTAGAAAATTATTTTTTTTTCATTAAGAACATTTTTTTACTTTTTTATTATATAAGAATATTTTTTTTTACTTAATTTTTTTCTGTGTAGCTATCAGTGACAAAACAGATTCGCCACAAAAATGATATTTAATTCGAAATTCAGTAAATCTACTTAGAAAAGTTGTATTTAAAAGAGATATTCTTTTTAAATACAACCCTTCTAAGTAAATTTCCTAAATTTCTATGTGTATATATATATATATATAGAAGCTACGTGTAGAAGTCAGTAACAAACTTTCTCGATGATAATCTTACCCATCCACTTACGCTATTTGCGCACTTATGGGAACTAGTGTGAACCCATATATTGCGCAAGCGGTTGCCAGGTTTCATTCTAGCGCACTCGACGATCGTATTGCTCGATAAATCACAAAGGATTTCTCTATTGCGAGAGCTGATCGCTATTCTGTGAGACTGTACTAGTCAGTCAGTCTCCCGCAATCGAATATATTATCTATTTAACTATCGGATCGATACGTAAGTAATGAAATGCTCTAATGAAGAATTACACGGCTAATTAACATTCTGTCTTTCAACGAGCTCGCGTGAGGGGATTTTATTAATTCATTTTATTCTAATAGAGCATTCGATCTGCGCGATTTTTCTTTTATACGTGACAATCATGACAAAGACAAATAAAACAAGTAAAAATAATAGTTTACAGATTGTTTAAAGATATTATTGGATGGAAAATGTTGTAAAACGTCGGGTTTACGTGAGAGCTGCTTAAAACTCGGGGCACGAAAGCTTCCATAACTTGTGCATCAACTTCGATACATACAAAATTGGCGAGCGATTAAAATAACGTATCTCGATAGCGAGAATGAAAAACAACGGGAACGACCGTTAGGCACACAAGAAAGAGCCGTGGCGATGCATGAGAGAAAGAGAGAGGAAGGGAGAGAAGGATAGATGAAAAAAGGGAGAAAAGATGGAGATAGACGGAGACAGAGTGAAACGGCTGCTGGGGTGGCTACACGCTACGATAATATTCCTTGTGCGAATTCCCACGAAACTCGACCCTCCTTATTCGCCTTAGTGAGATGTCAGACTCGAAAACAATGCGGCCCACGTACCGAAGCCGAGGAATCAAATGGTGCCGGAATACTAAACATCCCGGAATACTCACCTTTCCAGCCCGTGCCTCGGCTAGCACGAGGAGGGAAGGGGGTGACTTCTCCGACCATTCTCGTGCACGTACGGCCACGTGACTGACTCCCTTCGACCATCGTCCGCGGTACGTGGCGGGATAAACGTGGTGATGAAGAAAACGTCCTAATCCTTTAAGTGCTAATCCAACAACGGCTGCAGGCAAATGCGACTCCGGATAATGTCTGGCCTTTCGCAGATTTCACCACTGAGGCAGCATCCCCCGCTCAAAAGGCGCGCGCTGTCACAAATCTCTCTCAATGATACGAAACTCCATTGTGCTCTTTTGACATGATACAGAAAAATTTTCTCTTTTACTCGCTGGCTACTGAACGTCGAAATAAACAACAATATTTAATGCCATAAATGTCTAAACCTTAAAAGTCATCTACATCTCTCTCTTATTACTAGAAGTATAATTTAAATTCGTTCGGTCGCATGAGAGATTTAATTTTTTAATATTTTTTTTTTTTTTAACATCCAAGGTTGTACAGAATTTTATTTTACGATAACGGGTTATTTATGAATTTTTTTTTTTTTTTTTTCATTGGGATATTTACCGCGTGAGTTTTTTGTTTCCATGTTCTACACATCTGTCTGTAATTATTCATCCCCTTTGTAAAACTAAAAAGGAAGAGAGATAATATTCAACGTTCACAACAATGACAGGGCAACAATAGCGCGGAGGTTAACTTTCGAGATGTGAAACAGTCGTGTTTGGATACTGATTGAAAAATATGCGCTCGGCGCGCCGGATAGATCGTTTTCTCTCGGCGAGAATGTTGCACGGCTCGGAGCGGTGTCTCGAATATGATTGTTTCGTCGAATCTCAACGCCGCCCGCATACATTGCGCGAACGCACGGCCAATTTATTCGGCGGGCACGTCAAAAAGAGTTCAATTAACGCAAACGCGGCGGGCGTACGTACGCTATCGGTGTCCAGCACGTGAACAAAAATAACGAGTAAAAATAACGGACCCGATCTTTCCTCGCGAAAACGGACGGACAGACATCGGCTGCGTGGAATACAAAAAACGCCAAACAAGCCGGCACAGAATGTAAAAGAGAGAGAGTGAGAGAGAGAGGAGGGGGGGGGAGGGAAGGGAAGAAGGGATGACAATAGAGCGAAATAGGAGAAAAGAGAGAAACACACATAGGGTCATCCCGAGAGGAGATGGAGAAAATGACGGAGGTGAAAAGACTAGCGAGTAATTAGTTGAAAACTTAGTCGTTATTTCTGTCGTTATTATTCCATCATTTTCCGCCATTCCTATTCCGACGGTGGACGGTTGGAAAAGTCTCGTTGACGCGCGTTTCACGCGGTGGGATTTAATGGGGAGTAGCGCGTAGCCGGACGTCCATTCGCGTTGCGACGAAATATGACAGTAACCAACGTCAAACAGTGTAACATCCGGTCCAATTACCGTCCGCTATGCTATGGTTCATAAAATGTAGTAACTCAATATAGCGCACATGCGTGCCGCCCGCGTTCGTCGGTGGCGCGCAGATTTCGGCGGACGGTCTTTCGTATCGTCCTTCGATCGTTTAATCCTTTAGCGAAATCATTTTATACAAAAATCGTGTTCATAGATATGATCTTTAATCTTTTTTTTTTTTTATCTCTTTTCCTCTCTTTTGAAGTTTTAAATCATGATTAATTAAGCTCCGTGTCATTCAGTAGTACAAAAATAACGTACATAAGTCAAAGGAAAACATCTGATTAAAGATTTGGAAACTCGGGCGATAAATAATTCTAGAGAAGATTATAATAAACTCGTCAGTCGAATATATGAAAATTTATGTTTCCCGCGAGTATTTTTTAATGGATTTGTGTCAAATGCTCGAAAATATGCTCGAGATGAGGCGTTTAAAGAAATACGCTAGAGACGACGTGAAAAGAAATCATCCGAGTAAAAATAGGAGAGGAACGCGAATGGAGAAAGATTGGGGGTGAGACGGGGTGCAGCGCGTGTACCACGGCGGAACGGAAGGTAGGAAGAGGCCGGGCCGAGATAATTTGCAAAAATAATAATGGCCGTGAATACCGTATTACTCGTCCGCCGGCGTTCCTTTCCGTTATCGACTTCCATGTTCGCGAGAGAAAGATAAAGGAAGAGAGAACGAGCGAAAGATATAAGGATAAAACAGAAGTAGAAGAGAGGAAAGAGGAAAGAGGTTCGAGAGGAGCCGAGAAGACAGAAGGGGTGCAAGAGAGACCCTGTAGACCGGTTATAAGAGAGTGTGCGAAGGGTTATATCTACCTTCGCAGCTATCGGCGAAGATATTTGCCGTAGGGCATCGCGCGCGCCATCATTAGAATCTACCCCCAGGTACCCTCGCGGCTCTTTGTGCCCATCGTGGGCGTATACCGTTCCCTCAAGACCACCCCCTCCGATCCGCCGGTAGATCGTCTTTCCGACTTGCCCGTCTTGCCTTTCCACTCCTCTTCCCCTTTAAACCCGCGTCCTTTTTACCCAACCCCCGTGAGCGGCGTGAATGGAGTTCTTCTTTATCAATGCTTTGAGATCTTGGCGCCGCCGATAGATATAAAAGGCGAGGGATAACTTCGTAGGTGATGGTGGCGGAACTGATCGTGCAGACCAGTGGTTGCAAGCGACTTTCGAGGGGATGGAATTAGATTTGTTAAAATTGTGGAACGCGTGACACGCTGCGCGGAAACGTTTGAAGGATGCAAGAGTTCTCTTCCGGTGGTGCATCTTCATAAATTATTCCTCAAATTAATATTGTGTATGCAAAGTGTCTATTTTAATCGGCAAATTCATTTAGAATATGCCATAAGAAATATCACCCCGTCAATGAAAGCGATCGATGTACGAGTAGAACGAATTTTCCAAATTTGCTTAACTTTAAAATGAAAGCAAAATGATGATCTAATATAAAAATTGTATGATATATATTTTATCTATTTCTAGATTACAAATTGAATTAATTGATCAAAATTAATGGCTCAAATAATTATAATTAAATATTACATCTGTATATATCTCTCAATTAAATTTTCTAACGCAAATAAAACACCATCAGATCTGTTATGTAATAATTAATAATCACTACTGTACCTATTACGTTTGAATAATTAAAATCATTAATTAAACACACACAGCCTTGCAAGTCATAAAAATTTCACGATAACACGTCCATTTAGTTTAATCTGGTTAAATCTTGCATTTCGTACGGCACGCTCGTGATGTGCTCGATAAAATAATTTTGCCTTTCTTTTTTTGGCACCACCGCTGGTAGCAAATGTTCCAAGGGACTATCGAGGGTGGATTTTGCCCGAGGGATCGCAGCCCCGTGGCAATATTGCCGTCGCAACAATTTCTGATAAATACTACAAGCGTCGCGGCTGACGGGAATCGAAGGTGTTCAAGGGAAGGATAAAAATGGGATAGATAAAGGCGGAAGCTTTCAAGGCGTAAGTGCGAGCTCTTAGAAAATCGAGTGAGAGAGAGCAGCTCCTTGTCGCGATTGTTGCACCGCAATGTGCAACGCGCGTGCTGAGATTTATTTAGAACAGGCGTTTAATTCAATCGATTATTTGAAGGTATCGAGTCTCCACAAATATATCGCGTCCGACAAGGAACAAGATTTCTTTTAAACGGCGTAATTTACAAGGGGATTTGCGCAATAATTTCGGAATTATCGTGGTGATTCCAATCGGGATAAGTATGTATAAGTGACAAATGAGACGAGAATTTTGCGTAGCGAGTGCTCCCGAAAATTCGCGGGGTGAGCCGAAACACGCGCGGGGAAACGTTACTAAAGTGCCATAATGTTGATTAGTTTAATGGCTTTTGATTTAATGGCCGGTTGCAACCGCGGTCGATGTATATCGGCTCGGCTGTCGGATTGCATACGACACACAGTAGGACGCGCGCGCTTTTCGCTAATACGTCGCGTCGCGTCGCGCGCGCGCGCGCGCGCGGATTCGACGTCGCTTCGCTCGCAATTAACAACAGTACAAATATTTATTAGTTTATTTAAAAAGCGTTTTCGTTCGGCCGAAAAGTGTCATCGGCCGCCAATGCGTCGGCGACGCGCCGCGCGCGTCCTCGCCGATTCATTTCGCAACGCTTTCGGGCGCTTCGCAAACAGCCCGCGCTCTGTTTACTCGTCATTATTCGATTTTGTGTTTTGTTTCAATTTTGCCGACGTGTAACAGCTAGCGCTTTCAGCTAACGCAAAACTTCAATTAGTTCGCTGTCGATTTTCCGCGCGCTCCCGCGCATTCTCACCGCGAGCGGCAAAGTCCCGGCGTCGGAATCCCTCGCGAAGTCGCGCGTCTCTCTCTCTCTCTCTCTCTCTCTCTCTCGCTCTTTCGTCGGGAGATGCATCTCTCTATAAAGATTGGCACGTGCCAGCTGAGATGTTCCTCGGTGTCGCCTCGAGAGGCGCGTTCGCATATTCTTCGTCCCTCCCTCCGTCTCTCTCTCTCTCTCTTTCTCTCTACCCTTCCTTTGACTCCCTTTCGACATCCTCTTTACCCGCGCTCTTTTTTTATTTACCCTTTATTTGACGCTTGACACGCGACGCGCGTAATAGAATAACGGCCTCTCCGACGACGGAAGTGGCGCGCGACGATCTTCTCTGACGGAAGACAAACTTCAATCAATGCCGCCGGAGACAAAAGACGTTCGAGAGCGGAAAGACGACGACAACGACGGCGACGGCGACGACGACGACAACGACGGTGACGACGACGACGATGACGGCGACGGCGATGGCACAACGGGCTGCTTCACGGATTTATCTCATAAGTGCCGTCGATTTCCCTCTACTTTCAAACCTTTCCGCGAAATTTCACCAGAACTCCGTGTTGAGGAAGATTGGCCGATGACGCGCTTAAGCTCACGATATATTTTATGGATATCGAGTGATTTTGGCGCACTTTCTCTACGCACTGATCTCGAACGAGACGGAAAACTTTGCAGACGGGAATTTCTCTCTTTTTTTTTTTTTTTTTTCCGTACACTTGCCTCGAGAATACCCCACGAGTATTCATAAGAATTTCGATGGCGAAAATCGTCGCTGATAAATTCAACATAAACGTGAAACGTCCGTACTATAGATGAGATTTACTTGCTAGACGTTTAAAGAATAACGACAAAAATTTCTCGCGCGCGCGGATGTAAATAATTTCCTCTTAAAATCGGATATTATTTACATTACGCGGATATTATTTACATTACAGTTTTCAGAATTTATCTTTATTCGATATATTTTACCTTTTAATGAAATTAGTTAATTAAGAATTTTAAAAAATATTACACGTGCGGCATATTTGTCTTTAAACTTTCAGAAATATGATGTATATTTAATGAAAAAGCTTATTTCCTATACGTGTTTTCGTTGCGAGATGTTTGTAGCACGCTCGCGATGATATTACTCTTTGCAATATTGTATTAAGACAAATTGCCAACACGTGATTTACTCGCTATTGGAGATCATGCTATACCGGATGAGAGAAACTTTTAATCTGATTACTTATTTGCACCAGAAATACCGAGTATGATTCCTATCGCCTAGAATTTATCTCTAAACTTCTTATCTTGATTTACTCCTCGGCTCGGCGTTTTGCCTACAAAAAGGAATTGCCACGAAAGGATTTACTCCAGACTTCCGAGCAAATTTTTGTCAATCACGATCGCTCGCAATAGAATATTTGACTTTTATGCGAGAGCTTTTCTTTAAGCATATCGTTTTATCTAATTCTTATTTTTATTATTTACGTACTTTTTCTCGCAATTGCAGTTTTCCTTCCACTTTACCTTTGTCTCTGTATATTTCCTAGGTCTCCCATCGAGACAGAAATAGCAGCATGGAATTATGTATGTGTATATGTGAGTTCCGAGCGAGGCTTTTAATTCAAGTTCTTACATGGCAATCCAGGGCCCGCAGCTGCGCATCTTTAGAAATACAGGAGCGACACAGGGGGTGCATACAGGGGATTTCTTTCAAACTCCTCGCGACGATAATGCCGCGTCCGTTCCTCAGGGGCGCGCAATCACTTTTGGAACGTGTCCGGCGCATTCCTTTGCATGTCACGTGTCCCTCGTAGCGTGGATCGCCTTTCGTCGAAATGCGTTTCAGCGTGACGCGATGGCATCTCCGTACCGTTCTTCATCGGGCTCTTAATTCCGCGATGGAATACGGGGGATGAAAGGAGCAGCAGCAGCAGCAGCATCGGTGGCGGGCCTGCGAGCGAGACTTTGAACTCATTCCACACGCACACAAGCGCACGCAGCTCACGTAGCCCACTTCACGAATTTGCAATATCCGCTTTTAGAAATCGAGAAATCTCACCTGTCCTACTTACATTTGGTCTCCCCATTCTCGCTCTGGCGACGCTATTGAAATATGAAAGAGCGTATGTATCTCGACGTTTTCTTTAATATACTTTTCCATTCCTGCAGGCCGACCGAAGGGCTTCGTCGTTTTTACGGAAATGCAAAAAAGAAATGAAAGGGAGGAAAGGAAGAAAAGAGGAAAAAGGAAACGCGTTATTATGTTCCGAATGGAAACCTAGCATAAACGATGTAGTTGTAACAATTGCGCAATTGTTGCGAGTTGTACCTCGACAAATTCAAAATCTAGAAGCGAAAAAGAAGAAAAATTTGAGGAAAGGAATGACGAAGAAGGAGAAAAGAAATGGTTTGAAATAAAATTTTTTAATGAAAGAGGGAGTTTTATTAATTAATTGAATAATTAATCGATTTCGAGAGATTGATGTCCAAATATGCGCAGAGTCATTTTTTCGCGACGTGTAATTGTGTAACGATGTAACATATTTTTGTCGTCGCGTATCGTTCGGCAAGCATCTGAAAAACAATCTCCTGTCCTCTATCGCAAAACAATTAAATGTCTATATTTGACGATGGTATACGATAACGTTAACTCTCCAGCTTTATTTCAAACGTTGTATTTTATCGTAATGCTTGACGTTTACGTCGATCGTGCTGGTTACAGGCAGACAAATAGTTGGGCAAACTGCGTGCTCGTGTGACAAATCTGTTTTTCCGAGTTATAAAAAGTCACCTAAATATATATTGGATCGGTCAGACCGGTTTTGCGAATGCAGGCGGGTTATCGAATAATGAAAGTATCGATCCAGTAAAAGTAAAATTAGATGCAATTCTATTTTATCATCGAGAGAGAGGACACCGGGTTATTAAAATTTTTGACGTACATGATAATAGAAAAGATAGATTTGTTTATCTCGTTCAAAATAGCCCGCGTAATGTGCAACGTGTGTCTGTTAATAAACAATTTTGATTGTGACTGTTTTATACTCTCCGAGTAGAAAATAATTATGTTTTTGCTTTATAAGATCGAGATACCATCGAATGGAAATGCATCAGCATCGTTTTGCGTAAACCTCGTTTTCCTCTATCCATCGATGGATGCCGAAAATCGCTTCGGGGGTTCCAACTTTGCTTTGGTAGCTTAAGCGCTCGACAGGCAGAACGTTTCCGCCGAGTTCCGGCCCGAAAATTGCTCAATATTTTTTTTTTCTATCTACAAATCGCTTAATTAGTTTCCCTCTTAAACAAATCGCAAAAAAAAATATATTGCGCGTTCGCAAATATATATAAAATCGCGCGGTTCGAAACGCGAGTGGACACGATATACGTGCATCGCGGGATGAGCGCTGGATTTACGTTAACTTCCGCGAAATATAAAATATGAAATCTAAGAGCTATTTCACGCAGATGGAATCTCTTTATTTCTTTATCCCCCTAACAGATATTTTAATAATATTTCGTGTACGGAGTAAATCTTGTGTGCGGCCACGGGCACACGTGCCTCCTTTCGATTCGGCTCCAGATACGAAGCGGCTGGCCGCTGCGTTTCCCGCGATTTACGCTCGAGGTAACGCGGACAGATCGGATCATCAACCAGGGACGACGCATTAAAAACTTTAAAACTTGGCCCCTTATCATCCGGACGTATTCTGGGCGTACGAACGCGCGGCGCGTCCACGACGTGCACGACTTTTTCCACTGCCGCGGAGAGATCCCTCATAACTCCCGTATTTGTGAGCGTGTGTTGGTGCATCCGCGTGCACGGAGTGCGACTTAGCGTACAGTATATGTATCTATATATACATATACACGACATGTATACACACACGAAAGAATTCCGATCCCAGCGTCGAGGGGGAGGGGTGGGAGATAGCGGTGAGACGAGGGGGGGTTGGGTTAGATGGGTATTTTACGTTTGAGGGGTTAGTAAGCCCCTGATGTATTACTGGCTGAGCCTGCGGAGTCAGCGCTGCCGGTCCAACAAACCGGACAATCCGATTTTTTTCTCCTCTTCTCCTCTTTCTTGCTTTCTATCAGCGGTCCCCGCGCCGTTGCACGGGAAGGGACCGGAAAAAAAGGGATAGATAGACTTGACTCGGCTCGAAGGTTGCCGGAAGAGAGCGACGGTTTCTCTTTCTTTCTCTCTATCGTCGTGCACGCATTTATACGGCTTGAGAGACTCGCGGAGAACACAACGATTTTTCCGGAAACGGCACAAATTGTAATCCCCGCCGCACTGGGATATTAGTTACGCGTTATCTTAATGAAGTATAATACAGTTGTATTTTGATCCTGACGATAAAATTTCCTGAAACAGCTTCCCGAGTTACGAGGGGAAAATGCCAATTATTTTTTCTCAACATATCCTCGACATATTATCGATTCTATAATAATTCCATTTTCCGATTATTAATTACATGTGATTATAATGATTATTGTATGCTGCGTATTTTTATTATATACTGATTATTATGAAAATCGCGTAGAGATTAATTATGTAATGAAACATAACAATCATAATTTGACTGTAATGATTATTACCATGCGCTTTCGCATTGTGCGTAAAACTAGCTAGTGCAGATCGTTACATTTCCACGTGAATATATTATCATGTATTAATGAAGAAATATTTTGCCGTATTATTATTGGGCAATTACAATCATTCATTAGGGTGTCCACGCGATTTCGGTGGAGTAGGTATCCAAAATTCGATGTATATACAATTGCGATAATTAATTAATAGCAATTTAATGTTTGACGTATATGATCATCTTTGCGGGACAAATCGTTTGTCGGGACGAGGGTTATTTTATACGTAACCTAATTATAATTATAATTAACCTTTCTGCGATCACATGTAAAGGCAATTAAATTTAATTATATTATATCGTATATTTCTTATAATGTGCTGTTTTTGATTAAAAACTTGGCAAGACAATTATAAATAAATAATAGGTGGAGAAAAACAAATAATAGGGTAAAACGAATGATGTTTTCGACATTCTGTAAACGAACGATGATGTTTACGCCGTATGATTAATTATTAATTGCGAATAATAATTTTTTCAATTTTCTTCGACGCGTTTTAAACAGGAGATACGAATGTGTACTTTCTCGGGGCTGAAGCATTTTAGCTGCGAACGTACCTTCTAAGATAATTAAATCCCAAATCTCATTTAATGAGAATCCACGCCTCTGCGATGCCGCGGCAAGATGGCACGTTGGGGAAAACATACTTGCGGTTGCAAGCAGGCGCTTACTTTTCTTAATTATATTGGCGCAATAATAACAACATAACACAACGCGAAAAGCGCATTGTGCGATTGTCTTAAATAAATTTAAGGATATTATATATTTGTAAGCAGCAGACAGCTAATTGTCGTTTATTTTTTTTCAAATCGTACGAGGTCACTGATGTTTAATTCATTAAGAACTTGTGTTTGACGTTTCTTTAGAAAAAAAAAAAAAAACATTTTTGAAACTCGCATTTCTGCGAGAATATAATTGCATTCTTTCTTTCTTGGGACACAATTCTCCCTCGCCTCCCCCCGAGCGCTCGGCAAATTTTACGTATTCAAGCGCTACGAGCGCGCCTCACCGCTCGAATTAAATACTTTTCCCCGGGACGTAACTTGCAAAGGGCGACGCCACTTCGATACGAATTTGTCGAATCAAGAAGGAGCGCGAGATAGAACACAAAGGTTGCCGGAGCAACGAAGTGCTGGAACTCGCGCGAGGAGGACGCGTACGTAGGTGCCATGTAAGTAGAAAGACTCATTATGTAGTCAGGGCGCGCGAGGGGCGTCTTCAAAGGCAGAACCCGGTTAGGTACTTCTGTGAATCACGGAAACCGAGGTCAGGCACCGTCTAACTCCGCCGGCAACCGCCGGCGACAACAATAGCGGAGACACCACCCGGGTTGTGGTTACCTTAGGCTCATTGTCACCCGACGGCCGGCACGACCAGGTAGTCGAACTTCCGTCGCGGAAAAGGAAGTTTGGTTTCGCAGTTCCGCGGCGAACTTTGGCCAGAATGTAACGAGGAAGGCGCGCTCTCTTGTCCCTCTCAGAAAGCGAGTCTCGGCAATCTCGCAAATTGACGCGGAATCAACGTCCGCCAGATGTTGAGAATTGTCGAGGCCAAACTATTCGAAGTATCGATTTTAATAATAAGTGTTCAATTTTAATAAAAATAAAGTAGCACCTAAATTATTCTTTAATGTTAGGATAAAATTATTGAATTATTTTAAAATTCATTTGTGATTTTGATCGCGACGTTACGATGCAGCTTCCACATTTCCGCACGAGTGAACGGGAATGAAAAAAATATTTTTTTTCACGTCGACGTAACAGCTCTGGTGACCACAGGGGACAACACACAGACGTCGCCGTCGTCCGAGCGAATGGCAGAAAATCCGCGCCCCGGCAGGTGAGAGACGAGCAGAGACCGGTCTTTCTGAATTGGATATCGAAAGTCCGCGAAGTAATGCAATCAAGATCCGATTAATTGCGTTCCTTTGATTTATACGCGGCTCCCAAAGTTATATAAAGTTAATCCGGACGATTTCGAAGAGGGAGAGAAAGGGAAAGAGGGTGCAAGGAAAGAGTCCGAGCAGCGACAGTGCCGTTCGTAAAGGACACGCGAGGACGCTGCGCGGAACTGAAACTGGAGTGATAGAGAGCAGAGGAGAGCCTTTCAACTTTTTCCAGGAGCCTCAAAGAGAGCGCAGCTTTTCAAGGATTGGACGTCGATCGCGAGCGCCTGGTTGTCGAGGAGAGACAGAGAGAAAGAGAACCAGAGCGAGAGCGAGAGAGAGAGAGAGAGAGAGAGAGAGGGGCGCGGCAGAAAGTCGCCTAGATAGAACAGCTTTCTTAAATTTCTTAAATTTCAGTGCACAAACGTCTTGCCGGAGAAGACGGTAGACATTTTTTCCTCGCGGCCTGGACGAGGTAAACGGTTTCATGAAGTACATAGCGAAAAGCGATGGTATACCGTTGCGAGAGCGACACGGTAACTGGTAAGAATTGAGAATTCTACGTCTTCTCGCGCGAAGACAAATTTACTTTCAGAGACAATTTATTCCATCGCGTAAAACGCATGCGCGTGAGATTAACTTGAAGCAAAGAATAACACAGGCGGATCCGGATGTTCCTTCTTTAAATAATCTCTTCTTTCGAGAAAAGAGACTTACTAGGTCTCTCTCTCTCCCCCTCTCTCTCTCTTTTCTTTTTTTTTATTAATTTGAAAGGTTTAGTTCAAGTTTTGCTGTCACCTCGAGATCTTCTGGATGCGTCTGACGACCCGACCGCCGTGGAACAAATTCCAAGACAAAGGGCACTGTGAAGCCAGCCGTGTAATTTCCGACATTTACCGCGACACGTTGTTGCTTGAGAAATCTTGCGCCGCGTATACAGAGTAGCGGGAATGTTAAATATTCCGCAGCTTGGCACTGGACGTTATAGAGACCGTGCTTGAAATTCAATATCGTGAAAACACGTCGCCAATATTATGATATTTCTAAATTCATAATACCGAAGCGAATAACGTGGCGAAGTTGACGTGGAATCCACCCACGGCCAAGACGCAGGAGGCTGCGGGGAAGACGAGAGAGAGAGAGAGAGAGAGAGAGAGAGAGAGAGAGAGAGAGAGAGAGAGAGAGAGAGAGAGAGAGAGAGAGAGAGCAGGGGAAAAGCCCGGAGATCATGGTCGCATATTGAAAGATACCTCTAATACCAAGTCACGGTACTTGGAGGCTTCCCATAGGTAGCAAACATCTTGAATATACGTTTAATATCCATGCAGACGTTATTATAACGGGTGTTTTCAAAGATAAATCCAATTTAAGTTTTGCGATAAAATTGCGTAAAATAGCGCATATATATATATATATATATATATATATATATATTTATGCAAGAATGATAATTACGTATCCAATGTGGCCGAGGATTTAATTTATATTTAAATGACATTGCTGACTTTCGAGAGTCACGCGATGGCAAAAATTACAATTATAATCGAAGCTGCAATTATAATCGATGCTGACTCATCTATTCTTGAGAGTTCGTAGCTCCGCCGAAAAATTTAAATAAAGTAATTGTATTCCTTTTAAAGAATAATATTCCTCCTCTTTTGTTTTTTCTCTCTCGTTTAATTATGTAACGGACATCTGGACTGTATAATCAATCAGACCCGACCCCGAGGTCGAAAGAGGACCGGATTATATAGGATAGAGCACCCCCGTCGAGCGGGGCGAAAGAACTCCCCTCAAAAGTCGCGACACGTCCTCCTCTCTCTTCGAGCGGTTAAATTCAATTTATCCGTCATAGTACACAGGAGAAGACGAGGAGGACCGTGGCTATTTCACCTGACAGATGCCTTTATAGCTGAAACGTGCCGCGATAATGTAACGCGGTGGTAGGTAATGGAACTTATGATATATCATGGCGACGAAGAGACCGCGGCCGCGTATAGAGAAGATGATCCCACTCCCGTTCTAACATCGTAATATCTTTCTGTAAAGAAGAGCGAGAGGAGAGCTTTTACTCAGGACTCCGCCAGCATATATATATATATATATATATATATATATATACCCGTTGCTAAATTAAAATATGTCAGCGCGACCCTTCTTTAAGTATCTACTTATCGACGTTGCAAAGGGCAGCTGAACAAGGGTGAAATTATGCGCGCCTCGTGAGGAAAGAATTTCTCTCTTGACTTTTTTTTTTATTTTTAAATTAGGTCTCATCCTGGATGTGCAACGTACTTAATTGGTTATGATACGTGTAGCATAATGAAGTTTCATATTCATTCTCAAATTTCTACTTTTGCTTGACGAAAGACTTTAATGGATCTATTATTCTATAATTTTATTATAATATCAGAGAATGACTTATAAAAATATAGCGCCAGCGAGAACCCTTGCTTTCACTTCGACATTGAAATTTTAATTTCAATTAATCTTTAATTGCAGCATTCCTCTCTAATCTGGTTATTTCGTCTCTTTTTACATATTTATTATCGTCTTTTCTTACATTCGATAAATATCGCTGTTGAAAGATTAATTCCATTAATTTTTTGCCGCAGAGGCGGCAATATGAATTTTTAAATACAAAATTAACGCTCAATTCGGACTCTTAATTTAATTAATAATTTAATGGATTAATGGAAATTTCTAAAAGCCTTTCGCGATCGTTTGCGACAACGGCGGCGAAATCGCTAAAAAGTATTCGACGAACGTCGACCAGCGAAGATAATTTTACTATGATCGCAGGAAGGATACCGAGTATCCGCCGTTCCGCGGCTTGCGGGTTTGGCGAAAAGAAAAAGAGGGTGGTTTCCGAGCGGGGAACACATCCACGGAACCGAGCCTAATGGGAAGTGGAGACTTAATTACAGGTTGAGGCGGATATTAAGGGTATGCACGGCAGCGCGGCATAAACGTTGCAGCTGTCGTGTGTGTCTATCGACCGAAATTGACTCGCTCACGACAGACGGAAGGAGATGAGAGGAGGCGCAGACAAAGACCGAGGGAGGGCGGGAGGGAGGGGAGAAAGCGGGGGAGAGAGAGAGGGGAGGGGTGGAAATAGGGCTGCGAAGATGGTCGCTGGCGTTGCGCACGGGCGGCATTAAAACGCCATAATTCAAATTCTCTTGGCAGCTCTAAAATAAACCAATTAGGACGTTCTGTAAACGGATATTAAGATTCTCATCCTAGATACATGCGGCCTCGTGTGGGTGGTGCATCGTCCTCCTCCTTAAAGCGCTCCCGTACACGTCAAAGGAGCCACGCGTGTACACACACACACGCCAAATAAACGCTCCGTCCGTTTATCGGAGACCGTATTCTCGCCCTCGTCCCTTCGACATCCCTGGGACGTTATGCGAGACTATCCCGGGCAGCACGAGAGGGCTGCTGGACCGCAATGGATGCGCTCCGCTGGCGAAACTAAGATATTACGAGCATATCTCCATAATCGTCGCATAATCCAAGTATCAGGTGTAATAAACGCTTCGATATACCGTACTGAGAAGTTACCAGCTATCCAACGTGACGAAGAAATGAAGTAAAAGAATATGAGAAAGAACGTGTCAAAATAAGAGGGATAAATGTGAGGGATAAATGTCCTCTGTTTGCGTAAAAAAAAAAGAATAATTTACACGGAAAAAAATTAAATAGTTTTAAATTTAGAAAAATATTCTCATGTATAAGTAAGAATATTATATTATGTTAAAATAGTATACTCACTTATTATACTGGAATAGAATATTGTATATTATATTATAATCTATTTAAAAATTGTAGTCTTAAATCGAATGGAATTTGTATTACAAATATTATTTTTACTCAAGTCTACTCAATACTAAAAATTTTTTATATAAAGATTTTAATATTCTTGTTTATATATGAGAATATAGGCTTAATTTAAGACTAATTTTTTTCCGTGTAGATTTTTTTGAGAACGATGATGAAATCATAGAAATGGAATTTGATGTTATTGAGGTTTTTGTTATTTTTTTAAAAATATATTTATATTTAATATTAGTCTCGGCGGATATTTTATCAGATAAAGTTCGTTTCACTCTAATGTCTAAGAGCCAACGTTAACGAGAATAGCCCTTTTGCAGATATCCGTTAAAGCGAGCGGCTATCTACGATGGTTCCTCGGGACCTCTTTAGATTCTGCCTTGTGTACTTTGTGGTTCTGTCGGCCGCTCAGTCAGGAGTCGGCCGTATCGGCAAATCCGATCTGAGATCGTTTGAGTCACGCGACAGGCGAACTGCGCGGACTTTTAGGGGATTCTGCCGCGTGACGTGGCAGTCATTTTATTTTCCGTGCAAGAAAATGCAAGCATAATCCCTCAAGCTCGCGATGCGCCGACATGCGATGATATCCTTCCGCATTTCGACTTAGTTTGAAATTCTGTGCATACACAGAGAGAAGGACAATGAATATTCAATGCAGCCAAAGACGGCGGAAAGCAATTCAATTATGCGGTTCGATAACCGCGCGCTATTAATTATCGAAAACGACGTATCGTTGAAACGTTTCGGCGCGGACAAATATTTTCACGTCGCGACGGCTCTCGGCGACGGTCCGCGACGGATCTCGCATGCGCGGTGGTGGATACGTAAACACGCGTGACGTGACGTTCTTCACTTAATCGACGTAATTTACGAAATTCCGAATAACCCTCGTCAACATTGGCGACAAGCCATTAGGCCTCGAGTCCGAGGAGATAGGAAGAAATTCTCCCGGGCGTGAGACAGAAATTAGGAGGACGAAACGCCGTGGCGCTGGCATAAAGGGAGGATAGAGAAATGTGAGTGTGGAAAGGCGGGGATAAGAACGAGGATAAGGAAGCGGATAAAAATTACAGATCTGGGGTCATATATTTGCCGTTGAGATGGTCTGCCAGTGACTTCTCCGCTCGAGAAGGGAGAGCTTGCCAGCCCCGCCATTCCGCAGGAGTGTAGTAGCCGCATACGTCAGACGGGCCTACATATGCCGTGTCCTCGACTACTGCGTGCGAGAAACCCGGATTGTCTTACCGTCACAACCAGCCATTGTTTGCTCAAGTCGCATTCCCTGACCGAATAAAACACAATGCACATGTATAGCAAGTACGCGGCGATAAATACGCGGCCGGCTAAAGAACATATAACTTTACCTTCGATTAAAATATTTTTAGGAATAATAGGTGACATTACTCCCTCGTAGAAATTTCATATCGAAAGTGATTAATTATTTATTTTGAGTATTAAAAGTACTCTTATTCGGTACGTAATAAGTAACCTCTGGTATTAAATTGGCCAGTATTAAATTAGATTTCTGTAAGGGCGATAGATAGGATCTTAGGCGTTTAAATTCTTTCTTTCTCTTTTTTTCTTAATTTATATTTATAAATTTAGGACAATTGCTTAAGTCACGAAGTCCCGTTGTTTTTATTTTTAAAATAAAATTTTTAATTTCAAAATATTTCTATTATATTTACACTTTTGTATTAGAATTTCCATAATTAATTACGGAATACATTATCGAGGTAAATAAAGGCTTAACAACGTTCTGCGGAAAGATAAGAAAATACAGGAAATTATGTCGTTTCGATTAGGTCATTATTTATATTTTAATATTTGTAGAAACTAGATCGTATTCTCTCGCTCGAGTTAAATCGTAAGTTATGCCACATTGCCGCAAAATTTAAATCGTCTGACAAGTTACTGTAGGCAAGAAATTAATATCCTGCTTCAGTGGAATATGAATAAATTTTCCGTTATGGAATTTAACGGAATCTGTAAATTGTTCTAGTGTGTCTAAGATTAATAAGCCGCATTTGTCATTCGCCTCTGCTCTTCGCGGAGCTTTTAAATTTCCGTCGCGGGCTCGCGTGTCTTTGTACTCGTTACTTTGTACTCGCGTGTCTTTGTACTAGTTTGCCGTCGCCATCGCTAGAAATGAAACGGAGGTCTGGATGTACGTGCGTTTCGTATGTTTGAAAACTTGTAAAAGTGAACGTGACAGCTTGACGGTAAAATTCTCCGGCGGAGCGACACGGGAGGGGGGGGGGGGATGGAAGGAGGAAATAGATATATTTGCGGCATATATAGCTGGCCATCGATACGATCTCGTAAGAAGGCCAGACTCCCACCCTTATCTCTTGCCAATTTTATTTTCTATTGCCCCGCGTGTGCATGCATCGTCGTGCACAGCGCATATCCAATAAATATCAAAAACTCATTTTCATTCGTAGAATGGCCGACGCAGGTCAACCGCGGTCCTCTTCAGAAAACGTCCCCTTCGATCTCGCTTCTAACTTCCGACTGGATAACACACACGCCGGAGGGAGGAGGAGGAGGGGGGGGGAGGAGGCGCGTTAACGAAAAATCGAATGTCGGTAACACCGATAACAACTTTTACCGCGAACACGTAAGACGTAGTGCTCGCGCAAATCGTTTCCCCGGTTCCTAATTTCCTAATTTCGCCCGGCTAATGGCCTTTTAAATCTATATCTCGCGCCGAAGTCGCGTAGCCACGTACCGGCTGTATCTCGGACACCTTATATATCAAAGTCGAAGTCGTTATACGAACCGCCGGAAAGACCCTTCGGGACGCCTCTGAGTCCTTCCCCGATAAGCGTGGCGAGTAATGAGTAATAGGCTGCTTATTTTCAAAGTTCCCTTCGCCGGGGCCAGGTAAGCGAACGGCTGGCGCTAGGTGGAAAGCGACAGGGGCCGGAGAGGGGGGGGGGGGGAGAGGGGGTTTGCGATAGGAAGGCGGCGCGGGGACGGCGGTTGGAAGTGCCAGTAGATAATACTATTAATTTACTTCCAAGAATCGTAAAATTACGATGAAACTTTAAATTGGATATTTTATCTGAGAATCTCACGCCGTGCTCGCCGCCCGACTCGTACTCTTTTCCCTTCGTTTCACCTCGCTTTCTCGCACCCGCCGGCTATCTCTCTTTCCGCTCTTTCTCGATTTATCTATCTATCTATCTGTCTATTGCCGTCTCCTTCCCACCGTCGGGCTTATACTTCATCCCCTTGTTTTTCCCATCCCTTTTTAGCTCGGTGCGCACGCCATTCAAGGGAACAACGTTTCCATTGAACGAGCTGACTAACCAATAGCTCTTATCTAGGATATATCGTTCGCGAGTTTCTGTAATGTGTTGTAACGAAAATCTCGCAACCCTTTTCCCTCATAACGGCAATATTGGAAGTGTATGGAGTAAATAATATGTTGTACATAAAAAAAAACGTGCAACGTGTGATTTTGTATTTATTTATTACAGCATATTTTTCCAACTACAATTTTCCTAATTGTCACAATCGCAGAAGCTTTTCATCCGACAATCGGAAGCGTTTTTATTCCGTATGCATCATGAAATATCCAAACCCAGCGGAGACCATAAAGCACGACACGTCCTTGGGGCTGGGTTAAGAGGCAGGTCGGGTCGGCGAGATAATCGGCGAATTAACCATTCAAATCGACGGAAACGAGCGAGCGTACAAATCGCGCCGCCGCAGAGTTAAGCCCCAATTCATCCATCGTTCGGCGCTTATTCCGTGGTTCCTCTCATCGACCCCCTCGCTCGCCGTTCGGGGACTACGTGAGATCCGGCGTCACCATGGGGCTTAAAGGGCTTTAAGGATTTGGAAGTGCGAAAAGCGTCCTCCTCTCTCTCTCTCTCTCTCTCTCTCTCTCTCTCTCTCTCTCTCTCTCTCTCTTCTTCTTCTTTCCTCTCCGGTAATCTCTCACCTCCTTTTTATGCCCCCGCGAATTTGCCATCCTACCTGCGCGCGAGCCGGGTTCACATAATAAAATTTGTCGGTCGTAAAACGCAATTCCGTCGACATAATAATGCAAGGGTGGCGCACCACCCTTCGCGTGCCGGACCGGGCTCGCAATCGCACGCACGTCGCAAAATTATGCAATACAGTCGTCCTTCCGGGAAAGTTGGCGAACATGCCGAAGAGATAATTCAATCGATGTGGAATCTATTGTGTACTCCAGTCTATCGTATCGTGTAAGTAACAGATGCAAATTGAATTAATCGAGAACATGCCGGCAGAGTACAATCCGTGCTGGGATTTCAGAACTGTGGAACGCTAAGCAACATTGTGCTATCTTTTTAATTAATTATCTTTCGTTCGTCAAAAATGTATAAGAATTAGAGCTTTGTATTTATTAATTTCAGCGTTTTCAAGAAACCTATGTAATATTAATCTTTGTATTAAATTTTTTATGAATAATATTAATATCTAAATGTTGTGAAAAATTATAGATTTTTATTAAGAATTCGCATTTATATGATGCAGAAAGAAAATGTAAAATATGTTAAATAATTTTACTTCGTTATTTATAACAAGATGAAATTATTTAAAAAATGTGAAATATTTAAAGAAACCGTTTGAGTCAAATTGAAATGGCAATGGTTAGCAAATATTTATTACATCATGTTCGATAAAATTATTTATATACGAACACTCAACAGAAATGATAACAAACAGCATAATCAACGAAAGTTTGCAAACTGAAAACTTCTGTATTTCGCAGCTACACAGCTTCATTTCACCCCGTACGGAGAGAATAATCGCCCCTTTTAATAACAATTAATTTCTTGGATGAAATACCGAGTAAAATTATGCGTATTTAACAAATTTGAGCTATGCAAATTATACCCATTATTTGATCGATCCTTTTCTGTCTGATGCAAATCTTTTGCTATCATGCTCGCGTTATTTAATCACGACAAATAAAATTTATTGTAATATGAGATACATCGCGACACGAGAACAATCATTTTATTCTTGTATCAATATATTAATAGCAGTACTTATTGTTCATTTATAATGAGTTATAAATTAATTATTTAATGGGCTAATATATAGTCGCAAAAAGAGAGCTGTTTCTTGCGGCTGCTTTTCGTACACGCTTTTACGCAAATCAAGCGCTTTTTCGCAAAATCGATTTAACGACGCAGAATAAATACGACCCGACACGACAGCGTGACGAGACATCCCTTCTCGTCGCTAGTCCTGGATATTCAGCTAAGCATCCTGACCGCGGCACAACGAACGTTCAGCAGCAACCCCACACCCCCGAAATGAACCGCAGACAAGTAAGCGACGCTCTCAGGCCCTCGTCTTCTCGCGGCACATTAACCTTAACGACCTTTTAGCGAGTTCTTTTTTCAAGTGTCGGAGGCGGGCGGATTTTTTCCTGCCAGTTCCTGAGATTGCCGTGTCGCCAACTCAGCGCCTCTTAATGTTGGCTTTTTCCTGTCTCTTTTTCATCCCTTCCACGGCCGCCCGTCTCTCGGCCTCGTCTCCCCTCGTTTCCCTCCTCCTTCCCTTTATCCCCCCCCGCCGGATGACATTCCGAGACATACTCGAGTTTTGATGTACTACTTTAGAGCTTTTTGTTGGCGCCCCGAAAGTACACAGTGATTACCGCGCGAGCGTCTTCCACGGGTGGACGAAATTGTGTCGTGTATCTGCCGTTTGTCTTGGGAGATTTAAGGCGGCCATTTCGGAATCTCCGCCGGGACGAAGTACACCGTCCTGTTGGCTCGCTCGGAAAGGGTTGTTGATATGGCTCGTCCAGTCTGGGAAGTGTAAATTACAATTTCAAATTATATTAGCCCCGGGTAAATAGTTCCGCTTTGGTTTGCACTCGAGATGAAAGATATATGGACGGATAATTCACTTACGAGACTCGATAATTTCGCCGTAACGCTAAATCCATGATTTCTTAATATTTTTTTTTTTTTTTTTTTTTGCCAGACGAGAATCCTCGTCTCCCTGATGGAGCGATTGCGATGAAGGAGAATCTGTGGTTCTCCAGAAAATCCCGCGCAAGCTATAACATTTTCCGCGTATAAGGTCCTTGGTCTTTACAACCTTCTTCGCGACCCAGCTGAAATTTTTTTCCCACCTCCGCTTCTCTCCGGTCGGAATCTCGTTTGCAAGATACGCGCGCGGAATATCGAGAAACGTTTCCGTCGCGACGAGGACGGACTACTCACGAGGACCGGCTAGAGTTAACTCCGACAGCGTGACTTACGACGATTTGGGGCAATCATGTGCGAATAAACGGAAGCATGCCCCGTACTGCGGAAAATTCTCGCGAGTATGTCAATTTAAAACGGTATGCTGCTCGATTCTTACGTGGGATATCGCAAAGTGGGTGAGAAGCACGCTACAAAGAGAAAACAAAATGGTTCCGGCGACTATATTTATGACAATTTGTGAAATTTAAGTATGTGCAATTAGATTTTCAAAGTAATAAGTGATATTGAATACAATAAAAATATAGGTAAACAATATACGTGAATTATTAATTAGTGAAATAGTAGCTCAGCTATAATTACATATTATATAGATTTTATACAAATAGAATGTGATATTACAGTTTTTTCCAGTTTAGAAAAATATTTTTGTGAAGTAATCATAATATCATTGAGATAAGTTTAAAAAATACATACTAACAACGACAGTATATAATACATTAATTTATCTAACAGTTTACAACAAATAATTAATATTGCTATATTTTCTTGGTTCATATAACTTGTTGATCTTATTACAATTTTGTTACACATAGTTGAGGCGTTATTTGTGTACAAATTTCTAGTTATTGGTACGATTTTTTTTCTGAGTGCAATTGCGCGGTGTGATCCAGTTCCAAATAGTTGATTTTTGTTAGAAAATTCATCAAGATCGATAAATCGATAATTTATATATATATATAAAAGAAACAAGAGAAGAGGAAAGCGTCCGTTCGTGCCACGAAAGATAAGAACGGAATCGCGTTTATGATGCGGCACGATAAGACGGAATGGAAACAAACATGTAGAAATTAAGCGGCGCGATCGCATTCCGTGGTATTGCATGTGAGATGCGAAATTGTACAATGAGCGGGTTATCGCCGCATCTCTGTAAGTCTGCATCGAGAGAGGATAGTTGGCGAGGGAGGTTGAAATCGTGGTTTCGGTCTCGAAGAGCGGACTCGAAATATTCAAATCGCAAGGGGATGAGAAAGCGGCAACGATAATGACGATCATCACGGGATTGAGACCGCGTGAAAATGGTAACGGCGGAAAACCGACGAAAGTCGAGGAGGGGGGGGGGGAAGGGAGGGGAGGGGGGATAAAGAAGTCAAGATCGATTTAATTCCCGGGGAAAGGCGGGGAGGAGTATCGGTGAAGGTAAAAATTGCGTATACGGAAGAATTAGGCGGCGCGAGTGAAACGTAACGATATAAAAAAGCAGAAGGCGGGCGCAATTAATCTTTACTCCATCAGAATCGCTGCAATCTGTTCTATCGTAAAACTTGTTACGAAACTCACGTCTGCGTTGAAAAGCGTGTACTGCCGGGGAATCTTTATGAGCCGTTCAATGCGCCCATCTGAAACGGAAGAACAAAAGATTCGAAAAACGGCCGCGTCTCCTATCTCAGATCGATGGTTCAATTAATCGATTTCTTTTCTTTCAAAGGTACGCGAATATGCGGGATGACCGAACGCACGGGTGGGAATGCGCATAACTGCGTATCGTTGTAAAAATACACATATACATATGTACGACGTGTCAAATTAATCCAGTTCCAATCGCGTGACACATCCATATCGCGCGTGTACAAGAAGCGTAACTCAATTTCGATGCGCGATTTAAAAAAATATAATATAACGACACGCAACGCGTGTCGTTATGTGGGACGCTTTATCGAGCCATCGATTTTTTTCATAAACTTGCAGAATGTGTGTCAGAACTGATTACAAAACAATAATGCTGACCTACAAAAAAGTGCGATATTCGGCACGACAAGGATAGACACATTTTATTAAAAATCAAATGTAAAAAACACTCAATGTCGTACAATTTATTAATATACTCCATATATGAAAAACTCTGTGCTTGAATTCAGAAAGATAGTTTTTAGTCTACTTCAAATCGAAATGACAAGGGACAAAATTTAGCGGGGCAGATTCAAGAATAGAAAGATAAATATAAATGTCAAGAAACAGAATAATAGACAGCATTATTCGGTAGACAGAATCTATATATATATATTTAATATAAATGTGTCTTTCTAAAATGAAATCAATTTATGAATACTTAATAAGATAAATATTATTTACGTACTTAATAAATGTACGTATTTCATGAAATTAATCGTAGAGACAGATACAGAGGAAGACAGAGAAAGAATAAGAGAGGATTTTCATTGAGAGAATATGAAATATGTTCGCTTTAAACTATGGTCCAGAGTCAATTTAATAAAATCCAAAATTTAGATTAATATATCATGTAAATAAATAATAGCCGACTCTGAATATATTCACATTTCTGCAAACAGATGTATCCTGCCATTTACGGGATTATTATAAAACTTTATATGTTTATTTATATGTTTATTTTGGGCACGCGTGAAAGATTAAAGATATAGAGCTTTATATTTGTTCGCGAGTAACCGTAGTAAAGAGAGGGAGCTATGAATGGGGATATTAGTTAATTAGACTAATTACTGTCCTAATTTAATCTCTTTCAGGACACGGACGTTAACCGGGCGCCCGGATAGCCGAATATATTGACATCGCAACGGTACATAGCACTACCTACACGAAATAGTCACATCCGGCGGTCCAAATGTTCCAATACGCAGCGGTGTTCTAATACCCATTGCGGAATCACGCGATCGAAACACAGCCGGCGACAGAAACGGCCAAAGAATTACGACGTTTTCCACGGTGGTAGCGAAGTGTAGCAGCCATAGATAAAACGGGGGACCAGGGAGGAGAGAGGAGGGGAGGAGAGGAGGCGCCCGCGATGCGCGCAAGCGAGCGAACGAGCGAGAGCTTGGGCAAAAAGAAGATGAAATTCTGCGAAGTCGGCGTATTCCCCTATCTGGCGGCTCTGTCCTGCAACCCCGTTCTGCAATCTCCCCTCCCCTCCCCTCCCCCCGTGTAAATTTTCCATGCGAACGCTGCCCGCGTAAACTCGCGCGCGAATAAATTCATTCGTTATGAGAGAGGCACCACGCCTGGACCCCTCCCTCCCCGCGCAGCCCCCGCCATTTCGGACGTTATCGGACGCAACGCGTCGGAATTGCTTAACGAAACGGAATCGCTCGCGCGATTCGTCCACTCCATCCACCCTTCCGCGTATTCATCCCCCGTTGCCGCCCTCCCCCCCCCTCCTCCCCTCCTCTCTCTCTTTCTTTCTCGCGCGCGCGAGATGTCCTCTCCGTAGTACGAACACCGCGTAGTAAAAACGCGACGGATTCGTCTCTCTCGACGAGATTGGAACGCTCTACTGCCATTTCGACAACAAATTTTAATTATCATACCGCGACCGAACTCCCACTCGCCGTTGGTTAAATTAATCGCGACGCCGACTACCGGAAAACCAACGCCGGTCCAATCGGCCGGTATGCACTCACCGTACGTGAACACCGAAATTTTGCGAGCGCGCATCCCTTCGTGGCTGCGCCACGTGGCTGTCCATGACACATCTTCATAGAATTCTCTTTCCCGATGTGACGGAACTTACAACTTTCAAAATCGTCGTACGCACTTCGCTCGATATACACGAGTGCCATGAAAGTGGTATCGAGATGCATTTCTGCATTAGGAATGCGCGTTTTACCTGAGAGGGGAAGGAAGGGGCGGGAGGGGAGGGGGGGGGGGCGAATTGCCACCATTGTAAATTTTTCATCCTTGATATTTATTCCTTAGCGTTACCCCCCTCCGCGCTCGTATTATTGCCGCTTTCAGTCGCCCGCGGCGCGCTACTGATGGCGCCTATACAATACTATGGAAATGGAATACGGCAAAGGCAAAAGAAATCTTAGAAATAACTCAATACGCGCGCGCGCGCGCGCGTTCGCAGAGTCGATGCGGATTTATTCGATGCGGCAACAGCAACAGCGGCAGCAGCAATGGCAGCAACGGCGATAGCAGCGCGGATTCTGCGTTTAGAGTCGCAGGCGGCGCGCTTCATTTGACGCAATCAGCCGAGGGGTGTGCGCGCATCCCCCTTTTCTGCATCTCCCTCACAGCGAAGTAAACATTATTATTCATGGGACTGTGCCGTATTACAACGAACGAATTCTGCCGGCGCATCCTGTTGCGTCTTGGGTGTCTCGACGGACGACGGCCACGTACGTCGGATTATTAGATGCGGAAATAAGAGGCGCGGTCGGGGGTGGCTGAAAGAGAGAGAGAGAGAGAGAGAGAGAGAGAGAGAGAGAGAGAGAGAGAGAGTGAGAGAGATGCTTGTGAAAGACGTGCGCGAGGCGCCGTGGAAAAAATGACGCCGCTAAAATCAAATTATTTACCGTAGCGCGCGATCGAAGTTCGCGCCGTGATTTTATATGTGATTCTCAGGCGCGAGAATCTAATCCTATCCACCCCTCCGTGAACTTTGGAAAATGAAATTCTCTCCCTCTGCGCGAGCAAAGTCTCTCTCTGTCCCATCGCGAAATAGAATTTGCGAATATATATTATCGATAATTTTTTTATTTTACTCCCTAATTTTACCTCCTCCCCTTTGTCGATGAAAAGTTCAAGGGATATTTCTCGGACGGGACCGACTTTCAACAACGTTTACTCCAAAATTAATCTGATATTTGTGCCGACAGTGAAATTAAGGCGCGGCTTATCTCCAAAGAGATTACAATAGAGCTAATATTTGCATAAATTCGTTGTTCGAGGCCATCCATATTTTATCCATTCGGTATAATATCCTTTCTCTGGAGGAGATCGAGAGGTTCGAGAAATAACCCTTAACGAAGTTTTTCAAAGGATTGCGCAATATTCATGGGGCATTCGGGCCGCAATCCGGGCACGTGCGAAACTGTAAAGCGGCAAGAAGAGCGGCAACGGCGAAAGAAAGGATACTCGGCCCCGTACTTTGTGCTCGGTCCTTGTCTATCCTAGCCGGCAAGAAGGGCAGAGAGTATCGCCTCCGCGCACTCGGAATAACCAATCGGAGCTCGCAATTAGGAACTCCACGGCTCGCTCGGTGAGAAGTGGAAGAAATTAAAGAAAAAAGAAGAAGCTAACGGAGAGGATCTCTCGCGCGTTGGCGGTCACCACCTTAACCAACCTCTTCTTCCTCCCGGCTCCTGAATTTCCAATGCAGATAACTACCAGAGCCACCACTGTCGTCGTTTTCCCTTCTCCTAAAGAATAAGGAATAATCAGAAAGGGTGCCGTGTCGCTCCGCGGGGGTTGCGGAGGGTTGAGCGAGATCGGCAACTCTCGAACGGTAGGTCGGTTCGCTCGAGGAAAAAGGATCGACACGCAGAATCGAGAGAAACTTTAATGACATTTCTTATTTCCACGGACGAACGGGACGTGCAGAACCCCGTCCTTATATCTCGTCATCGAAAGCGAGGGAAGGCGGAGAAGCCCTCCCTCTTACCACGCGCGTCTCGTTATCGTCCTCGAATGATCTTTTACACCGCGCACACGATCTCTCTGCTTGCTCTATTTGCTCTAAAAGTTTACGCGCCTCCTTATGATTAGTGCAATTTCCCGATATCGCGACCGCAATAACGATATCTAAAGTTTGAGTGAATTGCGAAGTGTAAACGCGCCGACGTGAATCGATCGAGAAATTTTTAAAATATAATTCTCTTTAAATACCGTATATATGCTATATAAATATTATTATTTCACACGGGAATAAATGTTCCTTAAAAATTGTGACGATTGTTATTTCCAGAATATCGGTTTGTATTTGAATCGTGGCTAAAGGACGTTTCTATGGAGAAAAATGCAAATTAATACGCGGAGGTCGCGGAAGATGTCTTAAACGAGATTACGAAGGATGAGAGTGAAAATCCATGAGATTTGGCGAGAACCAAATCACGAAAGTAAAGACCGGGGCGAGGAATGATTAAGAATCACGAGCGAAGTCTATACATACAAAGTATTCTAGAAATTACGCGATTTCTTTAAATTATGAATACCGAAAATTGCATTTGAAAAGATAGAAGCATTTAAAAATAGAATAGTATTTAAAAATAGGAAATGGTATTTTCGGCAGAATACATTTTAGAAATACAAATATAATTATAGAGAATATTTAATTCTGAACCTATTATATTAATACAACTTTTGTCCAGAATTAACTTAATAAAATTCTGACTTAATAAGATTCTGAAAAAGCAATGTCTAATTAAATATTTATTAAAGAATTTTAAATTTTCCAAAAAATGTAGGGATAAAAATATGATTTCTAGGACACTGCGAATAATGTAATCCGTGATTAAAACAGGAGATACCAGATATCGAGGAAATGAATCGTTAGTTGGAGCTGTAATCACGGTATCGTTATATAAGCAGTAATTGAGAAAATAAAATCTCCATTTGGTTATCAGATGAAGGAAAAATCGGTCCGCATAAAAGAACCGCAGTGCAGTAAAACAAATGAAGATATATAATACTAACAACGGTCACAGCTGAATAAATAATGTAGACGAGTTTGTGAATATAAAGCGTAGGAATTATTGAACGACTCAATCATTCGAGAAACTGGGATACTGGGATTGTAATAGCCAGATTCAAAGGGAAATTTATGAATCTGGAGAGATAACTTTCGTCATTATCACGCAGCGAAAATTCAGCGAAGAAGCTTTCCTTCTCCCTCTCCGCCTCCTTTTCCTCCCTCTTCCCTTCCCTCTTCTCTTTGCAATAAATGTAAAACTGAAGCCATCACGCATTTTAGCTCGCGCTATAAGTATAGCGTGCGCAGATTCCTGAGCGACTTTCATGGAAAAGTCAATATTTTCTTTTGCAGTTGCGCCTACCTCGAGGCTCCATGTGGGGTAGGATCGTGTTTTATCTAGCCCTCCTTTCAGCGTGTTTGCATGGTGCGACATAGAAAATAACGAGAAGGGAAAAATCACGTGCAGCTATCGGGAAAAAAGAAGCGAACGTGAAACGTCGTAAATGAAAGCAAACGCATGGCAATACCAATCATATGATAATTCAACGGAAGAGAGGGAAAAAAAAATGGAGCGCAGATATATATGACTGAAAAGAGAAATTGTAGGTATAAAATATCGCTCGTACATTATTTTTAGCCTGAAAGAGAACGATATCGGAGTGCTGTGAAAAATTAAAAACAATTTAGCTGTTAGAATATATAATTCGGAAGAATATACGTTAAATAAATTAATACGGTATAAAAATTTTTTTCGATAATTAACGGCCAGTTTCAGAACATTACGATGTAACATAATGGTAATTGTTGGGATTACGACGGCATCATTTGGTATTCAATGGCGAATCGTCGGGAAAGACTTCATCGATGTTAAAGTGATATCGAGTCGATCGACACGAAATTTGAGTCTCAGCAAAACAAAGCACCATAGAAGAGAATGCGAAATACGGATATTGAACAAATATTAGATGAAGCAATTCAGTGTGACTTTTCTTTCTTGTGATTCTCTTTTTAAGAATCTCGGAGATGTATCGAGTATACTGAGCTGATTGAAAAAAAATTATACGATCAAACACGTATCCTCTCCTTTCCCACAAAGGAACACTCACCATCGTTCAATAATTCTATGATAGAGTAAATAAACGTTTTGCAGCTTAACGGAGAATCAACCTGTGTCATGCAGACACAGCAGACTGCAGTACGTCGTAAAAAAGAGCCCGATTCAATCGATCCGAGAAGGCGTCGCCCGACTCTGACGTTAAGATTCCAGAAAACCGCTCAAACTAACGTGAATGAGAAGGGAGTTCACGGCTCGTTCGGCTCCCAATCTCTCTCTTTTCTCGATCCTTGTCATCCTCATCCCTCGGTACTACGTCCTCGGCTAACCGTGGGTACCTAGGCAGAGCGGCGGGGACTCGACACATAATCGATATTCAATCACGTACGACGACATCTTCGACGTTGCCCCAGTTCCGAAACAGGCTGCGGGTAGGCGAAACGGCGCAGGTAGTTTCCAGCATAAAAGAGGAAACGAAAAATTCAGAGGGGAAGAAAAGGAGAAGAAGATGAAGAGAGAAAGAGGGAGGGAAAGGAGGAGAGAGAGAGAGAGAGAGAGAGAGAGAGAGAGAGAGAGAGAGAGATGTGGAGGATAGGATAGTGAATTCTGGAATTCCAATATGTCTCATAGCTACCCTACGGCGTCTTCTCAATTTCCTCGTCGAGCTATTCGGCGATGAGGCATCGGAGGCTTCCTAGGCGGCGGAACCAAAAAACGAAATCGAAATGTCTTTACTCGGGAAACGGGAAAACGACTACCGTAAGCCGCGACGAGATGTCCAGTCACTTGAACCATACCGAAGTCGACGAGGAGAAGTGTCGGCTTCTACGTTTATCTGTGCAGGGGATGAAAGGCGAGCGCGTCGTGAAACTTAACCCTGGAATTAGCGGTCTTTTTCGCGAGCTAATTAACGTGAGGGGGAAGTTTTGTATCGAGCGAAACGCGTACATTTCGCGAGCATGTTTTTCACAGATTGTAACGTGATACGCGGGAAATTGAGAGAACGAAAAAGACACGGTTCTGCATTCTTCTTATTAAAGTATCCGACGAGCACCGTAGAGAAATGTAGGACGGAATTAATTACGAATATAATTAAGAAAAAAGTATAATTAAGAAAAAAATAAAAAATTTTCCCCTTTAAGGTGACAGCCCCAGAGAGGAGAGGCACGATTAACGCGGCAACGATGATTACTGCGACTGTTATTCATTTTATTAGGTAATTATTAGACGGATGCGGATGAAAGGGGGAGAATGGATGTTTCGCCAAGCGTGTATTCTCTATAACTGTGGCATAAATTATATACATACCGCGCGAAAGTTATTGTCCGAGCGGCACGATATAACCAGCGTTAATTCGGGTGGCAAAAGTTCTAACACACAGTATCGTTATGGTCTTACGCCGTACTCAGTACGTTAAATGGAATTCAGCCCTTTATGCTAACTAAATCTAACGCAACGTACAATTCACCGCCGGTAAACTCGCACCCCTCCTCCCACTCCCCTCCCCCTCTCCTCCCCTTCCCTCCCTGTGTACGCTCCATGTGTGCGGGGCACACATCGGTCACGTTCAGTTGAACAACTTTGCAACTGCAGAGTGATTTACTACTGAGTGATTTACTCTCTCTCTCTCTCTCTCTCTCTCTCTCTCTCTCTCTCTCTCTCTCTCGCGCTCTCTCTTCCGCGGCGCAACGGATTTATTATTTCGCAACGTTCAATAAACGCGTGCTATTTTTTTGCCATGGCGCGAGAGGCTCTGTCTTATAGGGGAAACGCGGCGCGGCGGAGGGTTGACACCCCCCCTCGGTGCACCCCGGAACAATTGGAGCGCTCGGGCTTTCAACAAAAATCCCACGCATTCTGACGTGAAACCGAAAACGATTAATCCTATTCCGGATTTTTTTTCTTTCTTTCTTTCTTTCTTTTTTTTTTCTTTTTTTTTTCTAATCGAGATGAGAGGTCCTCAGATTGTTCGATTCTGCCGTTGCGCTGACAAGCGTTAATCCTTGCTTTATCCCCGGGTTTATTTCGCCCTCTCGTCGATCACCGATCCCACTTTGGGATGATAATTAGCGGGGGGGGGGGGAAGGGTGAATTACACGAGAGCGCGTATTATTACACGGTAATAATAATTACAGCAGTTACCGGGCGTAACGTCACTCAGTGCAAACAATCCGACAAGTAAGCTGTACACTTGCGCTATGTATATATGCACGGCGCGGCCGCCTAACTATAGTACTTATATAGCGCAACAGCAAGTTACGAAACCCGCCCGACAACAAACCAGTGGCTAGGTTGCCCCACTCTATTGATAGTTTCGGTTATCCCTAATCTCACAACTCCCACAACTTCCCGCTGCCGACTGTCCAAACAGTTAAACAGTCTCGCCCGCTAATCCCGGAGATCGAATCGTAGATTTCTTATCTCGCGTGTGCGGCTTTTTCCCGATCGATATCCCAAACGGATCGTGCGATAAAACGAATGCGAATGGCAGATGCTGCGTTACTCCCTGAAACTTCGTATCGTGAAAATTTATAAAGGATTCAGATAACTAGAAATATCACAGCTCGTGTGTGTGTGTGTGTGTGTGTGTGTGTGTGTGTGTGTGTGTGTGTGTGTGTGTGTGTGTGTGTGTGTGTGTGTGTGTGTGTGTGTGTGTGTGTGTGTGTGTGTAAAGCAAAAAATCAACAAGTCAAAATAAGTTTTGAAAATTTTTTTTAATCTGTCGAAGAAGGCTCAGTGTAGCCGAAACGTACAAGTTTTTAAATTTGTTTGTCGGTTGACGTATTATTTTAATTTCTGAATAATCTGAATAAATTAATTTGTTTTCTATTATATTGTTTTATGTTATATTAAATATTTTTCTCGCATCACTTATATTTTTCCCGCTTGTTTATTGGCTTTGACTTGTTGATTTTAGTTTTACGATTGTTTACGAAGGTGGAGCAAATGTTGAAGTAAACTTTATTAAAAAATTCGCCGATACTTCTCGAATTGCGAGATTCTTTCTCGCAGATTTAGAAAGGCACGTTCAGACGCACAACTAATCCCATGGAGAGATAAGGCGAACCGGAAATGCGTTCGTGAGTAATTCGAATATCCTATCGAGTTATTCTCATATCGCGCTCCGAAACCGGAAACAAGAAACGGTCAGATAAATTTCACGATGTTCCGACAGTTACCCAGAGGGTAACAATGTCCCTTATCGGGGATTTCTAAACGATAGTAATCGACGTTTGCGGAACAGTCTTAATTAATTTCAGGTGGATCGACCTCCACATATATTACATCTACCCGATAGCTATCTACACTCGTTCGCAGTGGAAACCGATGAGTAAGTTAGATGAGAATAATCCTATCACGTTCTCGTTCAATGAGAGAGGCGATCGCAATTAAAAGTTATAGATACGACGAGCATTAAATAATTCCTCTAACGTCAACCTTATTTTCGTCACAGAAGTATGATGAATTACGAGGGGAAGGGAAGAGGAACGGGGAGGGGGGTATAAAAACCAATATTCACTCGGAAAATTGAACAAAGTTATTTAAGTATATTAAATGTTCTGGATAGAATAATGATATCATTGGTAATAATAACCGAGACTTATCTTTATTAAATCTAAAATTTTATATCTAACGTGTTCGAAAGTAATAACGTTTTATGTTGCTATCCAAGAAATACGGTTATACGACGTACAAAAGTATTTCGCAAAACTTTCGCAAGTTCCATCATGCGTACAATTCTCTCAGCCATGCATAAACTTCTCCATCCGAACATCCACTCATGGACATTTTAGTAGAGCCATTTACAGGTTTCAGTAGAATGTTGCGGTAAGACCAAAGTACTCAAGGGACTTTGCGCATAATGCACCAGCAAAGTTTACCTATAAACTCTCGATCTTTTAACCACCATATTATTATCGCGGACACCGATTATTCTTGCGTAATGTTAATTTCCTGATGATATCATCTGGTAATGACGATCGATTATCCCGAATACCGGCGAATATCTATTGCCGGCGGGACAACCTCGTACGCCCTAAGAGAGAAATGATATTTCGAGGGGTTTAAGGGGTTTAAGGGGAAGCCTTTCTCCTCGATTGTAAATTCAATTGGAGCCGACTGCTTCGGGAACAACGCGTTCAATAAATCTAGACCCCCCCCCCCAATGTCAACTGTAACGGCGATCTGTCCTCACGTCAAGGCGAGCCTTCGCGACTCGGTGCAAGAGTAACGGTCCTCTCCACGCTGCGGAAACAAAAAAAAAGGGTAAAGGTGAAGAGGAAGAGTAAAAAGGCAACGAAAGCGGCAACCAACAGGGTGAAACCGGGACGGCGGAAAGAAGAAGAAGAAGCCGCAATAGCGCCGACAAAGTCGCGGTTTCCAATTTAGTGCTTCCACTTTGTATACAGTGCGGAAGGCCTGAAAAGAAACAGAAACGATAAAGAGAGAGAATGTGTTCGAGGAGAGAAAGTGTCGGAGGAGGGGGGGGGGGGCAGGAGTGGAGAATCGATGAGGAGGGAAAAGAACGGTGAAAGAAAAAGAAAAGAGCGGATGGACGAGGCAGAAGAGAGGGAGAGAAGGAGAGAAAGAAGGGGAGAGAGAGAGAGAGAGAGAGAGAAAGAGAGAGAAAGAAATTGGAGCTTGCAAGTCGACGGTGAAAGCCCGCAACTTGAATAGTTTGCGCTTTACCCTGATTGCCGCGCAAAAGTCCCGTCGCTCCCGACGCGTTTTGCACGGGTCATTGCCGCTTCCGTCGCTATTACTGCTTTTGACAATGACGTTGCTCGCCGACTTTTCCATTGACTCGCCAACCCCCCCCCCCCCCCCCCCCAACCGAGTCCCGGAATCGCGCGGCCGGGAATCTGTCATGGCGGTCCGTCTCTCGTCTCGAGTTTTGATTTAACGCGGTGGCGAAATCGCGCTTATCCTTTACAACGATGTTTGTACACACAATGCGGAATTTCGATATTCACAAGGCGGGTTGTATTTAAACAGCACTCGACGCGCGATTGCTTTATTTCGAATCGATAAAATCTCGACGAGTGCTCCCCTCAGTCAGCCACTCCGGATAGAAATGTTTCTTCCCTTCTTCGGTGAGAAAGAGAGTGCAATTCTGTCTAAGGTGTTTGAAGTAATCCAAGGTAAAGAAAAGTGTCGATTGGGGCGAATAAAACACGTAAAATTGTTTCTGAAGATCGCGGCGAAAATAAAAATTCTGCAAAGTCTCGCGAGCGTTATTCTCATTAATCTTCCATCGGCGGCATCGATCCGGCTTGATTTCTGATGGTTTATTGAATCGAGTGTCTCTTTATAAAGCGCGATCGAATCGTTGCATTTTTCACTTTATGAAGTGGCACCTGAGTCAAGATAGGTGGAGGGACTTCGAAGACGAAGACAAGATGAGCGGATGAAAAAGACGAACGGGGAAAAAGAAAAAGTTTGAGGATACGTCTTCCACGTGGTCTAACTTAATTTGAAGGCACAAAGAAACTTCCTCTGCTCGGGAAATAGGTGAGGACGTGTTTTTCCATGAGAAAACCCTCGTCTGCCTCCGTCAACGCTTGCTACTTTCTTCTCACTGAATTCTTTATCCATCCGATACACACACACTTGGAGCGTGCTTGCACAATTCGCTCTCAGCGGTATCTTTTCAACTTTTCTAGCGCGCAAAACAGAATTCCATGAATCCCGTACTCTTATGAATGAACCGCCAATTTTTCTATTTGCTGTACACGATTTTTTATTATATTTTTAATTACGAATCGCCATGTCGCGATGAGAGTCATTCCGCAAGACGAGCATAGCATGAACGTATTCAGGATTTTTTCCGAAGGCAGGAGATTTTATCAAGTTCAAGTTGACACATAAACAACAATTTTTTTTAAGTTAATAAATTACTTTTTTGAATGTTTTAGAATATCCTCGTTTCTTGATTTTAAACGAGAAAAATATTAGGTTTTGTAAATCACAACTTTACTTCGACTCTTCTTTTTTAATTTTGGGGAGAGTTGAACCCCCCCCTCCCCCCCAAAAAAAACTCACTCGCGCAGGTAGAAAGAGCAAGAGCAATTGCCGACTTAAAGTCGGCGTCAAGATAGGACGGATACGGCGCGGTAATGTATGTTCAGTCGCGTTTTACAAATGCCAACGAGAAAGATCAATCTCGATATAATGCGCCCCGAACACGAACGCGCGGATGCGCCCGTATAGCAACGTCTCCCTAACGAAAGTCCACGCCACCCTTGCCGCGGTACTAATTAGCGCGCCGCGAAAAGGCTAATAGGACCGCGAAATTTTTCCCGGTCGCGCCGCCGAGCACAAACTAACACGGCGGCGTATAATATGCGCGAAAGTGCATGCCACGCGATGCTGAAACGTCCGCCCTATGGCTCTCAATGATATGCTCGTTCTTCGCGCACATAAGCCCCGTGTACATAAGAAATCTCGAATTTCTTTTTTTGCGCTAATTAACGTCGTTTTAATGACTCCTCGAGACTCCGCGACGTATTCGAGTCATCGCGACGCGGCGAAGGCCGCGTATGCACAATCTTGATGCGACTGCTCCTTTCAAGCTCGGCGCAGTGGAAATGTCAATTCGAGTTCTATTGACATTTTCTCGTTCGCGAAAAATCTCGCGGAATCTGCCGAATAAGTTTACAGTTACATTTAAATCGAAACATAAAAATCGAAAGCGAAGATATCGCGACTCATTTCAAGTTTGTTGTTTCATTTGTCGGAAACGGCGGAACTTCCTTGTGTAGTTCTCGCGTTGTAGCTTTAAAGTACGTAGCTTAAAGCGACAACAAGTTTTCAGTCCGGACATTGTAGGACGTTGTAGGATATTCCGTTCGCGACCTGTCTTCTCTCGTCTTCGGAATGATTCCCACGTACCGAGGAATCCCTCCCGAAACTCCGCTGCTCACGCCGGAGAGACTGAAACCAGAGTAAAGTGCGAAAGAGCTCTCTCGTAACGAACCGTTAAACGGCTTCCCCGTCCCGATAAGTTGTTCCCCGAGAGAAAGAGAGAGAGAGAGAGAGAGAGAGAGACAAAGAGAAAGATCAATCCCCGTATCCTTCCGCCCCATCGGTGCCATTATTCCTCGATCTTGCGAGACAACCCTCGAGTCAGCCCTCGAGTTTTTCGCACCGCGATTTTGATTATCAAAGATATAAGACGGTCAATTAAAGACGACGTCGACGTCGAAAATTTCTCAAAAGCTTTCCCCTTCCCAGTGGATCATTCCTTCATCGATCAAAATGTATATCACTTTTCAACAAAGATATCATCTTTCTTTATTCGCACCAATCCGCGACTACGCGAGCGATCGTTTCCGTAATTTATCTACGTGTAACTAATGTGTCGATGTTGCGCAATATTGTTGCTTGACGTTGATTTATCTTGCCGGCTTGACATATAAGCGAACTCTAATCCCGCGACGGACAAATCGTGCGTTCGACAGATTATTATCGTCTAGTTCACTTAATGATCGTGTTATGTTTTTCCCTCGCTTTCCCCGGTGTCTGCATCTCGCGCGGGGCGAAATGCCGGGCGCATTTATTCGGAATGCGGTGCGCGTTGCGATTTCTCTTGGTGAATCTCAGCCAGGAGCAATACAAATGTCTCGAAGGAATCGAGAAACGCGTGTGTATACAAACGTATTCTAAGCTTGAGAGTCATTCACGTAAAGGATTAATGTAGTTGCTCCGCGGGGACGTCACGGGGCGAGCTCGTGCTGCATACGAGTAATGCAACATTCTTATGAAATCTCTCTTTTGAAGTCTGTTTTAATTCAATCCGCGGAATTCGTCAAAAATATTTTCATAGCAAACATTCTTTTTGACAAATTCCAACACTGAGCACGCGCTCAACTGTCATTTTATATAATGTATTAATAATTTGTGTGTGTGTGTGTGTGTGTGTGTGTGTGTGTGTTTCGAAAAATAATATTTTATTATACACAGACAGAAATATTTCTTTAGATTTACTAAATTTTTCTTAACGCAACAATTTTATTATTTGGAATAATGCAATTAATTTACTGTTAAGAAACACAATTGTTTGACTTTTTAAATAATAAATATCATATAAAAAAAGAGATTTTGTTAAACAATTTAATTATTTCATTATTTCATTTAACACACACATACACACACACACACACACACACACACACACACACACACACACACACAAAATGCATTATATAATCTAACAATGTATTTTAATAAAAATCCTAAACATCAAGTTGTCAAAGATGACTAAAAAATGCTTAAATTTCTTTAAAAACATTTTTTTATCATTTTAATTAATAAATAAATATTATCAAAATAATAAATATTATTAAAATTTAACATTATCAAAGTAATATTTAATTTACTTTCATTTTGGAGCCTCCCATTTAAGTAACTCCATTTGGGTACAGATTTTCATTTTGAAGACTCGTCTTGAAAAAACCATTTCACTAGAAATGCTTGAAATGGTCTCATAATATCTGTATCTTTTATTCTATCTTGTATGGTTTTTATTTAGAGAAACATAACTTTGCTGCGTTTACTTCTGCCAACGGTATATATTGCTGTATATTGCTTGCAGGTTAATATTTTATTTCATTGAATAATATTTATAATCAAAGAATATGTTA
The DNA here is from genome assembly GCF_055798465.1 of Pogonomyrmex barbatus. Lineage (NCBI taxonomy): Eukaryota > Metazoa > Arthropoda > Insecta > Hymenoptera > Formicidae > Pogonomyrmex > Pogonomyrmex barbatus. The sequence continues at coordinate 6,001,981 of NW_028297149.1, forward strand.
TTTCATCGAAATGAATTGTTTCAAACAATCGTTATTTATTTAATCAAATAATACGATCTAGTGCAACGAAATAATAATTTGTTCATTTAAACAAATAAATTTTTCATATAACATTATATTTTTTTAATCAAACAAATGTAAGTCAAACAAATAGGAAATAGTAAATATAAAACTCTGCAAACAATGAACATGAAGGAAATATCAGGAACAGATATTAGAAATAAATATTAAATTTTGGAAATAAAAATTTAGAATAAAAATTAAATTAAATAAAGATTAAACATACAATGGACACAAATAAGTATAAAATATAATTGTATTATATTTAGGATTGGGAAATACTCGTTATTTCTCGCGTTATTTATAACATCGTTATCGTTAATATCGTTAACATCGTTATTACAGTTACTTTTTTTAATAACGGCGTTTGTTTTAACTGTAACGGTAACGTAGTTACATTTTTTCAGTAAGGATAATGAATTTAATAGTTACTTTTATCATCACTTTTTATATTTTGAATCTATTCATGACATAATTTTTATATATTCAACGTCATAATTTTTAATTATTCACAATCCGTCATTATATTTAAGACTGTCTTAAAAATATTTTATCATAAATCAGTTATAAAAATAGATTTTATTATTATCTATAATTACCTTTTAAAAATTTGTGAGAAACAGAAAATTGTGAGAAGTGTAAGGATAAAAAAAATTTGATTATAAATAATTAAATAAATTTGACTATATTTATGAATTTAATGAAAACCACAATCTTTTTTATTTGCATTTTAAATATTTTAAAATCTTAAATTTTTTGTAGACTTGCAAATTTAAGATAAAAAGTTTTATTGTTCTAATATTAATAGTTTAACAAAAAATATGAAAAAAAGTAATTTTTTAATTTAATCTGATTTCGTTTTAGTATTAAAAAAATACTAATTAAAAAAATAACGAATCGTTTCTAACAATAACGATAATGTTACTTTTCAGAATTAATAATAACTAGTAACTTTACTATCTAAGTAAATTTATTACCTAATTACTTTTTTTACTTGATAAACGAATAACAGCTGTTATTTTTGAAAAGTAATTTTCCCTGCTTATACTTACTATTGTGCATTACATTTAATCTTTATTCCAAATTTTCATTTTCAAAATTTCATATTTATTTCTGTTCCTAATATTTCCTCCATTACGCACAACACCTAATGAAATCTTTCTTCCTGCATATTATTCAACACGCAGTGTGATTTGTTTGCAAAAAATTTGCTAATGAAGGGTCAACTGCGAGGTCGAGATGGCACACCTCCGCTTTAATCTTTCTTTTCCCCTCGAATGAGCAGCTGTGTAGCTATATTAGCATAGTTTTGCGCTTTAAACTTTCCCTCGGTTTCGGACGCTTAATCGCGTCGTACCTCGTACCTCGTACTCTTCCGTATGCCGGAGCAGCACGAATTGCACAGGGGCTAAAACCCCCTCTGAAGTCTGAATCTGAGGGATAACGCGAGATCGTTTCTCGAGAAAACGGGAGGAACGCGTTCGCGTTCTCGTTGCGTCAGTTTTCCGCACCGAGGCACCGAGGCAGAGAGTCTCCTCTTTACCGCTTCAGCAGCGGCAACGGCAACAACCCCTTGGTGCGGGGATCTCCGGCGGATTTCGTCCGCGGTCGCAACGCGTGAGGCACAGGTGCCTACCTTATGTGTGCATTTTGCTGTCACAATTGCGAACGTCTGAGAGTCCGCGTCCGCCCGTATCACCGTTGTCCCGCGACGTACTCGTCTTGACATTCGGACCAACGAGGAAGGCGAGAGAGAGAGAGAGAGAGAGAGAGAGAGAGCGAAGCCCAGCGTCGCCGCGAGACATAACAAAACAAAATCGAATAGAACAGAAATGTCTCGGGTTCAAGTTTCAGGTTACCTCTTTGTATATCTGATGACTCGGCGGGAGTCTCTCCTTCCTTCTCCTCTTTCCTTCCGCGCCGTCCTCGCTCCGCGCATTAAACGTCATAAACGTCATCTCGAGGCCACGTGACGGCCAAATTGCCATTTGCCGCTACGGCTCACCTCGATTCCGCCTCCGCCTCGCTACGACGTGTTTCGCGAAATCTCTCGATTTGCCAATGTTTCAGCTATATTTACGAAGGATAAATTTTCTCTCTCTCGGAGAGAGAGAGGAAGCGCGGAAGATTAAAAGGGTAGCATCGACTGGGAGCGCGGCGAAGTCGCGAGGTTGACGAGGAAGCAACGTCGTGCACGTGCCGTAAAAGAGAAGAAAGGAAGCTCCGAGAGGACAAAACCGGAGAGAAAAGGGAGAAATACTCGCCTCGGGCAGGAAAATAACGTATCCGATGCCAACTAGCGCTGACTAGCCCCGGGGGAACGAAGAACGACTCGTAAATACTGTGTTAACAGGGCGTACTTACAGGGAAGAAGAGAAAGGAGTGCGCTTCTGTGGCGCGTTCCCTCGAATTACTCGATTGCGTACAGTTCCAGTCGCAAATCTGAATATATAGAGTCGTTTGTTACATACCGTAGATACGATGCCTGCGACCTGCAAGAAAATCTATAAAATCTATATAAAATCTATAAATCCCAGTTTGACGTCTGAAAAGATAATTCACTTGGAACATGCGATATTTAGCGAAATTCAACGAGATTTTAAATAAAAAATATTTATTGGAAAGAAAAAAATTACACATTTCTTCAATATAAATTTGTAGGGATTATTTAGAATTTGTTATACGTGTCAAAAATGTGTCATAAATAAATTAATAAATAAACGCAGACATTCGATAATTACATTAATAATCTCCGTGCAGATTTGAAAATAATTTTGTACACAAGTTGTCAATCTCAATTATTTTCATCTGTCTAAAATTGTAATCTGATCCTGACAAGTTCTCGAGTGACCCAGAATGAACTTGCTTAGCCTGAATAGAATTCCTTAATTTAATAAAATTTAATAAAATTTAGTTCATCGTGATAAATTTAATAAAATCATTTCCGGGAATATTCCTACCGGAATTGATATAACATCTGCAATATCTCCATAATAAATGGGCAATTTGAGTTTATCGATTTAATTAACGAATAACAATGTGTAACATAACGTTGTTGAATATGCAGATGGCTTCTGTTTTATGCAAGGAACGCGCCACGACGATTTAGACATCTAGATGTCAGTTGCATTCTTTAATTAAGCGCAACTGCACAGACACGCACGCGCGCGTGCGTGTTTTAGATATCTCTGCAGGTGTGAAGCGCTTTAGGTTTAACTCCGGGAAGACCGCAGGAACTCATTTCGCAGGAGCAACTTTATGGAGATCGATGCTTCGGAAATAAAAGCTCCGGTATAACAGAAGCCCACTCTCTCCCCAGAGCCTGGCAGACTCGCTGCCAGAGCGGGATGGAGTGCCATGGGATTTGCCTATTTCACTACTCGTCCACCTTCCTTCTTCTCCTCCTCTCTTGTCTTTCCCTTTTTCTTCTCTCTCTCTCTCTCTCTCTCTCTCTCTCTCTCTCTCTCTCTCTCTCTCCCCGCCCGTTCAGTGTCCCCGCGGAAGTTTTACTGCCGTCTTGCTTCGTTTCGGGGACCATTCTCAATTCCTACGGCGCACAATCAAAGTTACCGATGAATATAAATGCCGGGGCTAAAAGCAGTCAACTCAATGTCGCGCGTTGACATTTCCGAGTTCGGCTCTCCGAGGAAGTCAACGACCTGTCCCTTTTCCCTTTTAACTAAACAGACGCTTTCTACGCTCGCGTCGTAACACGTCGTTGAGATACATCAGTATCTCACGTATCTTAAGTATATATAATCTTCGTGCGTTAAACGAAAAAAAAAAAAAAAAAAAAAAAAAGATTTCATCTCCGTGAAACGCGAAGCGAAAGCGTAATCTACCGAGACTAATAAGGTAAACTAGAAACACATTGTCTTTCCCTTTTATCGCGTTTGTCGCATTTTATGGACCAATTTTATGTCTGAAAGGTTAGCGACGCGTATAAATGGCAGGACTAGGACGTAGTCAATTTGACGCCACTCTCCGGCAATAGACTTCTCTTTCGATTCTAAAGAAGCCATCGATCTTTCCGCACACTCGACGCCACCGCCGTTTGACCTGCCGCACTTGTTCAATATGTCATCGACCGAGAATCTCGGGCAAATACAACACAATAAAAAATGTAACAAGGTTTCTTCTTTTTTTGTGGCATATACATGACAGGTGAAAAGAATCAAGAGCATGTTCGAGCCTGTTCGAAGAGGTCAAACAATATTGTCTGTAAAGAAAACACTTTCAATTAGAAATTAACTTAACAGAAAATAGCTTTCCTAATATAAATTTATTTAGTCATTTTCCGAATAACATAGATGAATTCCGAATAACATGAATTATTCATCATATCCATATCATCATAGAGAGCAAAATTTAATACAGATTTTTTAATTATAAATTTTTACAAATTTCTTCCTCTATTTTTCAAAGATTTATTCCTGTGCGAATTAAATCTGTCAATTTTCTTTATATTTTATACGTACAAAAATAATCATGAAATTTTCTTTCTTTTGTCAAAAGGAATTATAAAAGTTAAACACGACAATGGGAATAAAGATCTCGATAATTTTTAACGCGATGTGCAAGATGAGAATACGTATAACGTATTGCGGAGCGGATATATTTGAAACATGTCGAAGTGGATTCGCGGAAAGTCTAATTTTTCCATGGCGAATGCGTATCAGAGTTTCGAATTACTTCACACTATTAACATCTCCCGTCATGGCAAAATCCCTTCCGGTGCGATTGAATCGCTGGGACGTCGGCGTGGACATCGGCAGAAAACGAATAATAAAGAAAAGAGAGTGCGTCAAGAATGTAACAGCGACAAATGACGTGTCGACGAACTTGACTCCACGACAAATCGACTTGTCGCGGAATCCTATTGTTGCCTGCTGCATGTTTTCCCGAGCCTTTCCCTTTTTGCCAGAAATCCGATCAGATCTCGTTCTACGTCGAACCCGAGCACTCGGAATGCTTGCTTACTCCGCCGTTCCGTTCGATTACATTTTCGTTGACAAAAGATGCTATGCCACATTATCATTTCCCCGACAGAAGAAGATATCATAGAATTTATCGAATTAACGTTAATTCTGGATAATTTAATTGCTAAAATTTAATTGCTTATTAAATTACATATGATATCTTTCATACATATTCCTCATTACATATGATATTCCAAAATTAACTAAGATCACTCTTCGCGATTTAAACCGTTCCGTTGTATGATAAATATCATCGTTGATATTTCAAGTGAACAAAATGCAATTAACGCGACGAAATCAACGCGGATAGTCATTCGCGCGGAAAATTGTTCCGGAGGAGAGATCTGACGTCAATATATCTTTATCATGTAACCCAGATCAAAAACGCTTCGAAAGTTTTCTCAATTGAAATCTCCCGCAAGAGATAGTTAATTATCTGCCATTTCAATCGAATCCCGAAACGCGAGCTCTCGCGAAAAGCGCTAAATAAACCTCGTTCACTCGATAGCGCGCATTTGAGGAGAGGTTTCTATAAATTCCGCTCGCCATCCCTCCACCACTCTCTCCTCTCCCCGTACCTTCCCGTCTCCGGGATCTCCTTCTTACGTTTCACGTTCGGCTCTGACCGCGCTCTTTTTCACGAGGCTGCCGCACCTGCAGCCGTATCCCGAGCTTCCGGTCTGGAGTTTCCGGCTTAAACTAAGAGCTAATAGCACAGCCGGAGACCCCGCTGTACTTTTATCGCTCTCGCCGCTAAACTTACCATTTTCCTGTGTGTTTTCCCCTGACTTCATGACAGATTGCCGGTTGGCCAGCGCTCACGGGATGGGATTACCGTCTATCCTGAAGCGATCGAACCGCTTCACACCTCTAAGCACCCTCTGCAAGCTGCTGAGACGTCTATTTGCGCCGCCGCCTTGGCTGTATTCAATACCCAGACAGGTCGGGATCATTATCCTCTTACCTACAACACGTGGGCGATAAGCTTGAGAACCGGATGCTACTGAGTCTCACAGAGGAGAAAATTACGATCCGTAGACATCGTCGACTGCAAATTAATCCGTTAACTCCTCTCAAAGAAAAAATTTTACAGTAGATACATTTCTACGTCCGTTCGTTACTGAAAAAGAACGCCCCTCCTTCTCTCTCTCTCTCTCTCTCTCTCTCTCTCTCTCTCTCTCTCTCTCTCTCTCGAAAGAGAAGAGGAACCGTTACATTTTCAATCTGTCAAGTTGAAGCCGTTACTAACTGCTACTAAGACTGCTATTTAAGACGAATTCGGAACGACTCAATCAGTAAGGCATTAATAGGTAACGCGACATCGAAGGCTACTTACGCTTGTAGGGGATAAAGTTGTCTTAGCGAGAGATCCGTTCGGACCGAGGGGGGGGGGGGGGGGGATGGGCGAAGAGAAATGGTCCAAGTTGTCGGTGACAGAAAGAGATGCGCGCCGCCGTGTACTCGCAGGATCGCAATCCTGAGAGACGGATTGAATATTCCAATGCACCGGTGAGGCGATCAATAAATAGACGCGATTCCTAGAGAGCTATCCTGCGCGGCTGCTGCCCTCCTATCCATTACCGGTTCCCTATTCAGAGCGAGGACGATGACGATTCCTCGAATGACGAGCCAAATGCACGGCACCCCCTGCTGTATTCGCCCGCCTATTAGTATTCAGGCGACGACGTGACGTGCCGCGGTAATGACGAGAATGTAAGGCGGGCGCAAGAGGAATAGCAGCGACGCGTGTTAACAATATTCGGGAGGACCGCGATGTACATACGCTCGATTATTATCATAAAATGGGTTATCTCTCTCTCTCTCTCTCTCTCTCTCGGCGTATATACGGCGAAAGCCGGGTTCGACGAACCGCGAAGCCCGAGCTAATTCCCGAAGACTATTCCCACGTCTTAGCATCGGACCTTAAATATTCGACATTCATCGATATTTAATCGGTATTTAATAAGTTCAAGCCGCCACGCGTTAAAATATTGAAACCCTTTGAAAAATGGAATTCGATATTTCACCCGCAGACATGGCGCTGTCTGCAAATAGTCGGCGGAAATTAAAGTTGCAAAAATCAAGAACCGTCTTGATCGGACTGGATCGGGGATGACCGACTGCCCGAAATCGCGCACTTACTTCTCCCGTACCTTTCAAAGGACGTTGGTTGCCAGATGACCCGGATTCCCTTTCCTGAGCGATCGAACTTCTCAAGGTGGATTGGCTCCATGTACCGTGAGACGACAGCTCGAGATTTCTTTCGTCCGCGAACGAGAGCGTCTCGGTAAACTTGCCCGCGGTCAGAGCCTTCCCCCCGTCCCTCGACACAAAGTGATCCAGGAGATTCAGGTATTCCGTTTCCGGCTTCGTTGACACCGAGGAGGAGTACGTGGCGCCGGCGTCGTCGCCCTCAAAAGTATCCAGAAGGTCGTCGCCGACGTCGTCCTCGAGCCCCGCCCTCGAATCCGGTGTGTTTAATTGGATGTAATTCAGCACCACCTCGCCCGGAGGGTAATTCGCGCCGTATCGCTTTCTCAGGCTGTCCTCGAGGGTCTTGTAGCGATAAGAATTGTAGTTGCACGTTATGTCCACCACCGGCAGCTCGATCTGCGTCGCCACGAAGGTCGACGAGTGCTGCGCCAGCGGAATCGTTTTTCTAACGGGGGATTGCCGGGGGCCGGCGAACGCGACGCGTGCGGACACGGCGGGTGACGAGAGGACGTTTCTCGGCGTGCACACCAGCATCCTGGACTCGGAATTCGAGTTTAACAGGCCCGGCAACTTCGGGTAGTGCTGCACTAGGTTGCGCCTGCCGCACCGGACGTTGCCCGCGCTCTCCGTCCAGCAGCATCGAAGCGCCGTGAATATCTTCCAGGGGTGCTGCAGCTGCAAATTTCGATTTCTTCACTTAATGATCGGTCCGGAGTCGAAATAAACGAGCGTGATAAATAAGCGTTTCAAGAGGCGCGAAATGGGAGACGCGAGACAAAGTGGAAGCGATGCTCTTACGTTTTTAACTTCAATATTACGAGAGATACACGCTCAAAGTGATTAATGAACGTGCGTGACACTTTTTTTTTTTTTTTTTCAATTAGTTTCCGCCTTTAATGCATCCTTGTCCTTTAACACACACGAGGGGGATTTTGTTTTTCCCCGGTATTTAACCTACATACCCGCGGCGCAATAAATCATTACTGCCCTTAGACGAAAACAATTCGTAGGTGCAATTTACGATCAATTAATCTTGATCACGTACGACAAGCGTCTGCAGTTGTACGAGCAGCGGTAACATCAGAATCAAGCCCAAAATTATGGCGGAAATGCTCGCCATAATGGTTGTAGCTACCAAGAAAATTTGTTTCTCGCGAAATACGACGGGGCGACGAGGTGCGCGTTAACAAGCCATCTTGAAACGCGTAAAGCACACTGGCCTGTGCGTCGAGCCGTCATCGCAGCGTCAATTTCGAACGGCGTGGCACGGATCGTGGTTGGAAAATCGGGGCATGTTGAACTATATTTCGGCGCACCGTGAAGTGCGACGAATTTTTTTTTTTTTTTTTTTTTTGACACGTCGTGAATTAAGTGGCGAACGCTCGTTGTCGGCCGCTCGCTGAAACTGCTGCATAGTCATGCAACATCGTACATATAAATTAAACGCTTTGTTACAATATATCGTATAATATTTTTCATTTATATGATAAAACCAAAGTGCCCCGAGCCCTCTCGAAGTGCATCGATTATCCACAAAGGGGTGTCGCATCGCGATTGAAAATCTCGAACTCCCACTCTCTCGCCTCCGGTTTGGGATTCCCGTTTTATGTGGGACGAAGTCACGAATACAACAATCTCGCACCACCTCTCTTCTCAGACGGAATGCGTGTCGGAATCTGCGATTCCATTATGGCATAATAATTCACAAGATTCGACACACCGGAAGAATGAAACGACGCGGCGTCTCTATAATAGAATGCAATTTAGACGCGGTCGAGAGACAGACAGACAGACAGACAACGCCACGTCCTGCAAAGCGTAAATCACGGCGCGGCAGTGGCCCGCGGGGGGTTGCACGAGGACGAGGCATGAGGAAAATGGTGGATAGAAGTGCATATCTTAATTACAATATTCCCACGGGCGGAACACAGGGACCCTTGCCCGCGCGCTTCGCCGCGACCGCCGTCTCCCTGCTCTCCCTCATACCATTCCCCCTTTGCCCCTTAGCCTTACCCAGGCAGCTTGTAGGAATTTAATTAATTTGCCAGTGGCGAGCTGGCTTGCTCCTTGTCGCCACTCTGAAATATTGTATCCTTTCCACCCTTTAAAATCCGAGCCAACCGTCGAGGACGCCGCCGGCGCCTTCGTCTCCCGCACTTGCAGTCCGCGCGCGATTACCGTCCTCGGTCACCTCTTATCTCTCTCGCTCCCCCTTTCCTCTAATGGATACGCATCTCGTGCCGAATTACAGATCAGGCACGTTCACGCGGCTTTATTAGTTACGGCCGGAAGTTACGGCCGAGACGCAAGGAACAGTTGAGCAAGCCGAAACTTTCGTTGCCTGTGTATCATTCGCCGGCCTCGCGGCGAATAATAAGCGTAAGTTGGCGAGAGAGAGAGAGAGAGAGAGAGAGAGAGAGAGAGAGAGAGAGACAAGTTTTCGAGATTTCTCGCAGAAACCGAAACACTTGAGAAACTCGGAACTTTCTTCCCGGAAGACTCCGCGGGAATATGCCACACGGTCGACAAAGCAGAAACACTCTCGGGGGCCGATGACGATGGCGGACATCAAAATTCCTTTGGACCAGCAAAGAAACCGTTTTAGCTCAACATTTATATACAAATTATCATTCGGAATATACGGAGATTCTCCGTATACGTTAAATTATTATCAAGAAAAAAAATTAGTTTTCACCTAAGCGAGAATTCGCGTGGCAAAAATGTCCCGAGAACAGCGGTCGCTGTTCGAATGTTTTCTGTTCAAACTTCCTGGACCTCCTCTTATGCTGGTTAGTACATATATGTTTCCAGATGTTTGGGGTTCCTCCAAAGTTCGAAGTTTCACGGAGCACACCGGATTTACCACAACTTCCCGATTCCCGGCAAGTTTTGGATCTCGCATCCCTTCGATGGCGATAATCAGATGATGTTAAGAACTGTTGCATCGCGGTATGAGATTTCACGTATACCTACCACTATTTGTCCCAAATTTGTCTGATCTAATCGTGTACGCTAGGTTCATTATTTTCCGATGATTTTATAATGAAACATATTCACATTTAATCGTGATACATCGACTAGCTGGAAGTTATGACGACGCACGGAATTAAAGGCCTTCGTACTTTAGAGTTGTAACGTTTCTCAATAGCATCTGCGGGAATTAATTTAGAACCGAAGACGACATCGCGGTATATATAAAGACCAGCGTGGGACTAATCGATACTGCTTGTTAGTTCTGCCTCTACATCAGTAGGTACATATTTACTTGTGTATGACTTCGTGCTTGATGCACCCTTCGTATCGCGATATGGTACTGCGCTACTATGCGCCTAAATTACCACGTACATGTTTAAGCTTCGTCGGATAGCATTGCGCGATATTGGAAATTACATTGACGCGATTCATGTTGATAGAATATAAACCCAAGTTCTATCACCTTCAATAGAATATATTACGCGGCGCTACATTTTCGTGGAGCATGGCTGCGAGCTCAGCTGGAGGCGCTCGAAGCTTGCACGAAACGCTGAAAGGAGAGACGGAATGTATCTTCAGTCTATATATCGCACATAATGTTTTTTGAAGCTTCTGCAACTCGATAAAATAATTAACACGCGCGGAGATAATAATTCGGTAAAGGAGAAAATCCGTTCGTTTAAAAGTAAACCTTCGCCGAACGCGAAGGATTACACGTCCGAAGGACCGACGGACTCGGTGGAGTCCTAATCGGCGCGAGAATTTTTGCAGAATAATTTATCATCCGTTGCGCCGATTTCAGATTGCGGCGGGAAGATTTGCGGCGACGTTTAGTCGTTAGAGTGGGCCCGGTGTGTTACGCCGGTCGAAAAAAATAATCGTTTAACTAGGTGAAAGGTGTGTGCAGACTTGCCCGACGGAACTGGGCTTAGGAGGATGGCAGACGCGGAGGGCGCAGACCGACGACGAAAGATGGATGGCGCCAGAAAAAAGCAACTAAGCAGCACGTCTGCCGTTGAAAAGCTGAGGATCTTGATTCGACTGAGCGCGAATGCTTCGGGCGTGCCCGTAAAAAGCCCGCGGAACGCCCGGAAATCCTTTGGTCGCGCCATTAACGGTGATTCCTCCTAAGCCCCGCCGATCCTCTTCCCTCGGATTCTCTCGTCGATGTCAACTCCATTTCGGCTCATCAAGCCATCATTCATCGATCACTCGACGAGACGCGGCTCTCCTCACGACGTTGCACATCAAAGTCCCACATTTACGCCATATTCGTTCGCTTTCGGTAGCGTCGCATTTAGCAGTAAATCCGATTCTTCTGTTCCGTACGCCAGTTCGTCACCAGTAAATAAAATGCGAAGACAGTCGCTTTTTATTACCGAAGAGATTTATCTCGAGGCATTGATATTTTGCCCCATACAGCACAAATTTTGCAATTATATTGCAACACTCCTGCAAAGTTTATGGTTTACGGGATGTTACAATGTGATAGAGATGAATAGCACATTTCCCTGATGTATGTATATTTTTTTAATATCTTTATCAATATATATATTTTATAAATGAGGTGGTATGATGTAAGAGACACACAAAGAGATCTCTTGATCTACACAGAACGAACAAAAATGATTTCTGGTTGCGAAGGGGAGCCGAGTAGCGTCGATCGAGGCTGGATCACGTTGCTTAGTGAATTTTCACAACACTACCACCGTCGTAATCGTTCGCGACGACAGTCTGCGTGCCGTAGACAGACCCCGATCTGACTCCCAGGCCCACTCCGAGACCCACCAGTCCCGAATTCGCAGCAACGACGTTCGTCGCGGATGATCCGGAGATGAGCGGCTGCCTCAGAACGAGTGCGTTCAAGGCAATCGCCTGCATAATAAATGTGCCTTTTACAGCATCTCTCTCTCTCTCTCTCTCCCTCTCTCTCTCTCTCTCTCTCTCTCTCTCTCTCTCTCTCTCTCTCTCTCTTTTGGACGCTCGATTTAGCAAACGGGATCTCCAGGCCAGTATTGCATTTTCTTTGATAATTTTCGATGGGAAAGGGAACCACGGAATCCTCGGAATCGAGCAAGGAGAAATCCGCGAGATAGATCTCTCTTTCTATCTCGCGGGGACTAATGGACCGAGGGGAAAAAGCGCTCGAAAAGTAACTGGATTACCAACCTGCGGGCGGACTGCAACTGCTGCCGGTGCAGCTGCGGCGATCACGGACGGCGTTACGTCGGGGTGCACCGCCGTTCAGATGCGACAGCGGCGGTTTTAATGATGATACCCGGGTCCCGCTGCACGATCGCGTTGAAACCGCTGATAGGATCGGCCTCGTAGGAGACGACGCGCCGAGACCCGTCCGGCTCGATTAAGCTGTAACTTCCGTGGACCACGTCGCCGCGGCGAGTTTCCTCCTGCGCCTTGTTGTCGCCTTGAAAAGTAAGAGTAGTGGTGGTTTATAATACCTCGAGCAAAGTTTCTCCCCCTCCCTCCCCCCCTCCCCCGTCCCTTCTCCCCGCGCGACACGCTCGCGGAAGAGCATTCATTGTCTCGACCGGTGTTTTAATTTAAGTTCCGAGCGGAGTTCCTGAATTCTAATTCGATGGAGGTACCCGATGGACAGATACAACAAATAGCTAAATTAAGAGAGATATCGACGGGAATCCATTCTGCAAATTCGGAACGTTCGGAAACGTCGTTTTGGCTTAACTTTCTCTTAATTACGAAGTCCGTTTTAAATCCGAACGGTCTTTTATCGAGATAAGATTCGATTATACGATACTATTATTTGCAGTTTTTAATCCCAGGAATTTCGACGTGACAATAATTAATTTTTAATAAATAAAGCACACACACACACACACACACACATATATATATATATATATATATATATATATATTGCAAATATACATGTTTTTGAAACAACTATAGTCTACTTTAAATAGTTTGATAATATTTTACTTAAATTTCTTAATTAAAAATTTGTATAACATATCTAATATATACTATAAATAATATTATATAATGTAATATATAATATATTATATATATATATATATATATATATATTATACAAATTTAAATAAAATATGAACTTCATCCTTTTTCCATCAAATGCTAAACATGTCTTATTTCTGTTATTATTTTCAAATCAAGTTGTACTTTATTTTTACTTTTCCTCAAGTATTTATGGCAATCATTGTTCCCTCAATTATGTATATGAACGTAACGTGTAAATGTATGCGAATGTACGTAACGTGTAAATGCTCGCAGTGTATTGAGTTGAGGTTTGTGGGTTCGCTAAACCCAAATGATTGCGCGGATCAGTCATTCCTGCGGGAATTACATTGCAAAGATGCACCAGTGAGACCATCTGCCACGCTATATCCGAAGCTATACCGAGGAGGATCATAGTTTTCAGCTCTGATAATCATTGCAGGTTGGTTGTTGCGCGACGGCTATTGCAGTTGCATCCGACCCAACGATCCCGGCACGAACGACAGCCAATAAGGCGATAAAATGGACGATAATCTGTGCATTGAGAAGAAAATGTCAAATGTCAAATTGACTTGACTAATTAAATACGGCTTTGACTAAATTCTGATTAAATCTAAATGGCAAAATTGCTTGTAGCAAAATTTCTAGCCATATAATTTGTCATCTCTGACGTTTCTTCTTCCTATGTGTCAAAAAAGAACAAACAATTAATAAATTCAAAATTAATGAATTCATAATGACAAAATTATATTAGTTAACAACTTAATAGAAATCTTCCTAAAGCTACTCTATCTGAAATATGCAATTAATATTTTAATTTAAGGACAGTAGGACGAAGGAGAACCATACAAGATTTCATATTTTCATCAATCATGTTGAATCGTAGAATGCCTTCGGCGCGTTAAAAGTTTGCCAAAAAAATAGAAATTGCAAAAGTTAATAATTTTTCATACTTGTTTACTAACTTGTCAAGATTTTACATTAATATTAAAACTTGTGGGAAAAGTCAGAGCCCGTTGTGCTATTGCGGGAAACACAGGCACTGCCTCAAGCGAGTGATAAGCGAAGCGACGATAAGTAGCAGGACGTAGAGTATTACTTTGTAAGACATGATGATGATCACCGCTGCTGGTATCTCGATACTCGTTAAACGACTGCATGCTTTGTCGGCTTCGGGACGATAGATTTTATATCGAGCTCGGCCGTCCCCGCCCCGCTGCCATCACTAAACTCGCTATCTCGCACTCCACTTCCATCGGGATCGGTGCTATGTGGGTGCATTATTATGGGGATTATAGATAGAGTATAACGTATCGTGCATCGTACGCCGGCGTGGACTATGATGTACGCGATATTACATACCAATGAAAATTCCAAAGGTCACGTCACGTGAAGAACTGAGGAGTACAAATATCTAATAAAAAAAAAAGGGAAGTTTTTTTATTAAATTTAAAATTCTTTCGAGAGAGCTAATATTTCCACGGTAAAATTAAAACCGCATATGGAGTCTCCTCTGCCGGGCAGGTTGAATTTTTGTGTTATATTTGCCTGCGATATATCCAATGTCGATATCATTTCGAAAAATAATTAATCCTAATGAAATAACAATGTAAAGAGAGAAGAAAGAATGGTCGAATAAAATTCACATTTTAAGGTAATAAGAATATAGTATATATATATATATATATATATACATATAGAATCGTTTTAATAAACTCTAATTTTAATAAGAAGTTTAAGCTTTTAATTTATTTCAGAAGAATAAGCAAGCGTCTTATTTATATAAAAAATTAATTAGAATTTTAAGTCTTTTAGATTTTTTTTTTTAATATTCTATACTTGAGTTAGAATTTAATTAAATTTAGAATTACAGAAATATTGATTATGAACGTCGAGTTCAGTTTATTTTTCATTTATTTCTTATTCTTAAAATTTCTTGTAATTCTTTATAAAGATGAAATTTGGAGAATTTTATTCATATACGTATACATATAAATAACAGTTCCGATTTATATTACAGTTTATATTTTGACACTGCAATTGCGAAGATCTCGAATTGATTTGCAATAATATCTTATTAACTGAATAATCAAGTATATATTAAAAAGAAAATATTCTTCGCCAATGTAAATTAATAATTGATGTCATGAGACATCATTGCGACATTTAATAATCAAATCTCGTCTTTGTAAATCGAGGATCGTCGGGCGGATAAGCGGACTTTTGATTAAATCCTGGCATGCTTCATATAGGTCAAGTAGTAACTCGAGGATCCACATGAGGAATCATATGCTGAAGCCGGTAATTCTATTTGCATTAATCCATGATGCGTATATTGGGATATTGAGTGTCTTAACACTCGATCCATAGCATAAGAAATATCTGGATTGCGCCTGTATTCCGTGCAAGAGTGGGAAAACATCGAATACATTATATTGTTAATATAGAAAATACATTAAAAGTAAAAGAGAATTATAAAAAAATAACAGCTTATAAACGAAGCGTCAAGAAAAAATATATATATAAAAAATAATATTAATATTTTAAGAATTTTTAGTTTTATTTTTAGATTCTAGTCTAGATTAATAAAGAAAAAATTAAACTTGGACAAATATTAAAACGTAATAATCGAATGATATGGAAATTCCCGATTTCTAGAATTTTGAATCTAAAAAAGACAAGTCGGAAAAATTTAATTTTTCAAGACTAAAGAAATATCAGAAAATAGGTAATTAGAAACATTGTAAGCATTATATTTTTAAAAATTTTTAATTTATTCATCATAGACTTTTTTGTTGTCTTCACTATGAAGTTTCCATATTCACGTGAGACTGATTTATCAAAAAATATTTTGCATTTATTATTATAACTATTAAGTTTTGTACGTTTCCACATGAAAAATTTAATGTATTTAGCATTTTTTATGTTTATCAATTGATTATTAATGCAAAGGTAATAAATTCATAATTTAAAAAGATTTTTGATACTAGAGATATAAAGAATGCAATATACTCATTAGAACTGTATATTTAAAGAATAGCTAAATATTGAAGTTATTATGATAATTAAAATGACTATGAGCAGTTTATTATCTCTTTTTTAAATTATGCTATATCATACTTTTGCGAAACAAAGTATCAACAGCTTATTTTGTTTATTATTAAAAATTCTAATTCTCCGACATCTGTAATGTGCAATAATAATAAATGTAAAACTGTAAATGACTACATTTACTGCTAACATGTATCATTTCCAATCAGAAAAATAAAAACTTACGATAGCGTTGAAACCGGAGAAGGAAGGGTGTGAGAACATGACACAGAGTTGTGTGTGTGTGTGTGTGCGTGTGTATATGATAGAGAAACACTATTCTGATACTCTACATCTTTTGACAGTGATTCTCTCAAGCACATACCACACCGACATCCGTATATTCGTGTCTCATCCTCGGTCTTGAGTGCGAAAACGTGTTTATTCCGATTACAACAGTAATACAACAGGCGTATTGACGCATCTTAAAAGTATAGACCCAGAGCGATTATAAAAAACTGCACAAAGCTCATTTAGACCTGCACGTAGGTGTACCTTCGGTAAATTACACGTCTCTACAAGCTGCGCGCGCGCGCGCGGTGTTTTTTCACACCGCCGATCGAGATACTCGATAAGTCTTATCAGCGCAGCGTGCATAAAGCGTCGCTTCTTCCATTGGATCCTTCCAAAATGTAATCTGCTTGAAATATTATACAATGCGGCTGTCAGTTGACATTAGAGGATCGGAGTTGGCATTGTTATCCCCATTCGGGAAAACCCTATCCGGTCTCGCGAGATTACTGCGTATGTAGCTTAATAGCTATGCTTAATTTAGGCATCGACGAGGACGCAAGCAACTGCAGGATCCGTATCCTGATCATGACGCATCACGACTTCGATTAGAAAATACGAACGTGAGAAAAAAACATACGCGCGCGGTAATATCATATATACATTTTTTTTACATTTGCATGATGCGCAACAGTCGCCTAAAAATGAAAAATATAAATGAAACGGGTCGAGAGTATATAATCCTTCCTGAAATATCATGCGTGTGCGTGTGTCTGTTATCATCTTTTTATCATTGCATCGTCATCATTGTGTTGTTGTTATTATTATTATTAGCATCATACAGCACTTCTCGGTAAGTGAAAAAGAAACAAAGTCATATGTTGAGAAGTTGTTAATAAAATTAATCGCATTACGTAATATTTATAAGAGGCAGCGAGTCATATCTCCGTTACATTAATCGCATCTAAAAGTATATATGTAAAAAAAATGGAAATGTCTTTTTTTTCAAAGTTTCTCTTTTCTACCCGTCACCTAACAGGCCACACTCTTCGCGCAATGGAATATATTTTACTTAACTATTCACACGTATAGTTTTCTCTTTTTTTATTATTATTATTTTAACGCTGTTAGGTATGTTCCCCCGAACTCTTAAATTTCTCATTAGTAAATTATAATTAATAATTATATAATATTTTATATAATTATGTAATTATAATTATATTATTTATTTATTAATTGATCATTAATCGATAATTCGATTCGCAAACATATAACAAAAGCAAATCGCACGTTAATCTTAGAGCGGGCGCGTGATTCTCTCTTTCTTCAGCCTTTTTATATTTAATTTCATGATCGACACACGATCATTAATATATTGACATATATATTTGAGGAAATTTCATAGACATTATTTTTACAAAATAATGTCTATGAAAAAATTGCACTTTTTAAGTACGACCGCTCAAAGATTAAACTTGTGCATCATATTCTTAAACTATATTTGATTACTGTCGTATTTTTTCAAAAAGCTACAATATTCCGTTTCGCAAGAACATAAATATATCAAAATACTTCTGAAAATCTAGATAATGTCTATATCATGCAGATTTGTAAAGAGATTGTAATTAATTAATATCGTTTACAAATCTTGGTTCACTCCATTTTGATATATGAGAAAATAAAAAAAAAATAAAAATATTTTATCTGATTTTTACAAGTATAATTAATCGAATACGTACTATGCAATTTGCGAAACGGATAACAAAAAATGAATGTCGGATCATGATTTGCATCACAATCTAAAATCGCATACAAGGTTTCTCTTTTTTCTCTTTTTTTTTAACAAATGCGCATTAAACGTTAATTATACGTCGCACGACGAATACAATAAGTCAAGCAGAAAATATTAAATAAATTAATTCTTCGCATATACAATTTGCTCAAGTATACTGCTCAAAAATGTCATCGAGAAAGCCCTCAATGGTTCACGCGATGTATAAAACACGCAAGGATATGCGTGCAAAATGAGCAAATTATACTAAATTATATAAAAGTAATTACACAGGCATCTAGTTATATATTTATATATATATATCAAACATAAGCGTAATTATAATACATATAACGTTGATTTCTTTCTTCACGCTAAAATCTTTTTAGTAGTATTGTCCTTATCGAGAAAATTGGCGAAGATATTGTTTATCTCACCTAAATATTTTCAATTAACAGCATTACCCTGCACTTTCGGTAATACCAAGATTATGGTATTTATAACAATATAATTTATTTCACTGTTATGTATTATTATAAACTAGATAGATGCTTTAAGCACTTTCTAACGCGGGCACGAAATAAATAAATTTCCCCAAACTGTTTGCAATCCCTTACCCTAAGAGAGTAATGAAATACTCATTGGTATTTATAATTTTAATGGCATCCGATACTTGATGAAAACTTCAGCGAAATGATAAAAATCATATCATAACTTCTAGATTCATCATTTGTCTTCTATCAAATTTTGATCTATCATCAATTTAGCATTCGCATAATATATGCATACTTCCATCTCGATATACAACAACCACCTCGCAAATGCGATCATTCCTAAACTTGCGACGGGGATGTTTTTATATTTATTCTCGTTCGGGCATAATACGCACATTTTACAAGCTATATGTATCCGTTAATAAGCTATTACAATCGGAACGGCGCGCGCTGTTCGATCGGAGTGGGTTTTCCCTTCCGTGTGCTCGGAGTTGTCCCCGACATAGACGTGTCGGAAGCTCCGGAAGGTTTCCTCGACAATTTCGATGACGGTGGTAGCGGTGTGCTGGATCCACTGGACGGTGTACGTACTCTGAAACAAACACTTTGACATAAGCAAATGCACAAATTTTTCGAAGATAAAGCTCAGATGCAAAACGATATTGATATCTTTTTTTTAGGCAAATTTTCAGCGAACATATGAAAGACAGAAATAAAAATTTCTGAATGAATATTAATGTTTACCTAGCTTGCTTAATGGCTGTTGGTATGTTAGTTGCTGAATTTGTACACAAGGAACTGCTCCTAGTGTTGTGAAAAAAAAGTTTAGTCGGTGATTTAATTATAAAACAGTTATAATCATACAAAATTTGAATTGAATACAGAAGCTAATGCCAAAACGATAATTAATAAATTATTAATTACATTGTTGACAGGATGAACAAAGCGAGAAGCTGCTTAGATAGTAAAAATTAAAAGAGAAAAAGCAAGTTATTTTTATAAATCAAATAAAATAAAATCATATGTAATTTCAATGATATGTAATTTCAAGATCAAAAATTTTAATAAGAAAGACATAACAAAACATAAGGCGTTAAATAATGATATCAAATAAAACAAAATCATGCATTATAATTTCAAGATTAGATTTTAATAGAGATAGAGATAGACATAACAAACACAAGATATTAAAAATAATGCTATCAATTATGAAACTTTCTACTATGACTTAAAAAAGACAAAAGTAAAACATTCAACAAATGTGAGAAGAAATGGAAAACGGATTATTGAAAAAGCACCAGTTCAGCCATACCCAGTGGAATCAGTAGAAATTGTAGAATGGTTGCTTTGTGTTGAATGAGTCGACATATTGCTGGTGGTCGACTGAGGAGATTTTATATCCACCCCCACATACACGGGTATCCTAGAGCGGCTAAGGCATTATCACGAAACGAAATTATTTAATTGCACGGATATATTGCATATGAGTATGCGATAATGAAATCCTTTTTCTTGTTGTATGGAAATAAATTAAACGAAGACAGAAATGAAGAGGAAAAAAAAAACGGGGAAAATACAATTACAAAAATCGAAATAAAATAATAATGAAGAAATAAGTTTAAATGTACCACCGCCACCACGATTAAAACCATCTCTTGTAAAAAGCGATGCCCTACACCACAAAATACTTCGCAGCTTCCTATTTTACATGTTGCGGCATTTTTTGTTTGTTGATATATAAGCTTGCAATGACAGAACGCAAGATGCAAAATGAAAGCTGCAGAATCGCTTTCCCAGTTTTATATGAAATTGCCGATTCGTTAATTTGCTTTACCTGATAGGTGTTCCGACACCAGTCAGGGTTGGAATGCTCGAAGCTCTATGGATTGAGCCAAACCTAAAAAAGGTTGTTAACCAGATCTGTTAATAATTATATTAAAATACAATGCTCGATCGATTAGTCTTGTTTTGCGGTTAACACGAAATGTAATAAGAGGTTCGATCAATTGAATTTCAATCCAGTATTAAACGTATCGTCTCAGCTCTATTGGTCTTTATTTCTTTATATTTGAACATCTCACGTGACGTGTCGAATGATACACGGTGGAATCGTAATAAACAAAAAGATAGAAAAGAAAATAGAATAAAACAAAATAGAGAAGGGGGCAAACTAATAAGAAATTGAAAGGCAAATCGTTGATTCTTCGGGGACACATATCAAATATTCTTCGAATCGTCGCAATTAGTTTGACGTAAAATGCAGTACTACTGCTCGATTTCCATATCCACACAAATTAATCCATATGCACACAATTGTGGTTATGCATATCTTTACTTAAGGCACACTAATGCGAGTTAGTTCACGTTTTATCTTAGATATTTCGACGTATGATGACGTGTATTGAGAATTACAAACCTGGAAGGCACTCCGCTGGCAGGGCTAATTAATCCCGTCGGAGTGCGGGGTCGAGAGCTCGAGCCATTCATCGGGGTTGTAAGTTTCCTGCCAGATACACTGTTGTGTCTACTGGACGTCGGGGTATTGCCAGAGCCGCCCACGATGGTTCTTCGTGGGATACGACTCGGAGTGCATGAATCGTCTGTCACGAAATCAGATATATAACTTTTTAGACTCGTCGACACAAAACGTAGGAATACATCAGAAAATATAAAATTAAAAAACCGTACCATCCAACGACTGCGTTGATCCGTATCGACTGGGCGGTTTACTTCCTTGTCTTGATGCAGGCCGGCTATTCGGTCTGCTAGCTGGTCGAGAGGCAGGTCTTGATGCTGGCCTGCTGGATGGACGGCTACCACCTGTTTAGGGCATCGTGGCATATAATTAGCAATTAGATTATTATCATTATTTTGTAAATAATAGTGTTTCTGTAGATTGAAATTCGAGATCTTACCAGGCGTCACGGTAGATCTGTAAGGCGTGCTGGTTTTCCTGGAGGATATCTTGAAGGAACTTTCGTTGTCGCTAAGGCTGTCGGGCGTGCCGGCGCTTAAAGATGAACGCGAGGCTCGCGATTGACCCATAGGTACGCTGCGAGCACTGCGTTCTCTCACCTAGATGGTTAAAAAAAAAAAAATTATCAGATAAAGCTTACATGTAAACGCGTGCAGAAGCGGAAGAAGCTACTGTACATCTAATTCATGTTCGATACGACTGTGAGTACGGTTTCATATTACGCGTTCTCTGCCGCCGTAAACAACACTTAATTAATGATTTACTAATAATTATTAACGTTAGCTGTGTGCAAGTTACGTTGCACTTCTATTAAATGCTTCTATTCTAAATAAAAAAAAAGTCTGCTGCTTGCAAGAGCATGAGCTTTATTTCCGTGAATTATTAAAAGTAAATCAAGCAATATTGAATAAACTAAAAAAAAAATATTTGTATTTATATAAATTAAATACCTTAACATTTTTTTAGATATATATATATATACACAAGTGCTTTCTTTAATACTCTACTACAAAAAAAATATTCTACAAAAAAAAATATAAAAAAAGGACTAACTAAATCTTGTTTCTATTGTTATTTTAACAACGATCTATTCAAAATATGAATATATGCAGCAGGTAAAATATAAAAGCCTTTTTCTAAAGGTATTTAATCAAATTTAATCAAATTAAATTAGATCAGTAAATTTTCGTGTTATTATTGTCAAAAGTTTAATAAGCAACATAAACTTGTGCACAGCCATGGACGGTGAAGATCTACAACTTTGCGGTTCATCACGCCTGTCGAAGCTCTGTCACTATTGAAAAAGCAAGATTAAATAATAATAAGTAATAACTACCGTTTACCAGAATCGGGTAGTAATAAAGCGATGTATCATGCAAACTTACCAGAAGAAGTTGGGAGAGATATAGTAGCTTATGATGATTCGAAGTATCTCCGATCAATGCCACTATGCACGCAGTAATACAGGATATTCGTTATGCATATTCATGTTCAATTTCATTGACTACATATCTCCGACGCGCGTTTGTTCCGCCGAATAAACGCGGACTCATTTGCAAAAAAAAAAAAAAAAAAAAAAAAACTCGATATCAAATGCCGACTGCTCATACAGAATTCTGCGGTGGCTTGATAATAACTGACTTTTCGAATAGAGACTGAAAGATGCGCACAAGAAATTCATCCTCCGAAAAATTGTCGATGTGAGTTTAGTCTGCTTGAGATCTGAATTACGTTAAAAAAATAAAAGGAAGATCACATCGAGAGTCACATCTCATGCTTAGAGGAATAGATCACGTCAATCATCTTCTAGGGGCAAGGGACGGGGAGTTAAGAGGCATCCAAATAATACTAACAAAATTAGACAATCAATAAAAAAAATGAACCAACTCGATGCAAAATAATGTAGTTGAATGAATACGACGAGGTGTTGCATTTCACAATGTAACGTGCTACGACTCTATCTCAAACGGTGTCAAGCCGCAAAGTGGATTTACGATCGAGGCACGTAACAGCTTCTCATCGTACATTCCTCTTGTAGAAAAATGGGCAGGCATGAGGCAGAGATAAAGTGACGCAAGATACGTGAATCGAAAACTAAAACTTTCTAGGCCTCCGCTTTCCTATCCATTCTCCTTCACATTGTTTACTTTTATACACGACACACGTTTCTTCGACATGCACTTATCAACCTCATACAATTCAAAATACAGAAGCAACTGTAATACAGAGATTATGAATAATCACTCGTATTATCGTTGATTATTCATAATTAACGTTCGTAACTTCTGGCATTTACGTATCATCAAAATATAAATAGAGAAATGGCAGAGGAAGAAAAGCAAACACAGTGACAGTCCACGAAAACGCATAATGCACCGTCGATCGACTCGAGTCGCGGCCGCACTCAAAACTCCAAACTCAAGTGTGTCACAGCATCACACGAACGGCAAAAATAGAAAATTGAGAAAAATTTCGTTATTTACCCAATAATAAGAGGGGGCGTGCATGTGAAGGGGATACGAGCACGGGAGGTCCTCCTTTTGCCTCAAATTCTCAAATATCGGCATCAGCTGGCTCATAAACTCCTCCGCTACACCACAAACGAAAATCTTTAGCTTCCTCATGCAATCGTAGCGGCCCCTTTTTATCAGGAGGCTCACTCCAACGAGTGAAAAATATTCCTGAAACGAACAGCTATCTCCGCGCTAAACTGACACGTGAATCCAATGTGTTTCCCTTCTGAGCGCAACGGTTGATTCGGGTCGCAAAATTAAAAAAAATTCTCTTTTCAAATATCTAATGTGTGACGTTGGTTTTCTCACAGGATTTCTCAGGAATGAGTGATTTTATGGAGTTGGGAAGTCCATTCTCATCCCGTTGTGTCGCAAAGCAACGGGGACAGGAAGGATTTGCGGAGAAGATAGGCAAGAAATGTACGAAATCGCATCTCCTGAGGTCAAACGAAGAAACTGAGACGCAGACGCCAGACGGGTCTGTCTGGCTTTTAGTTGGTATATAAAACTCAAACTGTTTTGACAAGACCGACCAGTGATGAGAGTAGACAAGCGCCATCTATTTCTAATTGCCTGCTACATATTCAAACAATGCCTGAAAACTGCCATGCTCATGCGAACGTCAAAAGGAGACTAGGCTGACGAATGCAGAAGATAGAAGTGGCATACTTACAGAAATCATCATCGAGGAGACCGTAAATCGATAGAGTTGTCCAGGTAAGAGTTGTACGTGCAATTTAATTTTCCTGTTACGACGCCACAACGGCGCCCGAGGTCTAATATAAAAGTTCACGAATACTCTTCTACGGATTCGATTTACAATTTAAATAACGGCAGAGAAGTAAAAGACTCGGTGAGAATGAGTACCGTACGTGCTACTCGTCGCATTTGAGGGATTTGCACGACCGGTCAGAAGATCCTGCTTACCTTGGTGATCGGTCCGGCATTAGTGGAGGACATTTGCGTACGCTGCAGCGTCGAGGTCGGGCTCGGCTTGGACCGGAAGGCCGTCATAGTCTGGCTAACACCGTCCGCCAGTATGAATTGCTCCCGCAGCTCAATATTCGTTCTTCCCTTGGCTACAGTGTGTTGCGTGCACGCAGTTAGGGAAAAGGCGTTTAGGGGATGCGGGGGATACGAGAGGAGGTGCCAGAGAGATGTTAGTTTGTACAAGAAAACAATCCGGAGGCGACGTGAGCGGGAAACGGATGACGTTGAGATGAGATAACGACGTACGCGAGAACGGTGTGTACCATGTTGATTTAACAAGAAAAAAAAAAAAAAAGGAAAAAAAATAAAAGCGAAAAAGAGTGTGTAAATATCGGAACGGCAACATCCGGAACGAGAGTTGTGAATTATATGGAGCGGAAGGTGTACGATATGTGTATGTGTATGTATATATATATATATATATATATATATATATATATATATATATTTTTACAGATTTACAATATCAAAGCATGCGCGTTGTCAATGAGTAGCGGCAATAATGGACAGGAGAAAGACAGAAGTGAGAAAAAAAGGCGACAAAAATGTTTTACGGTATGCGTGCGTGGTTTTAGAGTACATGTATGCATGAGTGCGTGTGTGGCGTATACAAGGGGTGTGTTCGTGTCATGGAAAAAAAAGAAAAGACAGCGTATTTAGAATATATGAAAAAAAGTTCTATAATAAAATTAAGTACTCTTCAAGGGGGGTTACAAGCTTATTAAAACAGTCACTTGAGCTAAGTTTTACATTATAGTCATTACACAAATAAGCTATATAGGGATCAATTAAATCTTCTGACTCGACTTTGTAATGCTAATTTCAGTGCTTAGGACACTCGTATAAAATGTGCGATTTATATAATAAAATTTATTTATTAAACTTTTTTTTCTATAACTCTTCCTTTTATCACAAAAGTGTAGATGTGATAATTTAAATTGCTTGTTATCGTACATTTCACGATATGCCTAAACAGTTATTTCGCACAATATATAGAGCATTCCAGAATGTCTTTCCATCATTAAATACTGAAAAAGCATTTTTTATTAATATTTACTTAAAATTCATCATTACTTGTACGAACAATTCTATATTCTTTTCCTCTTTTTTATTTTTTATATTCTTTTCTTATCTTTAAATATATATATATATATAATTTATTATATATTCATAATTTTAATTTTTATTCTAATTTTTTATTTGAAGGAAAGTATATCATTCGTAGAACTCTCTGTGTATATATATATAAAAGTCTTTTGGGAATATATTCATAACCATGCCAAAAGAAACCAATATACTAGGATTTTAAAATAACATTTTAATGATAAATTAAACTGAAAGAAAAGAAGGATTAAAAATTGGAATATATTTACATATAAACTCATCTCCCGGATTGATAATAATTGTAAAAATAATTTCACTAAACATGCATTGGTTGTCTCCTAGCAAGGAAATTAAAATTTCTAAAAAGAGGATGTTGAAATTAATTATGGCAAATAAATCGATAAAATCACAATAAATATTTCTACAAGGATAAAACATTTATGCGAGAAATAATCATCAATACAGAACAGACTTGCTAAATCATAAATCATTCAATAAAACTAAAAAAAAAAAAGAGAAAAACTAAAGAAATACAATGCGAAAAAGAAAGCAAAACGATGCTATTAATATTACTGTGTATTAGTATCCTGTATCACTATAAATACAGGCATACTTTTTTTAACACTCGAAACATTATCAAAATAATTAATATCACATAGCATAATAACTATAGCGTTAATCTTTCATCTGCGCAATCTATTTACCTTCTCCAGACAGTAATTATCAATTATTTAATCATTTCATATAATACAACCGCATACAACCCACGTATATAGACATATTCAACAAAAAGGCAACATTTTGAGAAATTAGTTCGAACAAGCTAATAACATCATGCACCATACGTAGGGATATCACCTTCATGGCCTATACTGCAATAGTTATCGTCGAACATCTCGAGCATGTCATAAGCACCCAATGCAACTGGAGAGTTTCGAATAAGACGTTTTTAATAAATGAATAAGATTTGTTTCACGTATAGACCATGAACGAATTATGTGCACGTAAAACAGTTCTCACCGAGCGGACACCAACCCTCATGTTGTTCCGGTTTGTTAGGGTCCGGTATTGGCATTAGGAAAACTTAACGAGTTAATCACGATTCGAGAGACAGACTCGGTTAGAAGGAGCGAGATATAATATATACATGCATGCGTCGCGATTTAAAAAATTTATAATTTTCATATATCGTTTCCGCGATAACAAAAATGAGAAACAAACGCAAAATAAAAAGTGTGAAAACAAAACAAACAGAAATGTTTGTCGTAGAGTTAGATGTACGGGATGTAAGAAGGATCGGTACGATGGACAGTAAGGAACAATTATTATGTTAATGTTAATATATAATTAACAAGATGTTAGATATGCCTACTGTAATATTATCTTCTATCTACTATTCATGAAATCATACTATACCAGAAAAGATTCTCTGACGTAGAACTAATGATTATCTCAAGATTGATATTTTGAAATTGATGAATTTACCATTGGTGGAAAAAGGCGGAGAGAAAAGAAAAGAAGAGTACAGAGAGAAAACAGACATTTTTCACGCAATTCAATGGTATTAAAATAGTGGTTAAAATTAATTATTACCATGCATACTGCAAATAGCATAAACATAAAATAATAAACATAAAATATAATGTAAAAAAATTACGTCGATAGTAACAAGTACCGGATTGATTTTTTTACTCCCTAATCGAGAGTTAACGACGTAAATCATATACATTGGAAAAATGGTTACGAGATAAGCAAAAGCAATAAACAGCAAGTGTGTACACTACCTTCAATATCGTTTGTTAAATGTTAAATCAATAATAAGTTATATTTGATTAATAGTAATGTTATGTAATAATAATGTTATGACACCTCAGGAGTCGAAATCGTATATATAGTACACATATTACATAATCTTAATATATATCTTTAGTTAGTTTTACTAGGATAACATAATACAAATAGTTATATCAAATCGACGTTCAGGTATACTTTCGTTAATGACAATGAATTTTTTTGAAACGATATTACATTCCTATATTTAATGCAGCAAAGCAAAGTAATGCCGATTAATATGGAATAAGAGCGATGAAAACAAAAACAAAACGTTAACATATACTTGTTATAATAAATACTTAAGAGTATCAATTCTGATTATTAAATATCGAAATTAAGTGGGAACACAACTTTAATTGCCTCTTGGGAAGAAGGATAGAGAGGAGACAGTACCATAAAAAATTCCTTTGAAAGTTATTTCAACTGCTTGCGATTAAGGAGTAATTTGTCTTGAAAATATGTTTTGCATTAACCCAACAGTTCACTCAGTTACGCATTTTTTAAATTAATTACTTCTATTTGCTTACTGTCGACAATAAGATTCGTGTGAATAGAGACTAGTACACGGTTACGATTTATCTCAATCTAATCGCGAATTGTTACATACACTGCAATTAAAGATTCGATTGAGTACTTACCGCGGCATGGATCATTCTTCAGAAGGAATTCATCTAATGCTACCCAGCCTCCACCGACGCGTACCATGACAGTAGAGCGCAGAATTCGAACCAATCGCAGCTTTTGACTATCACCAAACTACAATTTCGCAAGTGTCACGATTAAAGTCACACGTGATGTACTCAATTAATGATATTAATATACATGATTTCAAATATATATTCATACACAATAATGTGTGAACATATTTGAAACCAAACGTTTCATTAAGTTGTACGTACCCTGTACTTTCCTTCGCCAACTTGGAAAACGCGGAATTTCTGGCGACATGTACATAGCATGACCAGCCGTTTAACTTCATCGTGGATTTTGTCCGTATCATTGTAGGTTCGTCGTTCTTCCCAGTCGGGTCGTAAAGCGGCAATGAACTCCTTCCAATCTATCAAGCCCTCGCCGTGACGATCGAAGAGGTCGGCAACAGCACCCATCTCCAGACGAGAAGTCTCAAATTCTATGAATTAAAAGAATTAACATATTAGAAAAATGCAAATGTTCTTGTTTAGGAAAAAATAAGCGATGTATAAGTACTGGTGTTCATAATTCCTTGAATGAAATCTTCCCTTGGTATAAGTCCATCGTTGTTCTTATCCATCTTTCTGAACAGATCCGTCAATCTGGATTTCTTGTGATTCATGAACTTCAAGAACTACATCAAAAAATTAGAAAATCAATATTATATATTCACACGATCTAATAAATAACAAACAAATCTTTAGATTTTTATTTTTATTACAAGTAAAAAATTAAGAAAAACAAATCTATGTCTTACCCGTTTGCGCCAATCTTCCCAGCTGAAGTTGGCAACGCGATCCAGTTCCTGAATGTAATTATACTTGTCCTGTAGACGACGTTGTCGTTCCCACGCCAGCATCCAAACGTGACGCCATTTATCCCAGAGAAGCTTAACTCTTGGGCTGCGGAATTCCGGTTCAGCTCCTTTGCTGTTTGTCGAAAGAAAAATATATGTGTATTTGTACATAAAAAATAGATATAAAAATAGATATTGCGT
Organism: Pogonomyrmex barbatus; assembly: GCF_055798465.1. NCBI lineage: Eukaryota > Metazoa > Arthropoda > Insecta > Hymenoptera > Formicidae > Pogonomyrmex > Pogonomyrmex barbatus. The sequence goes on from NW_028297149.1 coordinate 6,031,390, forward strand.
TAAATAAATATATTTAACACAAGAATGCTTGAGAATGAGATATCGTTTTGATTAATACCAGTTTAATCACCAGTTTTCATATTCAAGGGTGAGACCCTCGACGGAACGGAAGAATAAAAGATGGCAAGCAATATCGTATTGATTACTTTTCTTTTTACTAGGAGTTTCTAAGTGTTAATTAGAACATATATTTATTTTTTATAAATCATATCACAATTTGTTAAACATTTTTTTGTCTTCTATTGATTTTTTCTGTTTTTTATCTACATTTTTATATATATTTATTAAAACCTTTAATTCTTATAATTCTTATTATTTTTTATATATTTTTTAAGAATAATTTAGAATAATTCAATCTCATAATAATTTTTGCTTATGGTTTTACTGATGACATACTGTTGGCATAGTGAATTGCCTGAAATAGAGATGAAAAGATACAAAATGTCTGTTGATCGAATGATAACTTGATTGTTGGAAGAGTTAGAGAATTTGAGAAAGGAAATAAGAACGGGCTAGTCCATGTTCGTATTGGAAAAAAATCGCAGAATCGAAGGTCACGGAGTCAAAATTATCTCGTAGCATAATAGATTCTCGAGAATCACCTGAGCAGTCTAATCCGATCCGCTCTTCGTGATCGTGGCATTAGTAGATGATTTATCTTACCTTTACATTATTTTTGTATAAATGTATATATATGTATATTTATATGCTGAATATGTTATATTTTTATTTTGCTGAATATCTTTTAAAATACGTAATCTATGTAAATTTTTTATGATTTTTAAGAATTATAATCTTCATTTTCTGGGATTTCATAGAAAGAAATATAGTAATGAAATATAATAGTTGCAAAAATAAAAAAATGACATATATAAATATCACATCAGAAACTTCACACTTTCAATACAGACTTTCAAAACAGATGATTTTGTGAGCGAACAGTTCAAACCCAATCACATATCAACCCGCAAAAAAAAAAAAAAAAAAAAAAAACATGAAAAAAAAACAATGATCCCATTACCGAACTATTAGTAAATCATATGATACGCTGTGTCGTACAGTAAGCATAGTAATGCCTATATATGATTCTGATGAAAACCGTGGAAATGAACTGAAATAGTACTAGACGTAACGAACCTTCCTTTGGGTGGGAAGCGTGGACCGATGTGCGGCAATGAAAGATCTGGCGTTCTGTCACGACCTGGGCTGCCTCGGCTAAACAAGAACATGCGTCACGTCACTCAAACATTCTCTACTAAATAAGGCATCTATAAAATGCTGTTCTCTGCTCTCAATACAGCAGTCTAGTTTATAAATTGTTTGTTAATGTATTAGATAGAAAAGTGTAAAATTCTGGCACAAGTTTTTATAGAGTGTAATATTTTTCACAAAATGCGCAAAAATTATATTTAACAGATATAATTTAAAAAAGACTTGACATAAAAAAATGTATGTCGTAAAAAATTGTTAATCACAAAAATGTCTTAAGCTATGTGTATATATACATAATAACAATGTAATATTAATACAATGATGTGATATAATACAAAAGAATAAAATATATCTAATTGACTTTTTAATCACAGAACAAACATTGAATAGTAAGTTTACGGATGTCACAATCATGGTTGGAAAGCAAGTAAGTTAATACATTTAACTAAATTTTAGACTCTTGTTGCTGGATATTGCAATATGTGCGAACAAGGATTATCGTGTGTGAATATTGATAATGTTGTGTCTTGAATAGTAAATCATATAAAAACAAATGCATATATTTCTACTGGAGATGTGCATATTAAAACAAGATGTGCATATAAAAACACTGTACTTACTAGAAAAGGCTATGCAAAAATAATAAAATATAAAATATTTACATATGTTATGATGGGCAACGCACCTTTGTTTACGAGGCTGAGGTTGCTCATGCTCGTTATCCTGATAGAGATCCTTACTGAAATTCCATTACAAAAGCAACATTTCATGCGACGGTTAAACACACAGTACACAAAATACATAAAAAATTATAAGCAAAGTGAAAGATATAATTTCAGATATAATTTCAGATAATCTGAAACTTCCTAAAATTGCAATGTACGCAATAAAACAACTCAAAATACACAAATGTGGCACAAATATGAGAAGAATGCAAACAAAACTTAATGATTTGAACACAGAGCAAGCATAACAAAATACAATGATGTGCATATTATCAGCATTCATTATATATTCATATTAATTCGCAATAATGAAAAGAATTTTGAATCGTATGAATATATTTAAGTATATATAAACTTTTATATCAATAAATACGTACGTAGGCGCTGGTGATCTAACTTTCGATATCTTTCTTGCATCTTTTATCGGTTTAATTTGTCGAGCTTTGCACACACGATCAACTTCATTTTGTCTTCGGCTAGTATTCTCCATAAACTCTCTATGATCTGCGATGAGCATTTCGAGCGTAGCCCTGTCGTCGGGCAAAGGTTCTGCTTCCAAGGCATTCAAAGTGTTCTCCAAACCTTCGAGCCAGGCTAATAACTCCTCGAGAAGATTATCAAGATCCTACAAATATGTGCGTTATAACATCAATCTTATTTGAGAGATAAAATATGATGAAATATGTATATATGGCATGGTACAAACCTGTAGTCCTTGCATATGGTTCTCCAGTCTTTGATTCCTTTGATAGGCCCATGTTGCAACTTCTTCCCATCTAGATTGAATAATCGTAATCCAGTGTTTGATAACTGCAGCACCATCGGGATGCGCTTTTCCAAGGATAATATGTGCCAACTCTAACGTGTTATCCTTTTCAACTTCTTTGGTCTGCAACTCGCGGAGGAATCTCTGATGCTCCATCAATTGGTTTCTGCTCTCCTGCTCGTCTTCCGGCAGTGGTCCAGCGAATCGCAGCTTCATTTCCGCGTCACTTAACCATTCTAACAACACGTGAACGGCTTTGTGAAGTCGTTCGGCCTCTCGAAGGGCTTCTTCCAATAGTCTGGATTTCTTCGTTGTGAGACTGGTTACTCTGTCCCAGAGACTATTTAATTCAGACAATTGCGATCTGATCATTGATGCATCCTCGATAGAGGCTTTAGATTCCAATTCGCGACCAGTCTTGATGACGGACTCCATTTGTGAAGCGCGAGACTCTAAATCTCTCTCGAAAGCCTTGTGTTGCTCCACTAAATTGGTCACGGTGTCCAGATCGCCGTAAAGTGGTCCGGTGCTGGCCAGGTATTTTTCAGTTTTACTCAACCATTCTAGTAGCGCTTGAATTGCATCCTTGAACTGTCCGGAGAATAGCAAGGCTTCTTCCAGCTTTCTCTGTCGATCTACACATTTACCGCAGACTGTGATCCATTTGTTCTTCAACTCATTCAAAAGTTCTCTCAAGGCAGGTTCGTCGCTCTTTGGTGCTTTATCCTTTAATGTTTTGCCGTTCTTCATGGTAGTATCATAAGTGCTTTGCTTAGCACTCAAGGCCTTTTGTACCTCGCGATGTCTATTGAGACGCGACTTAATTCTATCCGGATCGTTGCCGCCAAGTCCATCAGCTGCAAATTCGTCTAATGTCTTCTCGGTTTCGTCCAACCAGTTCATTAGATTCGACCAACTATCGTGGAACTCTCTAGCCTCTTTGTAGCCGTGATCCAAAGCTCTCGTTCTCTCGGCTGACTTGGAAACCACTCGTTCCCATCTATGTTGCACGCTCACGAGCAAGTTTCTTATAAGAATCACATCTTGTTTTTGAGAGAAGTATTTGAGATGGGTTCCTTTCTTGTCGAGATTCAGCATAGTCTCGCGATGAACACCGACGTCTTTCTGGAATGCTTTGTGTTCCTCGATTTGTTGAAGTATGGTTTCCATGACTCTCGAGACCGGTTTGAGATTTGTCAAAATCTTTTCAGCATTAGTTAACCAATCGACGAAAGCTTGTAACGCGTCGTGGAACTCGGTCGCTTCTTTCAGGGCAATTTCCAATTTTATCTTCTTATCGCTAGCGCGTGAAAGCACATTATCCCATTTTTGTTTCAACGTTCGCAGAGTATGATGCAATCCTCCGGCACTCGTGTCTGCTTTCCTCAGATATTCCTGCCCTTGCTGCAATACCGTTTCAACCTTCGGACGATTTTGTTCCAGCTCGTTGTATACTTCCATAAAGCGTTCCAATTGTTCGGACGCAGTCTCGGGCAATCCACCAACCGGTTTAGAAGCTACTATCATGTTATCCACATCGTTCAACCACGACAACAGATCTTGTACCTCAGCATTGAATGATTGCGCCTCCCGTAAGACATCTTCCAATTCTCGTTGACGATCAGCAGCGCGTTGCAACAGATCTCGCCAACGACGATTCAGAGTATCCAATTTGTCAGCTGTAGTAGACACTTCGGCGGTATCTTTACTATCTTCAATCAATTGGCGTCCAGCATCGTTCAGAGTATCAACACTCGTCTGGTGAGCTTGTATATCGTTCACTAAGACCTTTAGTTTGGCCAATTCAACTTCAATCACTTGTGGATCACCCGCTACTGGCCTGATGTTATCCAACGTCCTGTCTGTCTTCTCGATCCACACCAATAGCTCGTCCAAAGCGTGTTGGAATTGACCGAGTCGTAATAATGCGTTCTCTAACAATCGTTGCCTCTCCACCAAGCCTCTCAGTAATCCGTCCCATCGTTTGTTCACAGCACCGAGTGGTTCCTTGATGGCTGCTGCTTGTTCGGACGAGGTCCTTTCCGTTAATTCGGCTGCTTGCCTAGATATGGAAAAACAATAATGTTAAAAAAACGTATCGCTATTTTTTATACATACGCAAGTATATATATTTTACTATATGTATTCGAACCACAAAACATTGGACCAGATCTACAGGGAGGACGGGTTTAAAAATTTCAAAGTTTAACTACCGAAGGAATTAATATCAACTGGATATTAATCACTGCCGTTTCCACATTATTTCTGTCAAGAATATAGATTAAATTATCGTCTACGAGTTCTCGTGGTTGGTCACTCGATTCACCTGCTACATGCGGCTGAGTAATTTACCTTGAGGTAACACAAAGGGGGAGGATCCGATTATGAACATGTGACGCAAATTGTTAAAGAACTGCAAGATTATTAAACTAAACGGGGAAGGAGAGATGATGTAAAACACGTTCAGAACAACATGAAGCCATGCTCTAACTACCAGCGACAACATTGAGAGAGATTGGACTTGCCTTGTCAGACTCCTATGTTCGGGAACCGGCGCAATAAAACAAAAATCGGGATTAGAATTTACATTTTCTCGAAAGTCACTCATCACAAATAATTCTTGGGTGGAAGTTGCACAAAGGGGACAATGCTGCGGCACTGAACTCTTTGTAACGCCATTAACATATTCAATTCAGCTTTAATTTAAAAGATAAATCATCACCTGTTTAACGCCTCGACTTTCACCATGTGAGGATCCACCTCGGCCTTGAAATTGGCCAGCTGTTTGATCTGCTTCTTCACTTCGTCGATGTCACTGCCGAGCGGACCCATCTCCGCGAATCTGTCTTCGGCCTCTTGCAAGAACTCCAATAGATTCTGTAATGTTTCATGGAATTCCATTGCTTTTTCCATAGCGTCGATCAGATTTTCTTCGCGTCTGGCGTACAGAGCGGTGACGTTATCCCAAGCTTGATCCAAATCTTCGATGTGTTTTCGCACTTCAGGTTTGTCTGGCTCGCCGCACAAGCCCATCAATTCGTGTCCTGATGCTCGGACTTGTTCAACATCCGGTTTGGTCTGATCGATCTCTTGTCGGATTTCTTGCAATGCCACTTGTTGTTGCTGAATGGCGGCTGGTTGAGCCGCCGGTGGTGCTTGTCCAGCCAGCGCGTCTTGCAGTTCCCTCAGAGTGACCATAACTCCGTTCAATTCGGCCCAGAACTTTTCGGCGACAGCCAGAGTATCGTCCAAAGTGTGACCGCGATCGGTCGTGGCTTTCTGTACATCGGTCCATAATTTGTTCAGTTTATCTAGCTTGCGTTTGATATCTTTTACCGCCGGATCAGCTCTATTACCCGCTTTACTGATAACATCATCCGCGGCTTTCTTGACGGCTGCGTAAGCTTCGGATCTCTGAGCGAGATCGTCTGCCAAGGCCGCGTTCTCCTCCATCTGGTCGCGCAAACGAGCCGGATGGGCGCTAATGGGCTCGGCACCGTTCACTTGATCGGCAGTAGAAGACAGGGCGCGCAACATACCCTCCAGTTTGTCGGAGAACTGCGAGGATTCCTGTAGCGCTTGTTCTAACGCTTGTTGCCGGCCTCTCAATTCGGCTCTCAATGCCGCGTAGCGAGCGTTATCATTATCCAAAATGTCCTGTACTTTGATACCTTCCTCTTCATTACATAACTTAATTAATGCCTCACCGGTCTTGTTGAGTTTTTCTACTAGAGGCTTGTGTTCATTAATGCTCTGTATGAGAAGTTCGTTTTTGTCCTGCTGCATTGCTATTAAGTCAGGTCGCAATGCAGGCATGGGTAGCATGGCGATTTGTTGTTCAGCCTCTTCGAGCCAGCTGACCAAGCCAGTGTGGGTATCACGAAGGTGTTCCGCTAGCGGTAAAGCTTGCTCCAAAGCTCCCAATCTGTCTGTCGATAAGCTCGATACAATCTCCATCGTTTCACGCAAATCCTCCATCTTATCTCTAATGGTAGATGTATCTTCGTGCTGAGCATTTTCACGTATCACTTTCTTCGCAGTCGAAATAACATCACGGACTCTACCTTTCTGACTGGATATATCGTCATTCAGCGCTTTGTGCTCTTTCAATTGTACTCTAATAATTTCAGGCTCGCTGCTGGGCGGCTCGGCTTCTCGAAGTTGATTGTCCACCTCTCTAAACCAATCGAGTAAATCATCAATATCGCCAATTACCTCCAAAGATCGCTGCTTGCTTAGCTGAATTCTTTCAGCCTTCCTCTGGATCTGTTCAGCAATAGCATCGAATCGCCTGTTGTCTCTAGTCACAAGACCTTCGATGGTCGCAGCACCTTCTCCTGGCGACATTTGGCACAACTGTGGGCCAATCGCATTGATTTTGTCCAGAACAGGTCTGTATTCGGATATTTCCATTTCGAGTCGGATAATCTCTTCTTCGCGAGGCTCGGCAGATTGCAAAGCCGTCTCTGCGCCTTGCATCCAATCCATTAAACGATTGTGATTATCGTGGAATTGTTGCACCAATGGTAAGGATTCTTGAGCATGTTTCAAGAGATCCGAGCCGCGTGTGACGAGATCGTTAAATCGTCGTTGCAGAGAGTCCAATTTGTCCTTCAATTGAAGCGCTTCGTCGCTCGAGATGTGTTTCATTAGCTCCAAACCAGAATCCACGGTACTGTCAACCTCCGTTTGTCGCGTGGATACCTCTTCCGTAAGATCTGCGAGATCTTCCATTTGTTGCAAGAGTTTTTCTGTATGTACAGCCAAGATGCGATATTTCGACAATCGGATTTCCATGCTCTCCATCCATGCTTGTAAGTCCTGGTATGTGAGAACGAGATGACGTAAACCCTGCCTCGAACGTTGCAACAAGGCACCAAGAGCTTCCGATCGTTCGACCAAAGCGGCGTATCTATCTGCTGCGTCCTGAAGTTTATCGGCCAATGTGGCAGCTTCATCTTCGCCTACTAGCGACATAAGTTGACTGGCTATTTCCGTGAGCTCGCTAAAATCTGGTGTCTTCGATATAATATCTTCGTGAAGTATGTCATGCTCGCTGACACGTTGCTGTATCTTTTCCTCATCAGTAGGAACCAACTCCATATCTCTTACTTTCTTCTCCGTTTTATCTAGCCAGATAGCAAGTGGTACCAATTTATCTTGGAATCGCTTCGCCACAGCCATCGCTTGCTCAAGAGCATCCATTCTCTCAGCAGCGCTTTCCGTCAGATTGTCAAATCTGCCTACAAGATCGTTCAATTGTTTTTCGATGGCTTTACGCTCCTTCGGATCTGCATCGGCGGCTACCTCTCGTCCCATGTTATAAAGAGATGTCATAGAATTTTGTCGATCCATCAACATCTTCTTTAGGAATTTCTGCTCTTGCAGTTGTGCCTTCACGACTTTGTAATCTGAAGAAGGTGGTTTTTGATTCGAAACCATTTCTTCCGTATCGGTCAACCATTTCTCCAAACCGTCCAAAGCCTCTTGAAATTTGCCCGATTGTAATAATCCAACATCCAATTTGCGATCGCGCTCGTTTAGCTAAAAAAATAATTATAAATTAAATCATAAAATAATGCATCCTGTTAAGTCTCATATAAATATCGGAAAACATACACATTCTTCGACGCTTACATATAAATCAAATACTCACCCTGTCTTTCAAGTCGTTCCACCTTTCGTTCATTTTATCGACATCTTTTTCGATATTGCTGGTATTGACATCTCGTCCTGCAGTCTGTATAAGACCTTGACCGAGCGCGTTACAATCTTCAACAGCATGTGCTAATGGCTCGATCTTTTTAATTTTGAGAGTCCTGAAGTCCTCCTGCTGAACTTTAATCGAGTCCACTTCGGATCCAACAGGCTTAAACCTTCTGACATGTTCGTTTGCGTCATTGATACCCTCCATAACATCCGCGTGCAATTGATAGAATTCTTGTAACTTGTTCAAGGTAGATGTGAGTTCGTCTTCTCTGGTACGCGCGCGTTCGTCCAACTTGCCAATTTGTCGTTTAAATCCATCAACTTGATCTCTCGTTGCTACAGCATCGGCAGCGAAGCCGTAATCGACCAAACGTTCACCACGGTTCTCTAAATCACCGATTTCCTCGTAGAGCTTGTTAATTTTGCTGATAACCTTAGCGGTATCTTCCAATTGTCCTCGCACGATCTTAATCTCTCTACCAGCTGCTTTCATGGAATCTAAATCTTTCTCGAGAGCGGATAGATGCTGGCTGATGTATTTCGCTTGATCATTGAATTGCGCAACAGCTGTAGCTGCGCTTTGTAGTTCGTTGCATCTATCATCCAATTTCGCTTGCAGGTCGTTAATACGATCGTTAATATTGTCAGTTTCGTCTTGTAAATGTGTCGCATCAACGCCCTGCTCACCAGCTTTGTTTACGAGATCGTTAGCCTGTTGTTTCACGCATTGCAAAGGTTTCTTTAAGCTCGTTGTTTCCTCTCGCAAATTCTAAAAATTATATAATTATTAGTATATATTTTTTTATATTTTAATTGTAATTTTTTATTAGAATATAGAAAACCACCTTTATTCTATCGAGAAGCTTTGGATCTTTAGCCGCTCCGCCGAGAGCATCGTGCGAAGCCAATTTATCTTCGCAACGTTGTAAACCGTGCTGCAAATCACGTAAATTCTCATTAAAGTCCATTAGGTGACGTGCGGTATCTTCCAAGGATTGCGTTCTGGATATTAAGTCTGCAAGAAATAAATAAATTATGATATAACATACGCAATATAATTACGATGAATTATAAAATATCAAATAATAAATTTAAATGTACCATTATTTAACTTATCCCATCTGGTTTTCATAGCACTAAGCTCATTCTTCACGTTTTGTTTGTCAATGTCGCAGGCTCCAACAAACGTTTCGCCAAGCGTCTTGTTATTTTCAAATTCTCCAGAGTGTTTCCACACTTCGTTTCTGAATGATGACAGTTCTTTCAACTGCTTCTCGATATCCTTGCGTCTAAAGGAAGTAGGGATCAAACTATCCAATTTATCCTCGGCTTGTCGAAGCCACGGAAGAAACACGTCTTGAGCTTTGTAATATTTCTTGCAATGTTCTGCACATGTCTGCAATCGAGTATGTCTTTCGACAGTATCCTTCTTCAAACGATCCCACTGTGACTGCATCTTATCCAAGTCACGTTGAAGCGAGCGGTTTTCAATTTTCTGAGATCGCGCAAGTATGTCGCGTCCTTTGTTCAAGAGCATTATAACTTCATGCTCTTTACTCATCACATTACGATAAATAGGCTAAAAATAATGTTTAATTTTTATTTAACGTAGAACTTACAATATGGAAAAATAAACAAAGAAAAAATTTCTTAAATAATAATACGTACCTCATGATGATCAAGTTGCTGTTGCAAAATTTCTCTATCAGCAGATACTAACAGTTTTTCTGACATGTTTCCAAGTTCGTCCGCAAGCCATCCTAGAGTTCTGCTACAAGAGGCTTCGAATTGTCTTCCATCGCGAAGATTACCTTCAATTTCTGCTTTCCTGTGATCCAATTTCTTTTGCAAATTATTGTACATCTTGCTGAGTACGGCGAGCTTTCCTTGAATTTCAGATTTCGACGCTGGGTCACTCATCAGAACCTCGCACAGTTGCGCACCGGCCATTTCCGCATCCGCTAATAATGGTCTCTGGCCTTCCAATTGCCTCTCCAAATTCTCGATCTTACGAAGTTGATCTTCGGGATCTTTTTCAAGAGACAATTCGTCCAGATTGTCTGAAATTCCTTGCAAGGCATCTCGTAGTCGATTAAGACTGGCATCAAACTCACGACTAGTATCAACGGCGTCTCCTAAACTCTGAGCTCTTTCGTCCAATCTTCCCATTTGATCTGCCCACCGTTGCAAAATGCTCTGCAATTTCATGTTTATCTTCTGTCCATCCGGAGAATCTATGGATATTGTGACAAGAATACTTTCTCCGATTTGTATTAGATGATCCAATTGCGGTTGCTGAGTTCTAAACTCCTCTCGCAAGACTTGAACTTGTTGTACTTGACTCGCAACCATACGGGGATCGGCCGAAATTGGTCCCAAAGCGCCCAGCATACGTTCTTTAGCGCCAAGCCAAGAATTAAGACCCTCGTACGTATCATAGAAGTCTTTAATGTCTTCCAAAAATTTAATTCGATCCTTGCATCTGTCTGAAATCGATCGCCATCGACTGGCAACATCTTCCATCTCATCGTTCAATCTATCTACACCGTCCGCTCCCTTTTTACGTCTGACCAAATCTCGCACTTGCGTACGAGTGCTATCCAATAAAGATTGTTTCTCGTACATTTCTTCAACGAGAACTTTAACTTGCTTGGCCGTTTTGTCCGCATCGTCTTTAGTCGCAGGCATACTCTCTTTTGGCAATTGCCGTTGAATCTGATAAAAATGTTTATATATTATATTCTGATTAATCAAATACACATTATAAGAAATATTACTTTAAAAAATAAAATTACCTTATCCAAGAATTGGGAGAGTACTTTCAAGTGGTCCAAATGTTTCTTTAATTCCTCTCTGATATTGTCCAACTCCGTTTGGCGATCTGACAATCTGACGCCGAGTAATCCATATCTGTGATTAATTTCCGAAAGTTGTTGTTGAACCGGCGATAACTCTTCCAGATGGAAACCATCTTGGCTCGAACGGCGGCTGCTGAATCCACTGCTACCACCTGGGGAGACCGGACTTTGAACTGCGTAGGATTTAATGGGTGACGGCGAACGACCGTCTTGTGACATACGCAGTACTACAAAAAAAATGACAGAAAAAAAACGGTCAAACGTAACGAAAATGGCAATGATTGTGTGCTGAAAAAGATGCAACGTGATAGATATATAACTAGTAGAGTTGTTATAACTGATAAATTTACTAATAGCAATTAATTTGCGGAAAGAACCGATGTGCAGAATTCACATCATGCTATCGAAAGGAGTACCTATGCAAACATATGTAGTAAAAATAGTAATGTACCTGGTCTCTTCGTCGGGCTAGTACTGCCACGTCGACGAGTTGGACTCTCACCGCGTTCTTTCATCAAGCTGTCGTAAGCAATGCCAAGATCATTGATCTTATCGACTGTGTTGCCATAATCACGATATTCCTTCTGTATAGGCTTCAGTTCCTCCTGTTGCATCTTCAGCTTATCCAGATCTACGGCAACCGGCTCGAGTCCTTGCACTTTGTTCTCTGTACGAGTAAGCCAATCGAGTACTTGATCTCGCAGCTTTTCGTAGGCTATATGTTGTTCTGCCCGTGATTTGCACAGTCGTTGTTTCTCGTCCAGTAGATTGTTCAGTTCCTTCCATTGAGATTCGAGTGCCTTGATTTTATCTCTAATTGCACCCGCTTCGGTTATATCCTTTTTAGAGATCAAATTCTTCCCATTACGTATTAGATCTTCGAAGTTTCCGCGTTGATCCTCACGCATGTCTATCAATTGCGCCATCTTAGCTTCGCACTCCGACATATCGAGCTTGTTCAGATCTCTCGAGTCGAGAATTTCCATTATGTGCGCGTACCAATTCTCGAATTTGGCCACATCTCCCAGGAATTCGTTTAAGGCTTGCGCGATTTCATCCAGGAATTCACCGCGCCTCAAAGACTTGTCCATCAGTTTCTCAAATCTGCTTTGCACATCTTTCAGTTTGCTTTCGATACGTTTAGCAATGCGAACGTTGCTCGAATTCAAGAGAAGATCCTGAGCGTTCGCTGTGATAGTTTCCACACTCAAACGATGACTATCCAAGTCTGCTTGAAGTAATCGCTGTTCTCTTTGTTGCTCTTCCAAGCGTTCCTTCTGCAAACTTGCCGGACGTTGAAGCGATCTGTACGTGTATAATTTGCATTAAAATAAAGATAGACTTGAGATAATACAGAAAAATTCATAAATAATAACTTGTCCTACTTACTTAAATTGACTTTCAACATTGTTCAACCATGCAACGAGACTATCCAATGCGTCTTGCACTCCTTGACTTCTCACCAATGCAGTGTCAAGTTCTTGACATTTGTCAGCCAGAGCATTACTCAGTTGTTTGTATTTATCTTCTAACGCTTTCACTGGTTCCTCAAGCTCGTTAGCCTCGTTGATTGTCAACTGGCCTTCTAGAGAATTCAACAGGGCCTCAACACTATGTTTAGCATTGTCAACTAGACGTTCATTAGCGAGGAATTCATTATTCAACGCCTTGGCTTTGCTCAGCTGATCCTCAACTTGTTTCGGTTCCGCGGCAACGGGTTCGGAGATAACTCTGTGCACTTTCGGTTCGATATCCCTCAACCACGTTCTAGCCTTATCTAAAGAGTCGTGATAGTCCCTCTGTTTGCCACCGACTCCCGACAATCTGTCTGACAACAGATTTGCTCGAGATAATAAATCTTTGTATCGAGCCGTAGCGCTGGATACTTCGGCTCGTACGGGTGAATCCTGGCTGGCTGTGGGCTCTTTGTGTGGCAATCTTTGTGGCAAGCTGGTCCTGAAGTCATTAAGAACTTGGAGATACTCTTTACTCTCATCAACAAACTTTTGCGCGGCCATCGTAATAAATCTCAAATCTGCTTGATGAGCGATGACATCACTAATAAAATCTCGGGTCGTGTCGGTGCTGCTACTGAGTTTGTTTAAGTCAGATAAGGAGCGCTCCTTATCCTCGAGAATGCTTCTGGCTTTATCCAACCAAATCGAGAATGTCGTGAGTTCATTCCTAACGGAAAAGCAAATCAATTAAATTCAAAAAATAAATAAAATAAAAAATCGATAAATACATGAAAGATACTAACTTGAATTTCGTCAGTTCGTCTCTGGCACCAATGAGACGTTTCACTAATTTGTCAGTACGATCTAATGCTTTGTCAAATCGAGTCTTCAGAGATCGACCGTTCTTTTCCAATGTAGATACTTCATCGCTAGACAATACATTGCTGCCAGTCAAGACGACTTGTCGAATTTGATCCAGGCAGGATGAAACGGGTCGGCTGTGCGACTCAAGATCCTCTTTTATTTCCTGCAAGTAAGATTTCATATACGTAATTATTTAAATCTGAAATAAACGTATTTATACAAATTGCCCGATTAATTATATAGATTCTATTGCTCACCTTCATAATAATTATTTGTTTTCTTAGCTCTTCTACATTTTCCTTTACGGTATCTTGATCCGCCAGTTTGTCCTCGATTTCGGAGATCCATTGCAGGAGCTTAGACAGCGTTTCGTCGCAGAGCTTATACTTCTCCTCCACCGCTTGCTAAAATAGAGTTGGAAGAAAACAATTCATTTTTATCTACTCGTGCATTTCATCTACTTCATTACACCTAATGTGCTAGAAAGAAAAACTTAAATAAATTATAAGAATATCATCATCTTACCAATGACGATATTAGGTATCGTATTAATTAAAGATTAAAGAAAACATAGGTAAGCTTACATATCTCACGCATGCAAACACAGGCACACTTTTAACGTACAGGTAAAATAACAATATTAAATGGTAGCTTTAATTTATCTGCAAGAGCTGCATATCTCTCGTATAGGTTTTTTCATATGCAGTTTGAAGCACAACGATAACAGTATGAAGATAACGTAATTGCATAATACAATACACGTTCCAACAAGCAAATAAATTAAAACGCACAATGACGGAGTAACAATCGTGTGATGGTAAACTGCATATATAATAATGCATATGATACAGATAATGTACAACGTGGAGAAAATCCCGCTAACTCATGCTAGCGAAAACATAGGTTCGTGATAAGTAAACATAATCATACCTGAAAAAAAGGAAAACATTTAAATATATAATAATTATCATAACTCTGAATAGACAGATATAAAAACTAGTTGGAGTTAAACGCATATTAACAAGTAAATTGACAAAATTAAGACAAGATATTATACACTTGTTAATTTCGTTGTAATATGTTAATTATACGGATTTCTCGCGGAATGGTAAATAAAATCAACTGAGACTCTAAGAAATTATTATTAAAAAAAATCATTTAATTGTGTAATATATTACACAGAGTGCCGATGTGGTGCTTACAATTATTGCGTTGGTCTTGATTACCGTCAAGCATTTCACATTCTTTAATATTACGTTAGAAACAATAATATAGGCAACAATATCAATTGATCATTATTGTTTTATTATCTACTATTGCTTTATATTTTTTAATGCAATTTTTATTATATCTTTTACTTGATCATTATCAAATTTTATTTTCTATTCAGCAATGCCTTTAATTTATTTGCCACAATCGTCTGTCACTTTCATCCCGACCAAACCAATGCTTTATGAAGGATAATGAAAGGCAAAGAGCAACGACATGAATATAGTTGCATATCCTTTCAGCCAAATCCTTCTTTTCCTCGAACAAGCGTTAATTTTGAATGAAGAGTAGAAAAAAAATGTCAATTTGCAAATTTTTATTCCATGCATGTCGTACGTATTAGTATGTTTAGCGAAAATGATGTTTTTTTTTTTTTTAATCAAAACAAAAATTATTAGTCTCACATGTTTGGATCAAACAATCCAATATGCGATTTATCTTATCGAAGAATCGCTACATTTTCGTAAATTTTTTTAGGTAAGTTATATAAATGTAATTCTCTTCTGGATCGCATTATACATAAAATCATGAAAGTTTTATCGCGAGAAATAAGATAAGCTAGTTAAAAATTATTAGATTAATGATAAAATTATAGATTAACGATAAAATTATAGATTAATGCTACTTAATTTATTAAAAAGGGATTAGCGTTGTTGATGCGATAAAATTTTGGCTTGGGATTAATGATATTCTGCATGGTGGAGGATATTGTTCATGATGCGGTGTTCGATATCGTCTGATGATCTGCAGATCGCCAATTAAATCAGTGACAAACCCGAGGGATCGTACGCGATGTCCAATTAGTGTCGTTCGTGATGATGGTCGACCTTTACTGAACCCACATTAAGGTAATGAAAAAGTAAGCACGAAGGTAAGTATGGTGAATTGTATGATGAGGAGAGTCTGAGATAAATCGTTTGAAGCGAGCATTCCGATAAAAGGAAGCACGGGGATGATTCCTCTAGTAGAAGTAGAGGGTGAAAGAGACAAGACCAGAGTGAAAACGATTTTAATTTATGTCCATGCACGTTACGCGTTATTACTCCTCTCAATTCTCGATCGAGACGTAAAAAAAATGTCATGCCAGTCAAAAACGAGGACTTAGAGGTCCGTGCAGAGGACCGTCATGCCAACAAGCGATTCTCCTCGCGGATGATAATGATATATAAAAATTCACGTCAGGCAAGGTGAGATATGACGGAGAATCGCATGACAGTAAAAAAACGTAAACGTCGATTCGTGTGACAGCGTAATGATAATCACATCCAACTCTCGGAGGAAGCTGTTAGAGAATCGTGAGTAGGAACAATAGCAAACGTAAACTCGGGTGTGAGAAAAATTGGAGAAACCCAAACAGCAAAGGGGAAAAAAAAAAAAAAAAAAAAAAAAAAAATAATAGAACGAACGGAGAACAAAGAGTCAATTGGTGTGGGAGTGTCGCGGGGATGTGTAAAAGGCAACATTCTGGCTGGTCTTACTTACCCTGGCTTCAGCGGCGAGTATATAACCCCGCTCCAAGGCCTTCACGAAGTCGATACTCTTGCCGTCAGTGTCCTCGACTAATCTCCCTCCTACAGAGTCTACCTTCCCACTACTCACTGCCTCTAGTAGACTCGCGATATTACCCGTGAATGGATCTTTGATCACGGTGGTGGACGGATCAATCAGACCCGACTCGATCGCGTCCGCAAGAGTGAGACGCGTACGATCTAGCACGGAGGTAACAACGAAGGGATCGTAAAAGCCGCCCGTGGTCGGATTATAAAGACCGAACTGCAGCGCTTCGATGAACGAAACGCCGTTCCTCGGGGTAATCAACAAGCCGGTTTCCAGGGCCTTGGACAAGCTGTACAACTTGGACGTGGCCGTGTCCAGCACGTTGCCCTTTTCCGCGTCCATCATGCCCTTGCGGAACGCTTCTGGCAATTTTACCAGCTTCTTCTTCTGCGAGTCTTTAATCAACGCCGAGTCCGAGTCTACGATGCCGAGGCCGACCGCCTCCTTGAGGGTCAATTGGTCGTTCGAGATCGGATCCGTAAATTTGCCCGTTTCTAGCGACAGATACTCCTTCTCAACTGCCTCCTCAAAGGGGATAGGTTCTCTAAGGAATACGACGATATCACCGAAACGCACGAAACACGGCTCTCTCTTATTTGCACCGTTCAATTCGATCGTGCCTCTGACAGTGGGATCTACGACATTGTCCGCGATCGCTTTTGCCGTCGTCACAAACCGACCGGTCCTAGGATCCCTCACAACCGATGTGCTCGGATCAACTAGTTCGTAATTGATCGCCTCTTCTAGAGTGCATTCTTTAATATTTCTGTCACCAAGTCCGGCTTTGGAGGCTTCCAAGGATGATCTATGTGCCATTTGTTGCGCCAGAGATTTATCGATTGTAACTAACAAGCCTCTTTCCAAAGCTACATCGATATTGAAAGCACGTGTCGTCTTGGAATCTAATATTCTTCCCCGAGACACGTCGACCGTCCCATCTTCGATGCCGGTCAATAACGACTTGATCTGCCCGGTTGTCGCGTCTTTCAAGGCGGTAGTATCAGGATCTACGAGGCCGCAATTGATCGCCTGAAGCAGGTCGTGATACTCATTAAGAACGGGATTAGCGAATTTGCCACTGTCGCCGCGGTAAAGGCAACACTTGACTGTCTCCTCGATTGACAAAGGTGTCTTCGACGTAACGATGAAGCCCTTTTTCACCGCTTCTTGCAGATTGATCGCTCTGTCAAGCTCGCGGATGACATACATGCCGCGAATATCATCGACAATGCCTGAGGAGATTGCTTCGGCCAACGCGATATATCTGTTAGACCTAGAACACTTGACGATCGACGTTAGGGGATTTATCAAATCCACTTGGCATGCCTCGGCTAACGTCAGCTTGCGATTACTGGCCGGATGAACAAATTTGCCCGACGAGACGTCGTACATGTTCATTAGTATCGCCTCATATAGGCCGAATCCCATGCTCTCGATGTCGACGATAAGCCCGAGCTGTAATGCAACCGACAACGAGACCGAACCACTGGCGCCTGGTTCTTTGAACATGCCGGTGCGTCTGTCGATCACGCCAGCACGACAGGTCTCCGCCAATGACAACAAACGTTCACCACGTTTGTCCCAATAGCACGGTAAGGTGGGACTGATAATGCATTTTCTCATCGCTTCGTGTAACGTCACGGCTCTACCTGTAGTGGGATCGGTGATTTTGCCCGTGTTATCATCATACAATCCTTGATGGATGGCACGCTGCAGAGATACGGCAGCTCTATTGTCAACGATGAGGCCAGATTCGAATGCGTCCCTCAAAGATACGTTTCTGTTACCCTTGCTGGGATCCTTAAGGTAGCCAGTAGTGCCGTCCATGTAGCCCGATTGTATCGCTTCCATCAGCGTCATCGTTTTCCAGACGCTGGACCTCGTATCCTTGACGGTAACCGAGTCAGCGTCTATTAGATTCTTTTGAATGGCTTCCAATATTGTTAAATAAATGCCTGTTTGTGGATCCAAAAATTTGTTGGTTTTTTCATCGAGGATGCCCTTGGAGATCGCTTCACTAAAGCTCATAGGTCTTCTTGTTTCGAGAAGCAAACCGCGTTCCAACGCTTCCTGGAAGTCTATGGGTGGTCCTCTGGCGTGGCTAACTGTTCCAGACTTGGGATCGACTACGGACGTTTTGATAGCCTTGTTGAATGTCATAACGTCACCGTTGGGATCTCGTACGATCGCGGTCGTGGCGTCTATCACGCCCATTTTAATCGCGCGATCAGTAGGAAGTTTCTCTTGCGTGTCGGGCACTGTGAATTGTCCGGTCTTTGGATCGTACAAGCCTTTGAAGACGGCATCTGGCAACGATATCTTACGTTTCGCTGGCACTATAAAGCCGCGATCCAAGGCGTCGATTAACGAAAGAGGCGCACTGGTACATGGATCCATCGCCGTTCCAGTCTTCGCGTTGATGAAGCCGTGCTTGATAGCGTCGCCCAAAGATATAATATCGTTATTTCTCGGATCTTTAATCGATGGACTGTCCTTGCTAATAGAACCCTTCTCGATCGCCTCTTCCAAAGTATAAGTAGTGCCATCGATACTAAAAGTGCCGGATTTCGGATCATAAATTTGAAGAGCTAAAGCCTCTTGCAGCGTCCACGGTTTCACGGTACTCAGAATGTATCCCTTCTCAAAAGCAATGTCCAATGTCATGGAATGCGGGTAGATCAATGTTCCTCTTACTAAATCTATGAGTTTACTTTCTTCTGCCTCGCTAAGAGGAACAACATTATCTTTTCTGTCGTCTTTCACCACCGTAGTTGAACCGTTAACGTAGCCGATGGCTAATGCCTCTTTCAACGTTAAATTTTCACCTGTCATAGGATTTAAAACGAGGCCGGTCTTCGGCGAATAATATTCCTGAACAATCGCGTCGATCAGCGAAGGCACAAACGGTGTTGTGATAATTAAACCTCTGTTAAGCGCCAAGTCTAGGGGTAGAAGTTCTCCCGCTTTCGTATCACTCACACGACCGGTACTGGGAACCAACAAATTCATCGTCAAGGCATCGTCTAACGAGACGGACGAACCGGCTTTCGTGTCCACCACTTCGGTAATAAAGGCATCGACGACGCCTCTACGAACACCCTCCTCGACGTCGATCAATTGTTTAGTCAAGGGATCTTGTATTTTTCCTGTTTCAGCATCATAGTGATGTTGCCTAATAATGGCCTCCAGCGAGATTGGTTTGCGAGAAATGGGCACAATCAGACCTCGCAAGAATGCGGTTGTGATGTCCATTTCCGTCTTTGTTTCTGTATTGACCACGACGCCCTTGCGAAGATCCACGATGCCGGTCTCCAGCGCCTCGGAAAGCGGCACGATTTCGTCGGTGATCGGATTTCTCACATTGAGCACGTCAGCGTCAATAAGTCCTGCATCAATAGCCTCATTCATAGACAATTCTTGTCCCGTTTTTGGATCTTGAATCGTTCCTGTAACGGGATCGCACACGCCAATGTCAATGGCTTCTTGCAGGCCTAGAGGCTGCGATTCTGCGAACTGTTCTCCCTCTGTTTCGACTTCTAATTCCTCTGTGATCAAGCCCAAGCGAACAGCCTCGAAAAACGGTATCTTTTTACCTGTCTTCGGATCGACCATATAAGCGACGTTCCTGTCTACAAGGGGTCTGCTGATTGCCTCATGCAGTTTTACGTACGAGTCCGTCTTAGATGAGAGATCTTTGACAAGCACCCGGTCGGGATCGAAGACTTTCAGATTTAGAACTAGATCGTTGAAGGAAGTGACGGCACCCGTTTCCGGATCCAAAAATTTCTCTCTTACAGGATCGAATACTCCGACTTCCGCGAGGAATTGAGGCGTTAATTCTTTCGTAATTATTATCGAAACGTGTCTAGGTGATTCCTCATCTGTAATTCTTTTCAATGCGCTGTCATCATCCATTTTCATTTCTACAGTTTCGACTTCTTCATCCGAAAGTGTTTCCTTCTGCATTTCCATTATACTTGATTTTTTGTTTTCGCTCTCGGGAGATTTTTTCGTTACTGAAATTTGGCTGGAAACAATTTTCGCGGGCGGACTCGATTCTTTCTTAGCTGAATCGAATAATTTTGTCGTCACCGATGCACTTGGTTTTGTCTCTTTAGATTTGCGACTCGAAATTGCATCGACAACTGCTTTTCCAGCCAAAACTGGTGCAGCGACAACTGCCAGAAGACCCATTTTTGTAGCTTCCGCTATGCTGATCGGGCGATCCTTCTGATCTCGTACGGTATTCATTTTTCCAGTAATAGGATCGAGCAAACCTTTCTCGATTGCCTCTTTAGTGGTGATAGCTTCTTTGGTTTTCACGTTATAAAGTACGGAATCGGATTCAATTAGGCCCACTTTCATCGCTTCCGTCAAATTATAAGACTTCTTCGTCTCGGGATCTTTAAACGTCCCAGTTTCTTCGTCGTAAATTTGTTCGATCGCCTCTAACACAGTTAAATTAGTGGTAGACAATTTTCTGGGCGATTCAGATTCATCTTTGCTAGATGAAGTATCAAGAATTCCTTCCTCAACAGCTTTAGCGATAGGCATCGTGGTGCCGGTACAGGGATCGGTGTAAATACCCTCCTTCATATCGACAAGTCCTTTTTTTACCGCATGATCAAAGGACATCTTGATATCCTTTGTCGTGAATTCCTGTTTGCTTTCAGATTCATCCTTGATAATACCTCTTTGTCGAGCTTCTTCGATAGTGATGATATTACCGGTGTTGATATCTTGCACCTCCATCGCGCTTTTCAGCGCGTAGCCTGGCAATAGCTCAACGGTCTTAGTCGTGATACTGTGATACGATGTAATGGTTTCTGTAATGGCCGCTGTGTTTTCACGAGCCGGCGATTTGATAATAAGCAAACCAGACTCGACGGCTTCGACAATCGGAATCGGCGTTCCTGTGGTGGGATGGAAAAACACAGCGTTTTCTCTATCGATCAAGCCTGATTCCAAGGCCTTCGTTATTTCAATACTGTCAGGAGCCACCGGATATGGCAACGTCATAATAAAATCTCCCTTTATAGCGTCCTCCAGTGGCAGATGTTCCCCAGTAATCGGATGACGTACCTCTTTCTTGCTGGTGTCTATTAACCCACGTTTTAGCGCAACAGGGAACGTCATTCCCGCCGGCGGTATATCGGAAGACTCGGCCGGCTCCTTCAACTCGAACACATTATTCTCTATCGCCTTAACTAGATTTACGCTACCGTCTTGCGTCTTAACCAACGATCTCTCCGCGTCGATGGTGTCGTTCGCAATCGCAGATTGCAATGTTTCCGTACGGCCGTCGATGGTGAACATCACGTTGGACAAAGGATCCACTATCTCGCACACTATAGCTTCATTGAGGGTGAGATGCGCGCCCGTTTCTGGATGGACGATTTTACCTTCCAAAGGATCTAGCAAACCTTGAGTGTACAAGCTGTGCACGGATAAACTCTTCGCCAGTGGCATTAGTATATGTGCGCTTTCTGGATCCAAGATTCCGCGATCGATGGCCTGCTTGATGTTGAGCACGTCGCCTCTTTGTGGATCAACGATCTGTCCCTGATCGGCGTCTATTCGATTGTCGCGGATTGCCTCCGAAAGAGTGATCGATTCCCCTTTCTCGTTACACATTTTCCTCGCGAAGGTATCCGCTGTTTCTACATCAATGAGACCGCTCTGCAATGCCTCTTCGACCTTTACTATTCTCTTTCGCATTTTTTGCAGAACGATAGGCTTCGCTTCTCGCTCTGGACTCTGCGATAGCGTTCTCGCTTTGCCAATCGTAACTTGATATCTCGGCTCGACCGTCACTCGCGCTCTGGTCTTCGTCCCCAAACTCTCGCCATCCGGAACGTCAATTGCGGATTTCGACGAATCAACCAAAGTTAAACTTTTAACATCTCCCTTCGATATGCGAGTTTTGTCAGGTTCATCGTATACGATCTGTTTCACGATAATCTTTTCATTTTCATCAGGTGTACCACTCGCAGATTCAATAATCGGCGAAGTTACATCCTCCTTCGAGATGATACCACGTTCAATGGCGACTTCTCTTGGCACTTTTTTACCAGTTACTGGATCTTTGACCATCGTTCTTTGAACCGCTTCTATGGCAGCAGCGGTAGCCGCAAGGGGAGCACCAAGGACGGCTATTACTCCGAACTTTGCCGCATCGATCAATGATATTTTTCTGCCATCGTCAATTCTATATTCGTGTGTATTAACATCGAGAATACCTCGATTGATAGCATCCGCCATGCCGATGTCTTTACCTGTCGTTGGATCCTTGATGATCACAGCGGTAGATGGTATCGTTCCTTCAGAAACGGCGGCTAAGAGATTTGCAGACTTGCCGGTTTTTGTGGAGATCACCAATGCCGTACCTGGATCATAAATCACTCCTTGAGTTACTTGTACCGGATCTGGCATAGAGATCTCTTCACTGGTGTTTATCTCCATTTGTTGGGAAGGATCGCCAACACGCGTCAACTCCACTTTGTCGGGCTTGCCCGAAACTCTTGTAATTTGAAGAAGCCTCTGATTCGTACTGTCACTGTCTATGCTAGGCCCGCCTTCCAATATGATCAATCCACTCGCAATCGCTTCTCTCATCGAGATTTTTTGTGGGAAACAGTAATGACCCGTGGAATCCAGAATATTCTTCTCCAAGCTTCGTACCAAGGACACTTTTCTCCCATTGTTAGGATCAATAACGAAGCCTGAGTTCGGATTAATAATCTGTAGCTTAATGCACTCTTCAAAGGAGACCAGTCTATCGGTGCCAGGAATTATGAAGAGACCTGTGGCAGAATCAAATAGCTTCCTATCAATAGCTTCGGCGAGTGTCCAGCCATCCGTGGGTAGTTCGAATACCCGTTTATCTGTGGAAATACGCTCGTTTTCTATGAATTTCATAATCTCTGATTTAACAATTGGTGTAGCAGCCGATGATGCAATTACCTCTGTATCTTGTTTTTCATCACGCGAAGTCGATTCATGACTTACATGCGTTTCTTCGAACGAACTCATTTTCGATGTTACCTCAGACATCCATTTAGTCGATTCGGTAACTTTGGAGGTCTCTTTGACCGTTGAATCATGCGTAGAAGGAACAGAAGAAACAGTCGTAGTCGACGGTGCAACTGTAATCGTAACCGAAGATATCTCTTTCGTCGGCGTGGACGAAGCTCGTGGAGAAATTTCTTTAGTAATAATGGTAGTAACCGTGCCAATTGCTCTAGGTGGCGATTCGCTTCTTCTACTTCTAGGTACTTCACCGATACTTGTAGTTAAGGTGCTTTCGAAAGTTGTACGCAACGAGTCCGGAGTACGTTCTCGAGGATGCACAACGCGTTGAAGAACATCACCACCGAGCAAGCTTTGCTCAAAGGCATCTTCGATAGACATTGTTACTCCCGAATCAGGATCTCTAAATTCGTTTCTACTTTCGTCGATCAGGCCACCGTTCAACGCTTCTTCGTAACTGAGCTTGTAGTCCCTTGTAACAACCTCGCCAGTGTGCAGAGTCGTTTCGTATCTTCTGACGGTCTTCGTGACGGTCTGTGTGGTAACCGCGATATTCAGTAAACTAGTAAGCAGCGCGGCACCGTCGGGAGTGATGAGTCTTCGCTTGATCGCCTCCTCCAAAGGCACTATTCTCTTATTTCGTGGATCGAGCAATTGACCGGATCTCGGATCGAGCAGTCCGAGCAACACGGCTTCAAGAACGCTCACCTCACGCCCGTTCTCGGTGATGCCAATGCCGCGGTTCAGCATCTCCAGCACTTCCGGCCTGATGTAATCCTGTTCCTCCGCATCGCTCAGCGATAAGGTTTTCCCAGTTTTCAAGTCGATCGTGAAAGTACCGCCGGATTTCGAACTGATCAAGCCTTTCAGCAACGCTGCGTTGAGACTGATGTACTCGCCAGAAACCGGATCCTTGAAGCCATCAATATCAAAGATAGTTTTTTGGGTCACCGACGTGATCAGGCCTTTCTCGACGGCCTGAGGAATGGGAAACTCTTCGGCCTTCAACATGTCGCGATACGTGCCCTCAATTTTAATTATCCCACTGGTCAAAGCATCGGCTAACGTAATCATTTCGCCGGTTCGAGTATCCACTATAGACTTGACGTTCTCCGAATCCAAAACGCCGCGAGATATCGCCTCGAGTATCGTTAATTTGCCACGATGCGCCGGACTGGCGATTTTGCCCTTGTCGTCAATGATTTCTAGATCACAGCAATCCTTAAGCGTCATCGGCTTGACGATCAACTGCCGGCGACGAGCCTCCTTAAACGGCAGCTTCTCCATCGACAAGCCGTGCATGTATCTGCCGCTCTTGGCGTTCAGTATGCCGCGCTTTACGGCCTCGGCCACCGTGACTTTATCGTCGTTCCTCGTGTCCACGATCTCTTTCACGTTCGGATCGATAATACCCTTGTCGACGGCCTCGTCCAGCGGATAAGACTCGCCGGTGATCCTGTCGACGACGCGGCCGGTCCGGTCGTCCACGAGACCCTGCGATATCGCGTCGGACAACGCGACGGCGTTTCGGGTCACCCGAACGGTCACGTCCACCTTGGTGAGGTAACCGCGCGAGTACGCCTCCTCGATCGAGATCCGCTCGCCGTTGTCGGCGACGACCTCGCCCGTGGCCGGGTCCAACAAGCCCTCTCTCATCGCATCGACAACGCTAAATCCCACGGCGGCGGCGTTACTCCCGCCACCGTCGTCGCGACGTGCTGCTGTCGTTACCTTAACTCGGTCCGCGATGTCGGCCCGCTCGGCGTCGCAGAGCTCCCGCTGGATCGCCTCGAGCAAGGACACCCGACGGCCCTCCTCGTCCACCCCGCATGGACCTAACAGTCGGTCGGCCAGCGCCGCGTCGATGATACCGTCGCGCGCGGCCTCCTCGATCGACACGCTCGTCCTGCCGTCGCTCGACGTCGCTATCCTACCGTTCCTAACGTCGAGGATCCTAAGCCGGATCGCCTCGCCCACAGTCAGGATCTCGCCGGTGCTCGGATCTACGATACCCCTAACGTCGATCACGTTCTCCGCCCCGATAACGCCCCGGTCGTCGGCCCGCGGTACCCTCCTAAGATCCCTAAGCTCGCTACTAAACCCGCCGTCCACGACGGACGAGAACTCGTGCTGCTGCTGCTGCTGCTGCTGCTGTTGCTGCTGCTGATGTCGCCTGCTGGAGCTCGTCGCGCCGCTCTCGTGTGAGCGCTTGAGCAGGCCACCACCGACGGGTGAGACGGTCCCCGGGCTGATGGTCTCGCCATTAGGACGATACGCGGCCTGCTCCGCGCTGTAATTTCGCTTCGTCTCGCTCGAGAAAGTCGTCTCGGTGGACTCATGCCTCTCGGAAGTGTATCTGCGGCAAGAGCCATCGAGGAAGCGTGAACGTCACGGGCCAAAAGACGCTTCGCGAAGAAAAATCTTAAATTCACTTCTCAAATATGGATCTAAGATGAGGGCGTAAGCTTCTGTTGCGGCGTAGCGGATGAGGATGAGGCTGTGATGCGATTAAGTGATACTTCCAAATTTTAACGCAATTTATACTCACTGCGACTGGGTATAGTGTGTGGTTGTGGATGTGTAACGCTCCTCGCTAGTAGTGCTTTCGTAAATGTTGAACTCCGTGCGGAACGTCCGCAGCGGCTTTTGTTCTTGAAGAACACGCTGAAAGTAAACATTTTGCGACTTTCATTGGAAACATGTCTGGTTATAAACTTTACATATACCTGCTACATATTTTTTTTTTTTCCTGTATCGAATACGAGAGATTCCAAATTCTCAATTTTTCTCCAATGAGGATACGATAAAGAGTAACGAATAATCATCGACAAAAAAATTCTCTTCAATCAAATTTAAATTTGAGTTTTATTTATTTATTTTTCTCAGTAATTAAATTGCGGCTGATGTAAAGGTGAGACGGTATCCTTCTAACACTGACACTGGGTACATCTGGGTCAACCTGTCGATCTTTGATTCTCAAAGCCGATTAACGACTACGTCATCCGCACTGTAATCGTTCACGGACTTCTCGCATGCATCTAAATGAGTCAGCCCGCGCGGCGGTGCATAAGTTTACATACGACGAAATCAGCGTATAATTGGACCACGTGCCGAGATCTTTCGACTCGAGACGGAGATTCTTAAATATAGCACCGTTCACCACGCACGCGCCGGACGCATTCGCTCTTACGCAAAATTTTATCCGGCGCGACGCACGCCTTGCCTTTAATTACCTAATTCCGAACGAGAGTCATCCGCATATCAAATCGCGTAATTTCGGATTCGTGATACACAACACCGACCTTGCTTCGCGAGTAGGTATTGGTGGGGTCTACGTCACCTGCTTATGTCATCGCAAACGTGAGAACGGATGCTGTCTTTTCCATTGTCAACTTGTAAATCCAAGAAGACATGGGAGAACACGTGCGGTCTGACGCGAAACGAGAAACCCGAAAGCCTTGAAATCTGAACATCAAAACATGATTTAATTAAGAGAAAAACGAGATTATGCAAAATTCATTTATACATACATAAATTTTAATACGGAATAATAATCAAGCGGCCACGTTTTAATGTATTAAACACAGGACGCAAATATTCGCAAATACGTTTGACACAAATCGCCGGACCAATTTTAAAGCCTTGAAAGAATTTTAGGCCGCGGATAAATTGAGGAAAATTATATTAATGTCAAAAATTGCTCAAATAAAAAACGGCACAATTTACAGCACACAATTTGTGTCTCTTACATTCACCAGTGAAATCTCTTTGATGACGCTGACAGCATTAATTTATATTACATGTGTGAAATCAAGAAAAATAAAATTAATAAAGAGCAGAAGAAATATCAATAACACCCGTGACTGATTTACCTGCGTCGTAAGTCTACCGATCGAAAAAATTATATCTGATTAATGCGATTGCTGGCTGACCTTCGGGCATTCGATCGTCGACTGTCGAACGGTTACATCGATAAAAAAATTAATCTACTCCGCTTTCGTTGATGCACATTCAAAACGTAAATCGGGAAGTCGTTCAACTTGACTGGACGGTATACACGCGATATATTTCGGGCGTTATGTCTCGTTGTCAGACAATTTCGTCGCCGTTTCAATCGTCACGATGCACGCATGTGCCTTTCACACGTAAATATAGATCCATTTAAGCATACCGATTTATGACGTCGCGATAAACAGTAATCAAATAAAGGATGACGGTCATTTTATCTTCAGAAAGTCAATATAATCTCCAAGTTCTAGGCAGTCAAAGATTAAAATGTTTCGACGAGCTATCGAGAGGAAGATTCGCGACGTTTTTAAAATATACATAAATAAATGCCATACAATTTGGGGGGAAAAAAAAAAAAAAAAACATCGCACACTCTGTCCTCTCAAATGTATCAGCCAGTATTTTCTGGGTCAGTCCGTGCGTTAAATTAAGAATCCGCTATTAGGCACGCTGATGCAGCGAGTTTAAAGACACGAGCTATCCCGGGAAGAATGACAATGTAGCTGGTAGTTCAACGCGTATCCGTAGTTCTTGTGATTCGCGTAACGATGTCCCTGAGTATTGATTCTCCCGAGCGAAATCACTTATCGATAAGAAGTGGACTGCGCGATGGTTTTGATTACCTTGCCGGTAATCAATCGTGTCGCACAGCGGTGAACGTTGATAAGAGTGTAATCAGGAACAAGCCTGAGTCTGAGACAAAGCGAAAGATTTGGTGAACATTCATATTTTGAAGAAATTAATATAAAGGTTTACCTCAAGTTTTTCCGTTCTTACTTAATTTCGCTATAAAAAACGAAGCATGCTCGGCGACATTCAGTTTTTTAATATATGCCGTAAACATAAAAAAATTAACAACTTCGATAGTTTATTACATTAATATGAGCATACGTGCGCATATATTTGCATTTCGCGATAAAATCTAAACGCGAATATAGACGTCGGTGAATAAAGTTCATGAATGTGACCGTGTCAGCAATAAAGTAGTAGATATTCAGTAAGACAGACCGTGAAATATTCATTTATTCGAATTCAGGCAAAAATACACAGGCGTTTTGCAAGTGATCTTTCAACTATCTTTGACGGAAATAGGATCGCAAAAGGTATCACCTGATGTACTCAAAGAAAAGGATGACTCATAACACTTAGTTGTTCAAAAGTTATTCATTAGTTTTTCAAAAGCAATCTCATTCTTGATATAGGAATACATTTGCCGAGTTTCATAAAATTATAGTTCAAAATTTGGAGAAACAACATTCTTCTCTCGTCATAAAAATCGTACTTATAAAAAGACAAGATTAAGCAAAGAATAACTTCGAACGTGTCAAGTTTTGGATAAATATTAGGATTACAGAGAATCTTCAATTATTTTTTTTTTTTTTAATTCTTTCAAGGATCACAGAAAATCAAAAATACTTTAAAATCACGACTCATTTTGGCATATGTTAACAAACAATTTCGAAACCGCCACGTTTCAACAATTGCAAAAGTTTTATACATATAAAATAATATTCAAATAACAAAAAAAAAAACAAGGAAACTCAAGATATTCATTTCCTATGGCCCCCTCATCTCGTCAAAATCAACCGACAGTTTTCGCTGCAAACATATGACTCGACTGACACTTCACGGATGTCATTCGAAGAGCAGCACATCTCTCCCTCCCGAGTAAAGAAACTACTTCCTAATAAACCCCTCGCCGATTTGTCATTCGTTTTGGACACGTCCGAAACCGCCGGTCTCCGATTTCACGGATAGATCCCCCTCCGGATACCGGCATTTTCGGAGCACGCGACGCCCTTCGCAGCCCTTCGCGGTGCCCCCTCGTTACCTTTCGCACGATCATCATGATCACTCATCGGGACACGTCGAAATGGCGAAATGTCCCTCGCGAAATTGCTATCGCACTCACGACGGACGGCGACGACGTGTCTATTCGACCGGCGAGCGTGCTCGACGTGCGGACGGCCATCCGCACAACCGACAGTCCCTCACTGCGGCTCGTCTCTCTTTCCTCCGATGACGCCGGCTCTCGCGAGAGACGCGAGTGGCGGCGCCGACGCACCGCCGGTCCAGTGGCGCGTTTAAGCGTGGGTGCCTTTAACTGGCGGTTCGTTCAGAAACCGCTGCTCTCAGAACTCCGGGACTCTTTTTCGGGCGTATAAACAAAAATCGACCTTGCGCGATTCAACGAGCGCTGTATTCCGAATTAAGGAAGATTACGTAACTTCGAAGACTGCGTCACTTGTGTTTCACTTTCGAGGGCGAAACGTGCCATATTTCGCATTTTCGGCAATTGTTGGCCGACGCGAGTCGACCGTGACTCGTTTAATGTTTCTGGTCACACACGGCTGCTCTCTTGAATATATCGCGACAGTGAACGATGCCTTGAGAATGAAGAGTGTTGCCGAAGACCGAAGGTCTTGTCTCTCGATTAATTTTATCTGACGCTCGCGTCGCAACGGAAATGTAGAATTTATTTTCAAAATGCCTCGCATACATTACCGACCTCTTCGTTCTTTCGAAAATTCAAATTGAAGGATTTTAATTAACAAAATTACAGAGACATTCATCAAAAAAATAAAGCGGCGAGAAAATAAGAAGAGCCAAATAAGCAAAATTAGCTGCGTTCTTTTAAGAATCACGGCGAAATTAATTAAAAATAAACATTAAATACTTATAATGGAATTAAACATGCGCGACTCAGTAGGCGTGTAGTCGTTCTCATTATTCAGCTTGAATTAATTATCCGACACCCCGGGGGCCTCAACAGGTGTAAACGCGCCACTGCTTTTTCGTTTCGTCTTCGTGCGGTTCTATCGATCCCGGCGTGAGACCGGCACGACGAGCGGGAAAGACGAAAAGCTGTCGTTAATCAGAGGTGAAAGTCGGTCGCGTGTCAAAGGGGTTGTTCGGAAACGAAGAGCAGCCTCGAGGTATCGGCGTGACAGGCGCGAAGCGATAAGGCGCGATCTCATCCGACGGTCGAGCGCACGCGAAATGTTCTCGCAATTTAAAAAAAAAAAAAAAAAAAAAGAGAGAGAGAAGGAAAAAAGTGTATCCTTCCGACGCGTACGCCTGACGAGACGCGTAATAGTACCGAGAAAAATAGTCGCTATTTCTGATGTCGTCGTCATTCGGAATATAATTATACCTGCGGGAGGATGTGGACATGCACATATGGATTTCTCGGCGACTCTCTCATGAGAGCGCTCATTAATTTCAGCACTTATGTTACGCAGGCGGTTGTCGAGGCCGAAGGAATTTCGATCGAATCGGACGAGACGCCTACCTCATTCAGAGAAAATCATCGCGCGTGCCTTCAGATCAAACGGATTGTCACATGAGCGCTACTCTCAAGGAATAATTGATAATCGAGAGCGCGCTTTTCTCTTGTTACCTCACGTTTTATTTAGATTCGTTTTGCACAATGTAATGTAGGAGATAAAGTTAAATTGTGTTTTCTCTATCGCTCGACGGTAATTAACGTTTCTATGCGAGAATCGATGCGAGATTCGTTATCCCCGAACGCGACTCTGACGCAACAAATCACCTTCGCGTGATTAGAAATAATTCTAATTCGTTATCGCGCGATAAGCCGCTCGCCGAATATCGAAGTGTTGCGATCGAAGATCTAACAGCGGATCCACTTGGCGGATTCTAGACGTTCACCCATCAGCAATGCAAATTGCAGGCCTTGCCCGGAGGTTCGGTATTAATTCCGTTCACATTTCGACACGCCACACGTGGCGAAGGTTAAACCTAATCTAAAATATCCGGCAGCCCACTTCGCTCGCGGCCCTTCAGGCTGTCTCGGCTGTTGCTCAATAATAGCAATGGGAAAATTACGCGTGTTGAATTATGATATATCCTCTTGGGCAATAAAACTCAATAATCTCATAAGCATAAGTATATTCGCAATAATATGACAAATGACAAATGAACTTCGAAAGAAAAAAAAATTGTTGAAAATTATTATTTCCTATCTCTCTTCTACCTTACAATTGCCACAGAAATATATTATAGATACCGTATTATTATAAAATAATGCGCAACACTCACCTGTAGGGAAGTGTCCTCGGGATGTAGTAGTGCCAGCTGCCTAACTCGTTCCTCAAGCAGGTTCACGAGGGTCGTGTACCTTCGGTTCAGCGTATCTAGATCGCGCGCAACATTATCGACCGTAATAACGGAATCTCTCCGCGGCCTCTTCACCGATGCATCCAACGACGGGCAGATATCTTCCAATTGTTCTTTGAACGCTCGGAGCCTTTGCCCGTAGATCTAGGGGTTTCCGGTTAGTCCGTTATGGTTAGTGCAATTAGATCGGTGTGTGCGGCGGCAATTACCGTTAGCGACTCCGAAAGCGACAGCGAGAGACGAGGCGTTGAAACCGCCGCGCGCGGAGTTATCGCGCGGCATGCGATCTTTGCGATCTTTCGACAACCCAATGTGGTACTTACGGTAAATAGGTGCGTTAATGGTAGCTGTCGGTTACGCTTCCGTGGGTTACGTTAATCTTAAACGCGTTTGAAATCAATTTTGGGACTATTTCGTAGTCGTGCCAAGGACAAGCGGCGATTAATGAAAATCGCGCTGCGATTAATATTGATAAAAAGAGAGACTGGGAATATGCCTAATTTTTTACAAAAAATTTGTATCTTCGCAAATTTCCCCATGTATTAATCGGCCAGGCTCCACTTCACTGCTGCGCATGCCATACCTCACTGGGTTATCTGTGATTCCAGCGGCTCCGGGGAAATATCAATCGTAATTGTGTTAAGCGTCTAAGCAATATGCAATATCTAGAATTTATAAAACTGACACTATGTCGCCGCTAAACGAGGTCGTGCAGCTCATTCAACCGTGCTTCTGATGTAATTGTGTTAACGAGGTTGCCATTATGGTTAAAAAGGAGAGAAAGGCCAGTAATATTACAAATGCGCGTTGCTTTTAGATCGTATCGTCTCCCGTTACGTTACATAAGTGAGTATATTTACTTAATGAATGACAGTTAAGATAGTTCGTGCCGTTTAATGGCACGGGGCCCGGACGCAAATAGAGAATTTTATCGTAGTTAGAAAACTGACGTGACATCGCCGAGAAGACGTGGAAAAAGACAGCAGGCCGAAAGGTTCTCGACTGTAAAGGAACGTTCATCTTTATACACAGCAGATGTAACGCGTCCCGGTGCGTCTTGCGACTGCTCGCTTGATACTCCAGAAAAAGCGGCCACTTCGATGAAAGGCTAAATAAGAAAGATTCATCGCGCGTATAATTTCTGAAAAACCTCGCATGTGCGCGCGCGCGCGCACGCGGAGGTACGTAGATCAAATAGATGAGTGATGAGACCTGTATGTATGTAAGACACACGCAGAATTCCATTCATGCAAGCATTCACACCGTAAGCTAAGGCTACCTATAAGGCTTACTAGCACCGAATTATACATTACGGTCCGTATATTCTCACCTTTCCCTCGCGGATCAATCTACCGCCCGTGAGATTCACTGCCTCGATTGCCGGCGTGCGATCCAACACTTTGCTCAACAAATTCTGAATTCATAAGAATTCATAATTTTAACAATCTCAAATTAATACAAACGTGTAAAAAATTAAATCATCTCGAAATCGTTCTACCTTAGTGTTCTCCAGCTCAAGTTTTCCGTAGGATTCATCAACAAAGTCCACCTCGTTCTGATACGAATTCTGATATTGTTGCGCGAGTCCGTAAGCTGTCTCGGCGCTGCGCAGTCTGTCGACCAGTTGTCCGCAAACATTTGTCCATCGTACGTTTAACTTGTTGACTTCAGCGTCCAGTCTGTCCATGTCGCCGTGCGGACCACGATGATTCGGTCTCGATTTCTCTACGAGACGCCTGGCGTTAAGTGCATCCTCGTTCAATTGATCCACCGCTACTTGCTGCTGCGCGATAGCATTCTGAAGAACCATCAGATCCTCTAATACGCTTTGCAAGCCCTTCACGTCCGACGGTAATTCGCCGAAGGAGGCCAACTTGATCTCGAATTCGGAAATGGCTGTTGTGTTTTCCTCGAGACTGGAAAGTACGATCTCGACACACTTCAAGCGCTCAATGTACAAAGTACTCAGATTCCACAAATGACTCCATTTGGTTGTAATATTATCAAGCTTATTCCTCATCACTGGAGTTTTCAAAGTGATTCCGCGGAACGTTTGCTGTATTTGTTCTATGTCTGGCGTCAAGCGACGCAGGTTCTGTTCGAAGTCTTTATGTTGAAGCACTAAATGTTCCAGACTGTCGAGATCTCGAGGTAAGGGCGCAGCTATGCGAGCGTTCAGAATTCGTTCAGCTTCGTCAAGAGCTTGTTGAAGTGAAGATGCTTGATCGTTGAAAATGCGCCCGGCGTTCTTTGATTCTTCCTCGGCCCTGGCGCGTTTTTCGAAATCGTCAAACAATCGATTGACATCCGCCATTTCTCGTTTCAATCTTCTGAGTTGCGGATCAGCTGGATCTCCCTCAGATAGCAATTTATCTGCATCTTCATTCAGCGCTTTTCTGATGGCGGTACGTTGATCCTGTCCCATTGCCAAGAATTGCGGCAGATCCCAACCCTTGACCACTTTGATAGTCGCGAATATCATATTTTGTCTTAGTCTCAATTGTTTTCGTTGCCAGAGAGCAACACTTCTGTCATATTGTCGTCTCAGTCTTTCCGCAGCATCCAATGCTTCCTTATCGGGAGGTTGTAATGCGAAGCAGACGCCGGGCACAGGAGATTCCACACCCTGCGTATTCTTGACGCGCCACTTAACTCTGCCGGAATTATCGTACAATGTGCACTGTTCTCCTTTGTCGATAGACATCTGCAAAAATAATAAAGATAAGAAATATATATTCAAATATAACATATTTTTCTATGTTAGAAATACATTAAGTAAATAATACTAACATTGACTTGTTTGTAGGTACAGATACAAGTGACTTGCAATGGTCGCATGACAGGTTGCTTGCGTTGCTTCATGGGAACGATATCCTTTGCTCTTTCCACGAGTCTTTGTACGTGATCGCCGTAATTATTAAGTTCCTCGCGCAACTCTTGCATGCCCTTCAGTAGTTGCTCTCCTTCGTCCAATGAGAAATCAGATTGTGAGTAAACGGTATTTAGAGTTTCATCTCGTTTAGAGATCCACTGTTCGGCCTGCTGAATGTCTTTGAAGAATTGCTGATTTTGCGCGGCATGTTTCAGATGCACCTCAAGACAGAGGGTGAGTTGCAGTAACCAGGCCCACTGAGTTTGCATCGCGGACATGTAGGCTTCGATTGTTTTCGCTGCAGGATGATGTTGTAGAATTAATGCCTCACCGCGATCTTGCACTGCCGAAAATTGTATCTCACGTTTTTCCAAATCGCTCATCAAGGACTGTAAATAAATAATAAAATGCTTTGTTAGTATTTATAGAAAATATCACAATATTAAAAAGTTTAAATATGTAGATTTATAATTAAAAATAAAAATAAAAAGGAAGATCTAACAGTATACATAAGCATTTTATTCAATATTTTACCTCTATGCCAGATCCATAAGTTTGCTTTAGAAAGAAGAAATCTCCAATTTATTAATACAATTTAATTATAGAAGACTTATATATTAATAAAGATAGCGTATACATTGTTACATTGTACATTATTCAACGACTAACCTCATAATATTGTTCGATGCTGTGCACATTGAGGTTTTTGTCGCTCCAATCGCGCGTGACTTCTGTTTCCTCTTTGGCATTCAACCAAACCAGCTCGTTAGTCGCTGATTGTATAAAATCGTGCAGGGTCTCTAAATCGGAGAGTCTCTTATTCGATAAGGCAAGAAGCTCGGCATAAAGTTTCTGCAAAGTGCTGAGATGTTGGCTGTACAATGTGAGTTCTTCGCCATGGAAATTGTTCTTCGCTTGTACGCACTTATCGACCTTGGTCTGGAACTGATCAATATTCTTGTGCTCTCGATGATGTACGTCCAATTCATTTTGCACGCTGGGCAAATCCGAACCGTAATCCGCTTCTTGCAGATGCTTCAATTTACTCTTGCACCAATCTATGCAGTCGTGCAACGAACGGAAGTGTGGATTGGTATCGACCAATCGCGTTTCATGGACGGTAGTGCGGTGTTTCGTGACAACACGCTCTTCTACACCGAAAGAAACCGCAGAGAGCGGTTGTACTAAACGTCTATGCAGGAGGGATCGCAGTACAACCCATTTTTGATGCAATTTCTGCACTCTGAAACACAAATAGACATATGTCATTAGTCAACAGGTACATTAATTCGTATTATTTTAGTCTAATGTTATTTGAAATACCAATGTACATTATTGGCAACGTTATTAATATTGACATGCATTAAACTTGAATGTAAAGGCAATCAGGTTTAGCAGGATGTTTAAACATATTCCGAGATGTATGGAAAGTTGCTGTAAACGTGCACAACTTGATTTTCGAAAGCTGCCGCCGCAGCGATGGAAAGCGCGCTAATATTTCGCTCATTAGCAAAGATTACGAGAGTAGAAACAATGTAATTGTGCAGTTGAGAACAGAAGAGGCACGCACGTTACACGCGGATGATTCCTAATTGCGTATCGATATTCCAGAGCGTGAATTTTTTTCAGTTCATTATAACACGGAGGGTTAAAAATCCATATCTTACCGCTTGTGTAATTCAGGTGCCTGACTGTATCTACCCTCCGTCAGGGTGTGCACATCGGTGAATATATTCTGTATCTGGGTTTCCGTATTGTGTATGTCCTTTTCCAACAGGTCTACAGCGTCTTTCGCTTCCAAAGGATGAAGGCGATCGAGCCTACGTGCCTCGTCTTCCACGCGTCTCTCGAGCTCGTCCAATCTGTTGTCGGTCGTTTTCATCTCGCGGTGCACTTTCTCGGCGAGTCGTTGCAGACGTTCGAGTCTTTTGGTGCATAAAGATATGTTTAAAGAGACACGCACACGTGCACGTTTGGTTTATATTACGATATTACATAACTGACTTACCGTTTAATTTCGACTATGATAGCCTGCTCACGCTCCTGATGCAACATTATCAGGCGATTCCAGTTTTTGTCGATGACGTCAATATGTAATTCCGGTTCCATGTCCACCTCGCCCACGGCTTCGAAGTATTTTTGCAGATCTCGGAAAATGTATGTCAATCTTTGTTTGTCCCTGTACCGCGGCGGTACTTCCTCGTTTTTGAACTTCGTACTGTCCGCCGCTAGTTTCTTCATCTCGATCAAGGTCGGCGGAAAGGATCGCTCCTGCATGAGGGCCATCTTCTCGCGGATCCACATATGAAGCGAGCTTGCGAGCTCGCGATACTCCGCGGACCGTCTTTGCGCCTCGGCATCGTATAGAGGGTGAATAGCTGGCGGCTCCGGGAACACGTCGTAGAGCGAAGAGATGTACGTTATCAAGGACTTCTCGTCCGGTTCGGGGGTATCAACATCTGCGCAAAACACACGAAAATCCTCATGTAAATCACGCGACGTTACAGAAAATATAAATGAATGAATTACATCTGACTAGTTTCTTTTAAACCATAAATAAATTCTATATTCATGATTTTTTTCGTAAAAAGAAAAATGATTTTCTTATTAGCGTTAATAAATGTTATCAGATAAAACTTATTTGCGTTCATCTCTATTGAAAAACTTAATCTAATCTAAAAACTTAATAACTAAAATTTATCATATGTCTTAAATTAAATTGTGGATATCTGTGGATACATTTCGCTTTTCCTTGCAACCTGATATCAATGTCAGATACCTGCGAGACGCAAGTATAGAAAGTATAATTACGATGACTGCCGATGGCGCGACGTTATGGTGTACGAACCGAGACCGGAAGCGATTCTGGTCAGGTAACCGTGACCAGAAAGAACGCGCACCGCCACCACGCTAGAACCCGCGGAAACTGTACTTCACGCAGGCATACATAAACGAGAGAAACACAGGTAGGGCAGTACTCGTGAAAGGCATCTTTATAAAATGAAACCACAAGAGTGACCCAAAATAATGCGACGATAAAAAAAGAATAACGCATCCCGATTGTAAATCGACCAACGTCTCACATGTACACATGTCCGCAAAGAATCTATATGAAAAAAAAAAAAAAGTTTTGCTGAAGCATCTAAAAATTTAGCCAAATATAAAATAATCTGAACAAATTTTTAAATATTTCTACAAAATTGCTATAAAAATATATCTTTTTTAAAAATTGATTAAAAATATTGGACAATATTTATTGTCTGAGAACTATATATAAAATTTCTACAAAAATAATATGAAAATTATTTGACCATCCATAGAAAATTTATTAATATCTCACATATATGTACGCGTATGTCTTTCCCGAATAATAACATTTAAAAACAAAAAAATGTTTATCGCCAGAAGTCTTTCTGAAAGAATTTATATAAACCTATAAATTTGTTAAAATCTGGCGATAAATATTAAAAGAACTCACGCGGAACAAATAGTGCGCGAACCTGGCAAGTTCTTAGTTTGTTCTGGAGTAAATTCTGTACTTTAATGACCAGAACGATTTATTTAACCTACATAGAACTATGAATAGAGCTAAAAATAAAACTGGAAATAAAACTGGAACTCTCAACAGTTAATGAGCTCCCACAAAATAATTCGCCAGCTTCACACACACACACACACACACACACACACACACACACACACACCAATTTCCAAACGGTTTTACAGAGGCAACGGAGGCATTTCAGTTTGGCATGCTTGATTAGATCGTTAATCGGTCATTACCTTCTGGATCGAGAAGCCTCGTAACGCCGTACTCGCGCTCGGCGACGAAGAAGACCCGATCGAGCCGCTCTCGCGGCTGACTCGCACGCGCGGTTCTCCAGTCGACCAGATCCGGCCGGTTCCTGTGGAGAAGAGCGCTGAACGCCAGGCCATCTCTCCAGGAACCGGTGAAATCGGTCACCCGTACCCCGGGATATCGAGCGGTCGATCGTCGGGCCCATCTCAGGAGAGCCTCGCGCGCCGTCACGTTCGGTTCCTGACCAACCACTATGTCCGATATCTAGAAAAATAGAAAGATCACTGAATGAGATATTTTAAACGAGACATGCAGATCAAAATTTCTTAAAAAAGTATATGGCATGAAAATCGATACTTTGGTTCGCCCTTCGATGCGTCAATTTTTCGCTTTTGCGACAAGGAGTGGAGAGATTGTTACGACATAACAGGCTGGCTGCAATAGTTATTTCTAAACTAAAGTTCCTTGAAAATAGTCTTTGTAAAAATCTTTGATTAGTAATACTCGGCGAACACTTAATGTTACATTCAAAAGCTATATATGTGCCGGTTTGATTTAAAATTACCAAGCATAAAATTGTGGGCGTTACGTAACGCGTATTTCTAATCTTCCATCGTTCTATTTTCTTAGTTGGACGTTAATGCAAACTGAAAGCTGCAACCTTTCAAGAACTATTGACATTTTGCTTAGCAGCCAACGCCGGGGAACATTGGTCATGGCATTAATCGTGCGATTTAAG